>NC_072417.2:58460555-58763611 GCF_028858775.2 Pan troglodytes
TTGTGGGATTCCTCAGCCTCCATAACCAAGTGAGCCAATTTCTACAATAAATCTCCTCTCACACAGAGATATCTGTAGATACAGCCATATCTATAGACAGAGTTAGAGACATAGCTGTAGATAGATAGATAAAGATATAGATATAGATGTTGTTTCTCTGGAGAATCTTAATATGTGACTGACATGTATATAGGCAAATGACAACACAACAGGAAACCATCAAAACGGGGTATTACCTGTAGCACTCCTCAACAGCCGAGCTAGGGAGAAGGTACTGAATGGAGGTTTTTTACAAGGATTCAGAGTTGACTGTGGTTTGGCCTGCACTCTCATTCAAACATAGTGAGAACCAGCTAAAACAAACAGGGAGTGGAGACAACCCTGTTAGAATTACACTCACTCTGGGCAACTGCGTTTCTAAAAATAATTTTAAGTTCTTGTCATCCAACTGGAGACAGGAAAATACTCCATTATTCAAGTCCCACAATTTTTTGCTGGGAAAGGAGCGCGCAATGAGAATAGTTATTAACTTCAGGAAGTAGAAAGCAAAATGCAGCTTAGAACACATTTGTTTGTTAAATAAAGACTGGACATAAACTCAGATCTTGCAGCTAAAACTACGGTCCTTCGTGTTTGGAAAGAGCGCCTGAGAAATGCTCTGTGCCCTGATAAGGAAGTGTAAGAGGCCCACCTCTGGGGGCTGGAGATTAACCGTAAGAGTTAAGTGAGGAGGAGCCGGCTATTCTGGGAGTCAGATAACAACAGTATTTTCGATTTTCTTTCAGTCTGGGCAGCAGCCATTCCTCAGGTTTAAAAGCAATCATAGTTACACGTTGTTTATTTCTCAATGAGATTTCATCAAGATTTATTGTGGTGTTATTCACAATAGCCAAGATATGGAAATGACCTAAATGTCCTTCCGCAGATGAATGAATAAAGAAAATCTGGCATCTATACACAATGGAATATTACTCAGCCTTTACAAATGAAGATAATCCTGCTATTTGCAACAACATGGATCTACCCAAAGGACATTATGCTAAGTGAAATAAGCCAACTCAGAAAGACAAATGCTGCATGAGTCCACTGATACGTAACATCTAAAATAGTTCAGCTCATAGAAGCAGAGAGTAGAACGATGGTTTCCAGGAGCTGGGGAGTGGGAGAAGTGGGGAGATGGTCAAAGGGTACAAAGTTCCAGTTACGTAAGAGATACAACAAACAACACAGGGAAAATAGTTAGTATATAGTATAATTAGATCTGTTAAGAGACTAGATCTTGTCTTAACTGTTCTTACCACAATAATAATCATGATAATGGGGATGGGAGGAAACTTTGAAAGGTGTTGAGTATGTCTATGGCCTTGTTGGTGATGATGGTTTCATGATTTTTTTTTTTTTTTTTTTTTTGAGATGGAGTCTCACTCTGTCACCCAGGCTGGAGTGCAGTGGTGCGGTCTTGGATCACTGCAAGCTCTGCCTCCCAGGTTCATGCCATTCTCCCGCCTCAGCCTCCCAAGTAGCTGGGACTACAGGCATGCACCACCACGCTAGCTAATTTTTTGTATTTTTAGTAGAGACGGGGTTCCACCGTGTTAGCCAGGATGGTCTCGATCTCCTGACCTCATGATCCACTCGCCTCAGCCTCCCAAAGTGCTAGGATTACAGGCATGAGTCATGCTTTATTCTAATCCGTAAACTCATCAAGTTGGATATATTAAATACATACAGTTTTTGTTTGTTTGTTTGTTTGTTTTTTGAGATAGAGTTTCTCTCTTGTTGCCCAGGCTGGAGTACAGTGGCATGATCTCAGCTCACTGCAACATCCTCCTCCCGGGTTCAAGTGATTCTCTTGCCTTAGTCTCCCGAGTAGCTGGGATTACAGGTGCCCAGCTAATTTTTGTATTTTTAGTAGAGATGGGGTTTTGCCATGTTGGTCAGGCTGGTCTCGAACTCCTAATCTCAGGTGATCCACCTGCCTCGCCTCCCAAAGTGCTGGGATTACAAGCATGAGCCGCCGCGTCCAGCCCTATATATGTACAGCTTTTTATATATCAATTGAACCTCAATAAAATTAGTTTTCAGTAAGAGATACAGAGTTCTGTTACTGTCATTCAAAATTGTTGGGAAAAGAAAGTGTCTTTTCTCTGTCCTTTTTTGCTATTTCAGAGGAGGAGGAATGGAAACCAACGTTCCCCAAGTGTGTTCTGTGTCTCAGATGATCAGACGCGGGAGGCAACCTCACATATGCTACTCTTTCATCCTCACGACATCCTATAAAGAAACTGAGGTCCAGAAAAGACACAACCTGATCCACGTTGCTCTCAAAGAAAGAGAAGACTTGGACTTCAGGCCCCAGGCAAAGCAGGACACAGCACTGCCACAGCAACCTGTCCCACCTGCACAGTGGTCCCAACAGGTCCCAGAAACAGGAGGGAAGGATGGGGGGCGTGAGAGGAACCTGCCCGTAGACCTGGCTGCCTCAGAACGCGTGGGTAGTTGGCTGGTGGTGAGAAGCTGCCTGCTTTCACCTTTAGAAATCACTACTATGGAGGCAAATCATTTCTCCCAGCAAGCCTGCACCCTGCAGATCTGACTCTATGTCTCTCCGTTTTTTCATTTCTCTACCTTGGTTTTCTGCCGTCAGTTTCTTCCTCAAGGCACACTGGCCTTGTTTATTGGTCCTGAAGTATCCTAAGCCAATTCTTGTCTGAGGACAGGTGAATCCCCAGTTCCCTCAGCCTTGACCACTCCGCCCCAGACATTTCATGACAGGTCACCTCCTGCCTTTCAAATACCAGCCTCATTGTCACCTTCTCGGTGAACCTTCCAGAAGCATCCATATTAAGTGAACAACACACCTGCCTCAGGCTCCCTCCATTACACTCCCTACCTTCATCCACAGCACATGTCACCGTCTGAAATTACTCTGGTTACTTATTGTGAGGCTTATTTAGTGCCTGTCCTCACTCCTCAACTACAATGTAACCTCTGCTGGAATGGGGAAGGGGGTTTGTCTTTCTTATCGCTATATCCCCAGCCCCTAGGATAGTCCGTAGCATAAGACATCACTTGATCATCATTCATCAATCACTGTTGATTGTTGATTAGTGAATGATTAAATGAACGCCAACACCCAACTCCAAAAAAGAAAAAAACGATCTCTTTATATGAAGACGGAGCTGTACATTAGTATTAGTGAAACCCTGCGGGTGGTTCGACTTTGCAGCCAGCACTGAGAATCCTTGCTCTGAGGCAGATAAAGAACTGGCTCAAATATCTACCTCTTTGGGGGAAGGACTGTGGTATATTTTTACCCACTTTGGCAGGAAGAAGTGAATCCATATCCCTCCCCATTCCTATGAAATCAGCCATCCACATAAGTGCCCACAATGATAGGGATGGGACAAACGCATCAGCTAGCTGTCATTTTGGAAAGCAAAGAGCAACTTTTCACCATCAAACCATGACAATAAAACAGGTTAATGGCCAGGGAGTTACGGGGGAGAGAACTGTTGGGAGCATGGAGAGCCTCCTAGGCCAGGCCCAGGAGTGGAATTGAAATAAAGGAACGATAGCAACAGACATCACGGCAAATAACAACTAGCACAGGCATTAAGGGACAGAAAGGAAACGGTCCCTTTGGACTGGAAAGCAGATCCCCGAGAACAAGTCCAGGTGGAAGGCAAAAATGAGATGTCTTGAAGGGAAGATCGGGTTTCCTTCATGCAACTGCTGGAAAACGCATGCCAAAATCCAAATTTGTGCTGTGTCCTCATCTGCCAATGAATTCTTCCTCCCCTACTCTCTCCAACCCTGGCCAAATATGACCTGTGGCTCTGTGCTCACACTTAAACACAGAGTTTTATATAGAGTAGGAATATAGAAACTATTAAAAGGAAAGCGGGCCGCTGTGACCAGAAATGCCATCTTGATAGCATAAATACGCCCTGCCCCAGACGTCACTCCCTATGGCTCTATCTGACCAAAATCTGTGTCACTCTCCATTTACTCCACCACCCGAGTTATACCCCCACAGGGTACCAAGCATGAAACAACTCCAGTTAAACATCACCCGTTTTGCAATTTCTCTTTCCTTTCAAGAATTATTTGTTTCCTCCCATTATATTCTCAATATAGAATAAGCACTTAAATGCATTAAGAAGGAAAGAAAAAAAAATGTGGGAAATTTCAATGAGAAAGAAAATTTCCAAATGTCCAAACTATTACACGGGCTATCCTTGCTAATAGTCAGGATCAGCGAGGTTATGCTGTGGTAACAAGTTAGTCTCAAAATTTCAGTGAGGATTTACTTCTCCCTTAGGCTACACATCCAGAGGGGGTTGGTGGGAGTCTCTGCACGAGATGGGAAAGCCTGGAGACCTCCTTCCCACTCAGCCACGTTTCAACCCAAAAGTGATGCGTGTCTCTTCCATTTCACTCATTGGCCAGAATTAGTCACATGCTCCCAACCCACCTGCTAGGAAGGCTGGAAGTAACAGTCTTCCCCAGTGTCCAGGGAAAGGAAGAAACAAAGCAAGTGCACCTGTGGCATTGTCTCCACCTCAATAGGACACAAAATCAGGGAGCCCTGAAACATCCAAGGCTTGAGCCTAGAACATTTGTCTCAATAAGAGCCTGTGGGAGGAGCTACTTTCCAAGAGTTCTGACTCCCCATAGTGAGGCTTTAAGAAGGGGATCAAAACGCTCCTGGGCGAGGCTCGTTCCTGGATGTAGGACCTATCCTGGATTTCCTTATCTGTGGATGGGACAAAGCCACATGGGGAGATCTGCATCCCCTTTAGTCTCAGAACATT
Source organism: Pan troglodytes (assembly GCF_028858775.2). Taxonomy (NCBI): domain Eukaryota; kingdom Metazoa; phylum Chordata; class Mammalia; order Primates; family Hominidae; genus Pan; species Pan troglodytes. Next base: position 58,465,373 of record NC_072417.2, read on the forward strand.
GGTCTCCCTTCCTCCTTTTTCTCCAATTAGTCAGTAAAATGCATGCGCTATTAGCACTTTCCCTGCAGACTAATGCTGGGTCCTGATCATAGTAATCCAAGAAGGACACGGGGGAATCTGAAAAAGGTCCTTCTTGCTGAGTAGTTGGAAGTGTCCCCCCTTCTTTGGGGACTTTCCTATGCTCATGGGCACGTGTTTCAAAAATGCTGAGAGACCACTAAGACAAAATGAGATTGGTGAAAGACCCTACCCAGAATAAATATCATTGAATTGGGGGCAGAAGTCACAATTGCAGCTCATTCCCCCAACCTGTCCAGATAACGCCAACCACAAATTATGATGAATGGTTTAAGTGGAGAGCAGTGAGTAGATGACTAAGATGAAATTATTAAAATGCCACAATGGTGATAAGGGTCAGAGAGCCCTAAGGGATTCCTAGCCCTCAAATTTGAAATATTTAAACTGTCCCTGTGATACCAGTGAGCATCATGAGGCCAATAGCATTCCCTAAAGTCAGCAGATTGTTCCCTGCTCTCGAGAGATGTGTGCACCCCAGGAAGGACACAGCTAGAAGGAGGTGAGGTGGAATGAGAAGGCCAGGCTTCCGATGAAGGTAACACTGAAGAGTTCTAATCCCCAGGTCTAGGCATCAGCTCACTGGCTGCCACCAAAGTCCCTAAGGAAAAACAAACATTAGGCCGGGCATGGTGGCTCACACCTATAATCCCAGGACTTTGGGAGGCCGAGGTGGGTGGATCACTTGAGGTCAGGAGTTCAAGACCAGCCTGACCAACATGGTGAAACCCCGTCTCCACTAAAAATACAAGAATTAGCCAGGCGTGGTGGCATGCGCCTGTAATCCCAGCTACTTGAGAGGCTGAGGCAGGAGAATCGCTTGAACCTGGGAGGCAGAGGTTGCAGTGAGCCGAGATCACGCCACTGCACTCCAGCCTGGGCTACAAGAGACTCCATCTCAAAAAAAAAAAAAAAGAAAAGAAAAGAAAAGAAAAAACAAACATTAGAAAAGTGTATTTGGGAGAATTCACCTACCTCCTGTGTGAATCCCTCTTTTTCCTCTGGATTCTTCTCTCCTGCTTTCTCAGCTTCTTGTGCACCAAGACCCATTCAGGTCCAACTTCCCCCAAAACGGCCTTTGTTCTTTACTCAAATACTCAGAGAGGCTGTTCATCTGGTTATTTAATGAAAATAATTGTCACCAAATGTGAGTTGCATATTGACGGAGCAACTCATTAATAGAAATGAGTCTACAGCATGGTAGAGCACAGGGAGGCAGTGTCTAGAAAAGCAAGAGCCCCTCTCACCAGGCCTGGCGGCACACCTACCCTGGTCAGAAACCAGCCACCTGCAGGCAGGGACCATCTCAATACTGCGTACTCTTAGGAGCTTTCCTTCCCCACTTCCACCGTCTTTCTCTATTTCCCTCATTCTCAGAAAAAACACTCACACAGAAGCCTTTTTATCTCAGGTTCTGCTTTGAGGGAGATGCAGGCTGGTGATACAGGTGTTCTTAAGAAATAATTTCCAGGCAGCTACTCAGGGTAAAGGTTCTCGGCGGAAATTTTCCTGTAATAAAAAAACAGCCCGAACCATCTCTTTTCTAACAGAAAAGGTGGCTTGAAGGGCCGGGCAGGCAACCTTTAATATGCAAATGCCAGCCATTTAGAAACTTGGTTCACTCAATGTGGCAATTACCGCTGTCTTCTCCTTGTCACTGTGTCCAGAATTGGTGGGTTCTTGGTCTCACTGACTTCAAGAAAGAAGCCTCGGACCCTCGCGCTGAGTGTTAACAGTTCTTAAAGGGGGCGTGTCCGGAGTTTTTTCCTTCTAGTGGGTTCGTGGTCTCGCTGGCTCAGAAGTGAAGCTGCAGACCTTCGCGGTGTTACAGCTCTTAAGGCGGCGCAGCTGTAGTTGTTCGTTCCTCCCGGTGGGTTCGTGGTCTCGCTGGCTTCAGCAGTGAGGCTGCAGACCTTCGCGGTGAGTGTTACAGCTCATAAAAGCAGTGTGGACCCAAAGAGTGAGCAATGGCAAGATTTAATTGCAAAGAGCGAAACAACAAACCTGCCACACAGCAGAAGATGACCCAAGCAAATTACTACTGCTAGCTCGGGCAGCCTGGAAAACCAGGGAATAAAATTCCCTTATCTGGCCCCACCCACATCCTGCTGATTGGTCCATTTTACAGAGAGCCAATTGGTCTGTTTTACAGAGAGCTGATTGGTCCGTTTTGACAGGGTACTGATTGGTGCATTTACAATCCCTGAGTTAGACACAAAAGCTCTGCACGTCCCCACTAGATTAGCTAAATACAGAGTGTCCATTGATGTATTTACAAACCCTGAGCTAAACACAGAGTGCTGATTGGTGTGTTTACAAACCTTGAGCTAGATACAGAGTGCTGATTGGTGTATTTACAATCCCTTAGCTAGACATAAAGGTTCTCCAAGTCCCCACCAGACTGACTAGATACAGAGTGCCTAATGGTGAATTCACAAACCCTGAGCTAGACACAGGGTGCTGATTGGTGTATATACAAACCTTGAGCTAGATACAGAGTGCTGATTAGTGTATTTACAATCCCTTAGCTAGGTATAAAGGTTCTCCAAGTCCCCACCAGACTCAGGAGCCCAGCTGGCTTCACCCAGTGGATCCCGCACGGGGCTGCAGGTGGAGCTGCCTGCCAGTCCCGCGCCGTGCGCCCGCACTCCTCAGCCCTTGGGCGGTTGATGGGACTGGGCACCGTGGAGCAGGGGGCGGTGCTCGTCGGAGAGGCTCCGGCCGCGCAGGAGCCCACGGCGGGGGGCGGGGGAGCTCAGGCGTGGTGGGCTGCAGGTCCCGAGCCCTGCCCCGCAGGGAGGTACCTAAGGCCCAGCGAGAAATCGAGCACAGCAGCTGCTGGCCCAGGTGCTAAGCCCCTCACTGCCCGGGCCGGCGGGGCTAGCCGGCCGCTCCGAGGGCGGGGCCCACCGAGCCCACGCCCACCCGGAACTCGCGCTGGCCCGCAAGCGCCGCGGCGCGCAGCCCCAGTTCCCGCCCGCGCCTCTCCCTCCACACCTCTCTGCAAGCTGAGGGAGCCGGCTCCGGCCTTGGCCTGCCCAGAAAGGGGATCCCACAGTGCAGTGGCGGGTTGAAGGGCTCCTCCAGCGCGGCCAGAATGGGCGCCGAGGCCAGGCGGCACCGAGAGCGAGCGAGGGCTGCGAGCACTGCCAGCACGCTGTCACCTCTCATCGCCAGGTGTACCAAGTGCCAGATAACACCGTGTGTTCAGAACATCATGGCAACCCACATTTGCGTATTTAAAGGGCTTAGGTTGGAGGGCCAGGTTTTTCACGGGTTATGTAAATGACACATCTGGTCAAACCAATCCCCTGGGCCCTATGCAAATCAGACATCACCTCCACCAGCATAGGAATATAAGCAGCCACTTTTCCACCGCACACAGGGTTTTCTCTTTGTTCGAATCCCCCCTCCTTCTGTCTCTGTACAGGGGAGCTGTTTTCTTCTTCCTTCCTTCCTTCTTTCTTGCCTAATAAACTTTTCGCTCCTTAAAACCACTCCACGTGTGTCTGTGTCGTTTTATCAAAATCGGTGCGAGACTAAGAACCATGGTGTTCCTCCAGCCATGGAAGCCGTATCACTGGGACAACTAGGCAGGGAACGTTGTTCTGACTACCCTCACAGCCCATCACCTTCTTCCTCTCTTAGCCCCTCTGGCCCCACACATTCCACCTGCTTCCAGGAGATCAGCAGCCCAGGTCCACAGCCCCTGGCAGCAGCACCCCTGGCCCCTCCGGAGCCCAGTTCTGCGTCTCCTGTTTCCTGTTCATCTTGACTCTTCTGCTCCTTCTGTTTCCTGTTCATCTTGATTCTCCTGCTCCTTTTCTTAACTGTTTTTTCCTGCATCAATTCATTTTACCTTCTCTTTTTGTATGAATTTCCTATCTGCTGTAACAAATGACCACAATCATAATGCCTAAAACAACAAACATTTATTATCTTACAGTGCTGGAAATCAGAGGCCTGAAATGGGTTCACTGGGCCAAAATCAAGGTGTCAGTGGGGCCATGCTGCCTGCAGGGGCTCTGAGGGATAATTTGTTTTGTTGCCTTTTCTGGATTCTAGCAGACTGGTGAATTCCTTAGCTAATGCCCCTTCCGCCAATCACATCACTCCAGGCTCTGTTTCTGTGGACACATTCCTTCTCTGCCTCCCTCTTCCATCTTTTCGGAGCTCCTATGATTACATTGGGCAACCCAGGATAATCTCATCTCAAATCCTTACTTTAAGCACATCTGCAAATTCTCTTTAGCCCTGTAAATTAACATATTGCAAACTCCTAGGATAAGCACTTGGCTATCTTGGGGAGATGGAAGATACGTTACTCTGCCTTCCACATTTTTTAAACTTAGAGCATGGTTTTAATAATATTTTTTTAAAACCTAATGCTTCCAAATTTTGCTCTGTGTCCATCTCAGGATTATAAAACGCACTTACTCAATTTAGAAAGTATCTCCTCTTTAAGAGGGATTCATATAGCTAAAAATGCACAAGTAACTTGCTAAAGAGGTCACCTCACACCTCCCCTGCTGGCATGCAAGAACTTTTTTTAAGAACTTAGAACCTGGCGTTTACATTTTAATATATTAACTTCCATGCAAATTCAAATTCACATTTTTAGGGGGTGGATCCTTTAGATAATTTCATCCCAGAAAAAAAAATAGCAATGTATTATTTCCTTATAAATTTCCAAGAAACTGGCATTTTAAAACATCCATTGTTTTCTCCTACAGAAAAAATTCTCAAAGTCAAGAAGCTCTGCCTCAGATCTCATATTTTCCTCTTTTGTTGCAATGGAGTTGGAAAACAGACCCTTGCTTATGCATAAAAATCTTTCATATATGTAATTTTTCCTCGAATCACAGAATTTAGGGCCGAAAGCAACTGTATGGATCATATTGTTAATCTCCTTCATTTCCCAGATGAGCAAACTGAGGCCCAGAAAAAGGACTTCCTCAAAATCAAGCTACTATGTAAAAGTTGTCTGCTTTTAGGTGCCTCTGCTCAAGGAGAAAAACTCCCAATTCTTTTCATATTTCTCCTACCATTCTTGCCTTCCTACCTTCCATCAATTTTGCTAGGTTTCCTTGACCTCCCTGCAAAGATCAAGTCTTCCACATGGGCCAACAACATCATTTGGGGCCTGGCCATCAGAACACCACCCTCCACACAGCTGTGGAAATTCTTCCAGTCCAAAGTGCATTCCTTGGCAAGTCTTCTGGGAGGGACGCTCCAAGGTAAAATCCGTCTCCTTCTCTTTCAGCAGACACAGTCTAAGGGTAAGACACAAATGTGTTTATTTCCTTTTGTTCATACACCCCTTTGCGAAACTGCAAAAACCTAAACTTGGACCCACTGAAGTGAGCAAGACACTGCACAGGATCTATGACACCAGAGGCCAGGAAGGACACAAGAGGGTCAGGTCCACCGAGTCCCGAGGAATCGACACATACATACTGTAAGTCTGCTGCAAAGACACATGGCCGATGCCCTCATTCATGTGAAATCCCCCTAGCTCAGCTTCCTGGCGTCCACAATGGGGCTGTGGCACACGTCTCCCTGCCCAGCCCATCAAAGGCAGGCTCGCATCCTCTCTTCACCACACATCATATGACCCCATTTCATTTATTTGCATGCTCACCTCATTTATTTATTTGTTTGTGTTCACTGTCACCTCCCTCCTTCCACTGTTCCCCACTCTCACCACAAGAGTTCTCTGCAATTCGCTCATGTTTTCTTCTTAGCTCATATCAGCTTTGCCTTCCTCATGATGGTAAAGTCACTACCAGCAGCAGAAACTAGGGCTTTATGATTCCTCAAACAGAGCCATTTCCCACAGAAGTCCTGAGTTTCTTTTTTTTCTTTTTTTTTTTTTTTTTTGCAGTGGTGCGATCTCTGCTCACTGCAACCTCCACCCCCCACCGGGGTTCAAGCTATTCTCCTGCCTCAGCCTCCTGAGTAGCTGGGATCATTGGCGCGTGCCACCACGCCTGGCTAATTTTTGTATTTTTAGTAGAAACGGGGTTTCACCATGTTGGTCAGACTGGTCTTGAACTCCTGACCTCGTGATCCGCCCCCCCCCCCCACCCTTGGCTTCCCAAAGTGCTGGGATTACAGGCATGAGCCACCGCACCCGGCCCCTGATTTTTATGCTACCCGGGCAACTCTGAGCAAATCCCTGTGGCCAGCAGAAAGCTATGGGCTGTGTCTTAGTCCTTTTGGGGTGCTCTAGCAAAATACCATAGACTGGGTAGCTTCTAAACTACAGAAATCTCTTGCTCTCAGTTCTGGAGCCTGGAGAGTCCAAGATCAATGGGCCAGGAAATGTGGTGTCTGGTGAGGGCCCATTTACATGGCGGGAGGGCCAACGGGGTCTCTCTCGGGCCTCTTTAATGAGTGCTCTAATCCCATTCATGAGGCTCTACCCTTGTGATTTCATCACCTCCCAAAGCCCTCACCTGTTAATACTATCACTTTATGGGGTAGGATTTCAACATGAATTTTGGGAGGACACAAACATTTAGAGCACAGCAGCCTGTTTGGCTAATCCAAACGAGATGGGATTTCCTAGATGTGCTTATTCCAAGCAGGGCTTACCCTGGAACTCCAAACAAAATGCTAGGCAGCCACAAAATGCAGGCAGGTGCTTCCTCCAAAGGGGAAGGAAGCAGAAAGGAAATGGATACCAAATGTGCCACCAGTGAATGTCCACAGCTACCAGCCAACCCCAATCTGTTTCCAAACCACCACTGCACTCCTGAGTCCCAAACAGGCTACACACATTTCTGGCCAAATTATTAGTCTATGTACACATAGATTGTACTTTAAATAATATAACTTTTTTTAAAATGAAGAATTGATTTTATGAGAGACTTCTGTGATCGCCTGAAAATATGGTTGCAAAATTCTACTTTGAATGGCTCTACGTATCTGTAGCTATAGTCGTACATAATCTCCAAAGAACTTTTCCCAAACCTTAAGCCACTGCTTCATTAGGGCAAATGAGAAGCGTGGTCTTCTGGCTAAACGGCTTTTTGCAACATCCAAAACGCGTCTTTGACTTTGAATCATTAAAAAGTTGGTCTTGATTTAGAGAATTGCTTTTCAGGGAGTAAGAAACTTTTGGCTGCATTCCTTCATGAAAGGGATGGATCAAGATGTATCTGGACAATGTGTTCAGATAAAAAAAAAATTTAGACTGGCTCGTGTGTTTGGGGGAAAAAAATGAAACCCTGAATTTTAGAAAGTTGAATTGAGGGCTGTAAGTTTTCCAGATTCATACAGTTTTTAAATTTTCTGTAAATAACTTGTAGATTTATTTGTCTCCTAGGTTTGGGTAGAGTGAGTATTGTTACAGAAATAAAAGGTCACTGTATTATTTTCTGGCAACAAAAGTGTATAAATGTATTGAATCGGGATGTAAATATTTAACAGGCTTAATGTGCTTAATGCTATACTATTCCTAAAGGAAGTAAGCATACAGACCAACTGAGTAGAACAGAAACAGGGGTTTTAGGAAGATGGACCTCAGAAGATGGACTTCTCATTTTTTTGTTATTCCCCACCCCTTTACTTTCTCTCCCTATGCTATGAGTTGAATTTTGTTCCCCCAAAAATCGAAAATTAGCCAGGCATGGTGGCACATGCCTGTAATCCCAAATTTAAAAGATTTTGATCATTTTTTAAAATAATTGGAATGGTAAGGCTGAAAGAACTCACTTACCCTGTGCTATTGCCGGTGAGGAAACCAAAATCCAGAATGGTGAAAAGACTTGCTTCAGCTCCCTAATGCTCAACGCAAAGTTCTCACCATCCTAACACAGCCTTCTGGGAGGTATCTCCTCAGGAAACTACCATCTCAAGTAAGCTATTCAGTGCTCCTGGGTCAACCTCACTCAAAGGTTTAAGGTATTGTTTTTCCAACATACTGGGCTTGTATTTTACTAGTGTATTCATAGAAACACAAAGGATTAATCAGGGGAAGAAGTTTGAACTCCAAGCCTCAATTTAATTTTATACACTTCACATGAAGATTTTCTAATAGTAAATGTTTCTCCAACAGTTATATTTTCCTCCTTTACAAGCACTGATCCCTGTATTTTGACAAATGGATATAACTGCCATACTAGTCCTAAAGGAAAAATATGGGAAATTTCAAGGGCCAACCTGAGAATTTTCTCACCCTAGCAGTTTACCCTGGGATTCTCAGCACTGAGACACAAAAGCAGTCCTCAAGCAGGTGGCTGGAGCTTGGCTTCTAGCAGATGGTCGGATCGGTGAGGTTGGGGAGGAAGGGGACTCTAAGGCAAGATTTCTGGACATGTGAGTCTCATTGTGTGCTGGGCAAGAAGCCGAAGAGGCAAGATATGTGTCCTGTTGGGGAGGGCAAGAAGGTCAGGGCTGTGACCTTGTGTGCACAGCAGACCTAGGTGAGTGGGGGGGCACCGAGGAGGAATGGTGAGCAGGATCCATCATGGCGACAAAGGCATAAAGTAGGGGTGAGGGTGGAGGGCAGTCTTCAGGAATGGAGTAGAGAATTAGGTAGAAGTTCAGAAGGTCAAGAGTCTTTGAAGCAGGAAGTTTGCACCAAAAGTTTATTGAGGAAGTAAGGATACAGACCAACTGAGTAGAACAGAAACAGGGGTTTTGGGAAGATGGACCTCAGAAGATGGACTTCTCACCTTTTCGTTACCCCCCACCCCTTTACTTTCTCTCCCTATGCTATGAGTTGAATTGTGTTCCCCAAAAAAGTATATGTTGAAGTCTTAACCCCCAGCACCTCAAAAAAGTGACCTTATTTGGAAATGAGGTTGTTGCAGATGCAATAATTAGTTAAGACGTGGTCATACCAGAGTAGGGTGGGCCTTTAATCTAATACAACTGGTGTCCTTATAAGAAGAGTGACATTTGGGCCAGGCACGGTGGCTCATGCCTGTAATCCCAGTACTTCGGGAGGCCAAAGTGGGCAGATCACTTGAGGTCAGGAGTTCGAGACCAGCCTGGCCAGCATGCCAAAAACCCCATCTCTACTAAAAATACAAAAATTAGCCGGGCATGGCGGCGCATGCCTGTAATCCCAGCTACTTGGGAGGCTGAGGTGGGAGAATCACTTAAACCCAGGAGGCAGAGGTTGCAGTGAGCCAAGATTATGCCACTGCATTGCAGCCTGGGCAACAAAGTGAGACTCCATCTGAAAAAAAAAAAAAAGAGTGCCATTTGGACACAGACATATACAGGGAGGAGAATGCCACAGATAGAGGAAAGACAGCCACAAGAAGACACAGGGAAAAATTGGAGTTTTGCTGTCACAAGCCAAGGACTGCCTAGGGCTACTAGAAGCCAGAAGTGGTAAGGAATGATCCTAGAGGCTTCAGAAGGAGCACAGCCTTGCTAATGCCCTGAATTTAGACTTCTGCCCTTCAGAACTGTGAAACAATAAATTTTTGTTGTTTACGGCACCCAGATTGTGGTAATATGCACTATTTTTATAATTTTTAACCTCAACCAAATAAAGGAAAGAGAAGTAAAACAAACATATTTCCAACTAGTTTTTAAGTTAGTCAAGGTCTACCCAGACACTGGCTGTCCCCAGGGCAGGCTCTGGTTTTGCCTCCCATCAACTTTGGTGCAGGATCGCCTTTCTGGTGAAGACAGGAGGGAGATCTCAATATCAATTTTCCTGAAGAAATCTTCTTCACCAAAATCTTTTCTTGTCCGTGCTCTTAATCCTTTGGATTAAGGAGGCAACCTCCGCCTCCTGGGTTCAAGCGATTCTCCCACCTCAGCCTCCCAAGTAGCTGGGATTACAGGCATGTGCCACCATGCCTGGCTAATTTTTGTATTTTTAGTAGAGATTGGGTTTCTATTCTTCAAGTAGTTGAGAGAGTCTCAGTGTTTCAGAGCAAGTTTCTCAGAAATTCCTGATGAATATCTGCATGTGGACATTTGGCACCTCCATTTGAAAGTTCATGTCTGTTGTAGCTTGGTGCTGAAACAAGACTTTGTTTTAACAACTGTTGAAAGATTAAAAAACAACAGAGGCTTGCAAATATGATCAAGGAATGAGAATTTATTTTTAAATATTAAGAGATATTTAAAATAATCAAATACAATTTCTAGAAATAAAATATGTAAGAATTGGGGTTTAAAATGGGATGGATGTGTGATGAGGTAAGGTTTGACTGCCACAGAAAGAGGCCTAATAATCATTCAACAGGTTTAAAAAGATGATGGTTTAATTCCCTCTCATGTAAAGTCCGAGGTGAACATCGCAGCAGGCAGACTGCTCTGCTCTGAGTGGTCATTGAGGGATGCAAGTTCCTTCCTTCTTCTTTCTCAACTATCCCCTAGGACATTAATCTCAGCTGGTCACAGGTGCAGGTGATAAGATAGTTTTTATTTTTCAATGCTTTTGAACCATTCCTTTTTTAAAATGTAATAAAATGAATTATCAGAAAAATGACTACATTTGGGTATTGTGACAATGTTGAATTACTGCCGTGTTTCTGAGTGCTTTTCTTTCCATTTTCCAACTTATCCCATTGCAAACCAGTGACAGTTTAAGGACTTGCTGTGTTCTGAAGACAACTTTAGGATAGCATTATTCTAGCTCACAAGAAGGAGAAAAGCTATAGGAGAGATGCACCTGCCCTGTTAACGTGGCCCACATTACTTCCAGTCACGTTCTATGGAAGCGTTAGTTACCTGGCCACATGCAACTGCAAAGGTGTCTGAGAAATGTCACCTAGCTTAGTATTCAGGTGTCCAACTACAATATCATTAATACAAAAGAAGGAGATAATGGACTGTTGTGTTCAGCAAGTTGTCTCCATCACAAATAGATCTCAAAGCATACTGGACAGAGTGCATCAGAATAGGAATAACTTAAAGGCTAGAAACAAGAAAATTATTCAGAAGTTCCTCCAGAGACAAAGAAATAGAAATACAAAAGAGATGAGTCCTGAGGAGGTCAATAGGCTGTATCTTAGTCTATTCCAGCTGTTATAACAAACATGTCATAGACTGGGTGGCTTATCAGCAATAGAAATTTATTTCTTACAGTTCTGGAGGCTGGAAAGTCAAAGATCAAGGTACTGGTAGGTTTGGCTCTTGGGGAGGGCCCACTTCTTGGTTTATAGATGACTGTCTTTTTGCCGTGTTTTCACATGGTGGAAGAGGCAAGGGAGTTCTCTGCGGTCTCTTATTCTTTTTTTTTTTTTTTTTTTTTTTTTGAGATGGAGTCTCACTCCATCGCCCAGGCTGAAGTGCAGTGGCCTGATCTTGGCTCACTGCAACCTCCACCTCCCAGGCTCAAGCGATTCTCCTGCCTCAGCCTCCCAAGTTGCTGGGACTACAGGCAAGTGCCACTATGCCCGGCTAATTTTTTGTATTTTTAGTAGAGACGGGGTTTCACCATGTTGGCCAGGCTGATCTCTAACTCCTGACCTCAGGTGATCTGCCCACCTCAGCCTTCCAAAGTGCTGGGATTATGGGCATGAGCCGTCATGCCCAGCCTCTGGGGTCTCTTCTATAAGGGCACTAATCTCATTCATGAGGTTACTGTTCTCATGACCTAATCACCTCCCAAAGGTCTCTTCTCCTAATACCATCACACTGGGGATTAGGTTCAACATATTAATTTTTACTAAACATTCAGTCTATAGCAGTCAGAAGGGGTAGAAACAACATTTAAAGCAATTCCCTGAATTGTTGAGAGATACCAATACTCAGATTAACAAAGCACAGTGAATCCCAAGCCAGGCATTGTTATAGCAGCTTTATGTATTAACACATTTAATCCTCATAGCAACCCTATATGGAGGTGCTATTATTATTAGCATTTTACAGATGAGGAAATTCAAGGCACAGAGAGGGTAAGTAACTTTCCCAGTGTCACATAACTAGCAAGGAGCAGAGATAGTTTACCAGTCTCCCACTACAATGCTGTATAACCTCTCAAAAAAATCTTCACTGTTTTAATGTAATAACAAAGACATTGCTTTAAAAAATAAATATCTTGACCGGGCACTGTGGTTCACACCTGTAATCCCAGCAGTTTGGGAGGTTGAAGTGGGCTGATCACTTGAGGTCAGGATTTCGAGACCAGCCTGGCCAACATGGCAAAACCCTGTCTCTACGAAAAATACAGAAATTAGCCTTGTGCGGTGGCAGGCACCTGTAGTCCCAGCTACTCAGGAGGCTGAGGCAGGAGAATCACTTGAACCCAGGAGGTGGAGGTTGCAGTGAGTCAAGATCGTGCCACTGCACTCCAGCCTGGGCGACAGAGCAAGACTGCATCTCAAAAGAATAATAATAATAATAATAATAATAATAATAATAATAATAAAATAATAAATATATGGAATGTTTTTATTTATGTCTAATTATTTACCTTAAAACTTTCCCTTGGTCAATACATCAAAGTATGACTCAACTGTAAATCTTCCTGGGAAATATGGCTGACTTGGTGCATATTTCTATAAATCTCTCCTAGGAATCCACCAAAAATAATAAAAAAAATAAACCAAAGAGTATAGAAGAAAAATTGTATTAGCAGTGAAGTTGGGAAATGGCGGCAGCTCTACAGCACAAACTCTGAAGACTCTATAGCAGACTTACCTGTCTTCATCTAATCATCAGAGACACCAGAGGACGAGAGGTCACACGTGCATTGCACTTGATCTCAGCCAAAAGCCAAAGAAGTGATTCACACATGAATTGTTTTTCTTGTTGATCATCATGGAGATGCCATCTTCTGTCACCCTAGAGGTGTTTCAAGAGACCTGTCTTACTCGGCATCCCAGAGAGATGGAAACACAGTACACTTTCCTATGTTCCATTTTCTCTCTGCTTCTCAGAATAATACCTCTCTACTCAGCCCCAGACAACAGGGAAACTAAAGGACTCCTAGCTCCAACTCCCTTACCAAGAAGCTTTGCGACCTTGGGCAAATCACTTTGCGTTACTGGACATGAGCTTCCTCATCTGTAAGTGAGAGCTTTGATTTGCACCAGCAGCTTTCAGACCTTTCCAAGACTCAAATCTTCTTCTTGCAAAACTTGAGACAGAAATCACATATGTAGAATCAAAAAGAAAAACAAGGCACTGTGGCTGAATCAGAGGAGGGGTGGAAGCCCCGCCCATCAGGCCTTCCAGTTTCATCCCATAGATTGGGTATTAAAACCCTTCAGCTCCTCAGAGCAGCTTGAAAACCACCAGTTTCTGTGCACTTTGACATCCTTTCCACCTATGACAGCTGATGATTCCCTCACAAGCCAGATGACTACATATTGGTCTCTGCTCTATTCTTTGAAAAAGAAACAATAAGAGTGGGGGGAGGAAGAGGAGGAGGAAGGGGAAGAGAGGAAGAAGGAAGAGGAAGAAGAGGAAGAGGAAGGGGAAGAGAGGAAGGAGGAAGAGGAAGAAGAGGAAGAGGAAGGGGAAGAGAGGAAGAAGGAAGAGGAAGAAGAGGAAGAGGAAGGGGAAGAGAGGAAGAAGGAAGAGGAAGAAGAGGAAGGGGAGGAAAAGGAGGAAAGGGAGGAGGAAGAGGAGACGAAGAGAAGAAGAGGAGGAGGAGAGGGAGCGGAAGAAAGAGAAAAAGAAAAACCAGGTATTTTTTTAAAGCTACAAGTTATTTTCAGGCTTGAACCCAAACAAAATCTGACAGCTGTCTTTGCTTTGAGATTAATTAACATGAGGTAACTAAACAGCACATTTATTAACAAGAATTATGTAGCCATATCCCTTTTATGCACCATCCTATTAACGTGTCTTGCAAAGAAAGAGTCATCTGTGGGTCACAGATCTCACCTGGGGAACAGGGAAAGGGGGAACCAAGAACCCCATCCCTCCAGGCCCGGCAGATTGGTGATGACAGCTCTGGCTTAAACCAAACAAACATGTCAGCATCTAGTTTCTTCCACCTGAAAATTTATATCATCACTCTATGTAAGAAAATCTGAAAAGTACCAGCAAACTGGAAACATGGAACAAGAACAAAAACCTCTTTTGTCTTGAGGGCAACAAAATAAAGTGGGCTTCTTTTTTCAGACCATAAGAAAAGAATTACTCACTTTAAGCTCTCAAGCTGACATTTTCATGAGGAAACAAATTTGGACAATTTCATTTACGGCTTGCAAACACTGAATGACCTGGAGAGCTAAACAGTATTTCCACAGACATCTGACCTCCTCTTCCTGGCCCGTAGATGTTAATTCAGCCTTGCCTTTTCTCTTCCCTATATATCCCTAGGGGTGCCTTTGGCATTTTTCTATTTATTTCGGGTGATTTGGAGAATGAGTATTGTGTCTATCTGCCATATGTTTCTTCTCAATGTCAGTAGCAAAGTAATTCTTACACTTAAACTGTGCTGAAGGCTATTAATATGAGAATGCATTGGTGTTGCAGAAAATAGCCCATTAGTTCAATCTCGAAGAAGCTATCCCTTCTCAGGGCACACCGTGACGGGCCACTGATCAGCCTCCTCCGACCAACATGGGTGCTCCTCACCACCCGCTTGCCCACGTCCCCTGGTACTGTCCAACCCAACCCTCAGATCCTCAAACCAATCTTACTGTATTCCATCCAATCCAAGATCTCACCAATTCCAAGACGTACTGCTACTTTATGTAACTTTAAGAAATAAAAACCTCTGCTGATGAAATTTTGACACTATGCTTTCTTAATGATTAATGCTCAGAATTGTTATTTTATGCTTCTCAAAAGAGTTCTTGTAGCCTTCTTTAGACATAGGACTGAATCGTTTATTGCTCTTGTGCCTACATAAAAATGAAAATACACGCTGAACTCATTGATTACGGTATTTCCAAAATCTCCTCATGTTGAGAGTCTGGCACTTCTGAATCGCTTTCAGCTCTGAGGCATCGATGTCTGTGTTATTTCACATCCTCCGAGCTTTCTTTCTCTGAGCCCTCAAGAGTGTTGATGACTTGGTATCTTCAGTTCCCAGCTCCTCTATTGCCTTCTAGATTTTTTTTTTCCCAAGGCCTGGACAGGCATTCTCAAATTCTTGATGTCGGCACTTTCTTGGCCTAACCAGAAGGTGTCAGTGGGAGTTTTTCAGAAGGCAATTGAGACTGATAAGCCTCCCTCAGATGGCTCTTCTGTTGTCCAGCCATGCCATCACCAACAACAGTAGAGATCTCGTGAGTCCAGGCAATGACAATATGTCACGGCTGCCACCTAACCAAAAGTGATCGTGAGATGGCTATTGATTCTAAGGCTATTCCAAAGTCAGAAAGGTGAAGAGCTGAAGAAATATGTGCCATAACATTGAGGAACTACAGTGTGTATACCGTTTTCTCTGCACTGTTCTTCCCTGCACTTCACCCAGTCAATAGACTACTGCCGTTCAGTTCCCAGCTCAAAGGATACTCTCTCTGGGAGGCCTTGGTCTATCTGGCCTCCCTTCAGAGCCTGTATCTCAGTCTGTAATTACACATTTACAAGGGTGGTTACAATACCAAGGGAGAAATAAGCAACATATTAAAAAAATGAGGATGTGAATTCCTGATTGAATTTGCATGCAAATGTACAGCCATATTTGTAGTAAAGTTTTATCCAAGTATAAGGAATGGACATTATCATCACTCATTCACTCATTTATTCATTCAACAACTGTTTATTGAGCATCCTTATGTAGTGTGCATTTGTGTGGAGGAAATAGATAATAAGCAAATAAGTGTATAATATTTAGCCTGAGCAACATAGCAAGACCCCGTCTCTAACAAAATTTTAAAAATTCACCAAGAATGATAATGTGTGCCTGTGGCCCCAGCAAGAGGACTGCTTAAGCCCGATAGTTCAAGGCTGCAGTGAGCTGAGATCATGCCACTGCACTCCAGCCTTGGTGACAGAGGGAGACCTCATCTCTAAAAAATATATATATATATTTTTAATTTATGTATATATACAATATCACATCATATATATATATAGTGTGTGTGTATCTATACACAAAATGATGTGATATATAATACACAGTAATGGGTTATATCTAAGAAGATAAAGCAGGAAGAGAGAATGGGGCTATAAAAGAGCCGTTGTAGATATGACTTCCAGGAAGACCTCTCGGAGGAGGTGACATTTGAACTGACCCCTAAATAAAGAGAGAAGAAGCTCATGGAAGTATCTGCTGGAAGAGCATTCCAGGCAGGGTGTAAAGACAAAAGCCTGGACATGGAAGCATTTGGCATGTTTGAAGGACAGCAAGAGGGATATGTAATAGGAAGTAGTGACAATGGGTGAGACCTCTTCCTCCTGCATCCTGAGCAAGGAAGAGGGGAGTCACAGATACCCTGAAGGCCACATGAGAAGTACTTGGGGCTGGATAAGCGGGCTGGTTATGCTGATATGTACTCAAGGGCCCTTTGACTCAACCATGCTGACTTCCTCAGTGATTTTAGGGACAACATCCCAAATAGTAACATGAGTGAGCTTCACCACTCCCCTTTCCATACCTGGCCATCACCCACTTGAATCCCCACCTACCCAGAGTTCCTGTGGCTAAGGACATTTGTGTCTTAAGGTCGTCTTCACTGCCGGGTGCAGTGGCTCACGCCTGTAATCCCAGCACTTTGGGAGGCCAAGGCGGGCAGATCACAAGGACAGGAGATAGAGACCATCCTGGCTAACACAATGAAACCCCATCTCTACTAAAAAATACAAAAAAAAAAAAATGGCCAGGCATGATGGTGGGCACCTGTAGTCCCAGCTACTCGGGAGGCTGAGGCAGGAGAATGGCATGAACCCGGGAGGCAGAGCTTACAGTGAGCCGAGATCACGCCACTGCACTCCAGCCTGGGTGACAGAGTGAGACTCCTTCTCAAAAAAAAAAAAAAAAAATCCTCTTCACAATAAACACTGAACAAGAGAAGCGTGTAGGGCACAATTTTTCTTTATCCATCTTTCCCTTTCAGTCATTCCCTACGGGACTCCTTAGCCTCCTGGCCCCGGATGAAACCTCAAGGCGACTCTGCAGACACTCATTCTTACATCTGGGTGGGAAAAGTAGGTAGCATTGACCCAACGTCAAAGAGAGGAACAGGAGAATTGTTATAGTCATCCTAAAATCAATCTGTCATAGAGGCCTCACAGTAAGCCAATGACAATGGTATCATATCCAGAAGAAGAATGTAGGTCCAGCCCAGACGACATCAAAGGTCTGCTCTGACTTTCAAACGTGGGTCCCTGACCTAATATTTCCAATGAAAAGCCAAAAGCAGGGTTGGGCCTGCAGGACAGACCAAAGTGCAAGGTGATCAAGGAAGGCCACAAGGGCTCTGCCTTCGGAGCAGACAACCACACTTGCATCCTGGCTTATGTGTTCTTTCAGTTTTCAAATCATTCTAAACAAACCCAAATTTATATTTCTAAATTTAGCAGCCCCCAGTTTGATTCTGATCCTGTCTGGAGACTGCGTGGCCTCCTGCCAATGATTAAATTAGTCTGTGGGATATCTATTGCTGTGAGCTAACCAATGGTCATGTGATATTTTTAGCAACCGTAATATAATGTTGGTAGAATTGTGCGTTTTTATGACTTTGTAAAGTAATCTCTAAAATAGTTTAGAAATGGTGTCCCTTATTAACCCCACAAAGGCTACAGACATCTGCAATAATAGAGAGAGACACACTGGGAGCTTGATTCCTGAGACTGGCAAGGTCAGATTACATCTGTGTGTCAAGTCCCTCCAACAGACACCACCCTCAGGCCGTGTTGGGCAGGGGTCTCTTCTTTCTCTGATAAGCTATTTCTTTTGTCACGCTAGAAAAAGAGGTAAGAAGGAAGTAGGGAAGGTCGGGTGCAGTGGCTCACGCCTGTAATCCCAGCACTTTGGGAGGCTGAGGCAGGTGGATCACTTAAGGTCAGGAGTTCAAGACGAGCCTGGCCAACATGGTGAAACCCCGTCTCTACTAAAAATACAAAAATTAGCCAGGCATGGTGATGCGCGCCTGTAATCCCAGCTATTCAGGAGGCTGAGGCAGGAGAATCACTTGAACCCAGGAGGCAGAGATTGCAGTGAGAAGAGATCGTGCCACTGCACTCCAGCCTGGGCAACAAGAGCGAAACTCCGTCTAAAAAAAAAAAAAAGAAAAAGAAAAAGAAAAGAAAGAAATAAGGAAAGCAGGTGAGAGCTCTTCCTAAACTAGCCATGTCTGCGTGCCCTGACCGGCCCACTTACTGCACTAAATGCATTTCTCAAGGCCCCCACATGCCTTACCCCTGCTGCGCTAATTCCCACTCCCAGAGCGCATCAACACATTCCCATGGCTGTGGTTTTACTCACATAATCGCTTCTGCCCAGAAGCTTTCTGCAGCATCTCTGCCTACCAAGCCACCCTTTAAGGCCCAGTTCAAATCATGCATTTTCCAAGAAGCCTTCTCACACCATCCCAGGCAGAATTCATCTGTCGCTGGTCTTTATATAATGCCTTTAATGATAAAGAAGAAATCTTCTCTTCTTTTTTTTGAGACAGAGTTTTGCTTTTATTGCCCAGGCTGGAATGCAATGGCGTGATCTCCGCTCACCGCAACCTCTGCCTCCTGGGTTCAAGTGATTCTCCTGCCTCAGCTTCCCGAGTAGCTGGGATTACAGGCATGCGCCACCACACTCGGCTAATTTTGTATTTTTAGTAGAGATGGGGTTTCTCCATGTTGGTCAGGCTGGTCTTGAACTCCCAACCTCAGGTGATCCGCCCACCTCAGCCTGCCAAAGTGCTGGGATTACAGGTATGAGCCACCGTGCCCAGCTGAAATCTCATCTTTTAAAGTGCTATATGATGGTCATTTGAAGCAAGGAAAATCTGACAAACTGTCTCAGCCAAGAGGAACCTAAGAAGACAAAGCAACTCAATCTAATACGGTATCCTGGATGGGAACCGGAAACAGAAAAGGGGCATTAGATAAAAGCTGAGGAAATCTGAGTAGAGGATGGACCTTGGCTAATAGTAATGTATCAGTAGCAGTTCATTCATTGTAACGCATGTACCACACCTGTGTAAGATGTTCCTAATGGGGGAACTGGGTGTGGGGGATATGGGAACTCCCTGCACTATCATCACAATTTTTCTGTAAATCTAAAGCTGCTCTAAAAGAAAATGCTTACTAAAAAAAAAAAAAAAGAAAGAAAAAGAAAAAATGGGAGGCTGAGGTGGGCAGATCACAAGGTCAAGAGATCAAGATCATCCTGACCAACATGGTGAAACCCTGTCTCTATTAAAAATACAAAAATTAGCGGGGTGTGGTGGTGGGTGCCTGTAATCCCAGCTACTCGGGAGGCTGAGGCAGCAGAATCGTTTGAACGCAGGAGGCAGAGGTTGCAGTGAGCCGAGATCGCACCACTGCACTCCATCCAGCCTGGTGACAGAGCAGAACTCCGTCAAAAAAAAACAGAAAACACTTCTGCCAGCCTGCTGTGTCATTGATTGTTACTGAAGAACAGAAAGGACCACCACAGTTGAACCTGCTAAAAGTTAGAAAATCAACAGACAGTCATTGCCAATCTCATCTGCCCCAGGAGAGTATACAGAAAAACCCAGAGCATAGGGAACAGGTCCCTGGGGGCAAACCCTTCTTGTTCATCCCAGCTCCAAGTGCGTTAGGGGCCCAGATCTCCTCAAATATATGAAAGTGAAGATCATACAAAGGCAGAGACTGAAGGATGTGTGACACTGGAGTCATGTGCAAGGTCTTTCTGAACAGAGAATAAAATGTCATTGATACAAAAAAAAAAATACTGTACGAACCTTTAGGGAAAGTAATATTCTAATATCTATTACATTTAAAAATTCTTAGGCTCTTGGCAAAGCAGTTTCATTTGGGGACTCAACTTTTAAAAACTGGTAGTATAGGGCTGGCTGCGGTGGCTTCCGCCTGTAATCCCAGCACTTTGGGAGGCTGAGGCAGGAGGATCACCTGAGGCCAGGAGTTCAAGACCAGCTGGGGAAACACGGCAAAACTCCATCTCTACAAAAAATACAAAAATTAGCGAGGTGTGGTGATGCACGCCTGTAGTCCCAGCTACTTAGGAGGCTGAGGTGGGTGGTCACTTGAGCCCAGGGAGGTCAAGACTGCAGCGAGCCATGATCATACTACTGCTCTCCAGCCTGGGCAACAGAGCAAGACCCTATCTCAAAGAAAAATAACAACAACAACAACTAATAGTAGCAAGCCAGACATGTGGCTCATGCCTGTAATACCAGCATTTTGGGAGGCCAAGGCAGGAGGATTGCTTGAGGCCAGGAGTTCAAGACCAGCCCAGACAGCAAAGGGAGACCTCATCTTTACAAACAATTTTTTTAAGTTAGCCAGATGTGGTGGTGCACACCTATAGCCCTAGCTACTCAGGAGGCTGAGGTGGGATGATAGATCAAGCCCAGGAGTTTGAGGCTGCAGTGAGCTATGATCACATCACTGCACTCCAGCCTGGGTGACAGAGTGATTAAAAATAATAATAAAATAAGATAAAAAACTGAGTAGCAGAACCTGAGAACATGCAAACAAGGATCATTGAAGAGGCTCAGACAGGGAAACAACTGATTATCAACAGGAAAATGTCTACTAGTTGTGGTATAGGCAAGTCACAAAATTGCATTGCAGCCATGAAAATAAAAATCGACTTTTAAACTGAAAGGGATGTTTCTGATGTCTCAAGTGAGAAAATCAAACCATAGAGCCATGTAAATGGAACCAGTTTTTTCAACACAAATAACTACCGGTGGCTGGGGGAGCAGTAAATGAGGAGTGAATGCTGAACAGGTACAGGGTTTCTTTTGGGGGTGATGAAATTAATTGTTCTGGAATTAGATACTGATGCACAACATTTTGAATGTACTAAAAGCCACTGAATTACACACATTAAAATGGGTAAAATGTTGAATTTTATGTTATGTATGCATATTTTACCTCAATCAAAAAAAACTAGTAACTAATTCATGTCTTAGTCCATTCAAGCTGCTATCACAAAATACCATAAATTGAGTGGCTGATAAACAATAGAAATTTCTTTCTCACAGTTCTGGAGGCTGGGAAGTCCAACGTCAAGTTGCTGGCAGATTTATTGTCTGGGGAGGGCCTGTTTCCCGATTCCCAGGTGATGCCTTCCTGCTGAGTCCTCACATGGCAGAAGAGGCAAGGGAGTTCTCTGGGGTCTGTTTTATAAAGGCACTAACCCCATCCATGAGGGCTCTGCTCTCATGACCTAATACCTCCCAAAGGCCACACCTCCTAATACCATCACATTGGGGGTTAGGTTTCAACATGTGAATTTGCGGGTACACAGCCATAGCAACTGGTAAATCCTATGTCTGTGTATATTTTCCAAGTGCTGCTCTTAGCGTTCCTTTGCAGGGAAAGAGCTTCTTGGTAAAGAAGACACTTGGTATCGATGAGGGGTATATGGAAGGAGAAAGAACCTCCCAGTCCTGTTTGGAACCCAGGGTTTCTAGGGAAGGAAACGAATCTGCCAAAGGAAAATGGCAGGAGTAAGGGAGAGGCCTAGAGGGAGGATGGAAGAGGTTCAGGCCTCATGGCTGGGGCTGGGAGGGGAGATTAGGGAGAAACTGTGGAATTGGCATGTTTTGGGTAAACCCTAAGTATTGAGAATTTTACCCCTCCACCATCACATGCCACAGCTCCAGTAAAGCATCAGACATGCTCACTGACACTCAGCAATGCATGCTTAGAGTGTTTAATTTTCAAGTGGAGGCCAAGGAAGGAGATGAGCTTTGTGTGGAAATCCAGATGCAGCCAAAACCAAGAGAGCCCATGAGGCTCAGAGGACAACCTTCAGTGGGTTGACTTCTTTATAAGTCATGTCCCTTCGTACCTCGGTTTATTGAGGGCACACCTGCTCCCAGAGGACATGGTTAGGATCTTGTTCATCTTTAGGGTCCCCACAGTACTTAATACAATGCCAGGCATACAGTAGGTGTTCAATAAACATTTATTGAATTGAATTGAATAAAAAGATAGATTTTCTTTTTCCATTCTTTCTTATCGAGAGAGAAGTTCCCAGCTTCCTGATACTGACAAAGTTAACGCTCATCCCCAACATCCAAAGGACTTTAAGGCCTCTGTCCAGTCTTCTCTGTCAATCTCCTGCATCAGGGCTTTTCTCTGTGCAGCCCTGCCATGCAAGAGCAGGCACACAGGCACCTAACACATGCTTACACCCAGTACTCCAATCTGTGGGGATTCTATTCAGGCCAGAAGCCAGGATGTGAGGATAAACTGTCAGTGCTCCTCATGAACAGCACAGAATCTGTTGAACATTTTCCAGGCTGGAGTCAGCTCCTACCTTCTGGTTTCTTGTGCACTATTGGTGGATTTGCAATCTGCACCCGTTCTGCTGCCCTGAGAAAGAGGCTGCAAAACATACACATGAGCAGATCACATATTTTTTTGGCCTTGCACCACCTGGAACAAGTTTAAAGTCAAGGTAACGGCCTCTGACATCTGCTTAGCTCTGTACAGTTTACTAAATTCTTTTATGGGCAGTATTATTTTGACTTCACAATAACCCTAAGAGGTATGCAGGGCAGGTTTTATTAGCCCCATGCCATGGATGATCCAACTGAAGATCAGAAAGTTGGAGCTACAGCAAGCAGTGGGGCTCCCACTCCAAATCTACATCCTAGGGATAGTTTTGTAAGTTAAGTCAACCCTTTTGGGAACAGAATCTACCAGGTTAAGCCAATGTGTTTGTTCATTCATTTAATCATTTGTCCATGTTTTCATCTTTGTGTTTCTCCCATCTGGCACACTGTTTAACACATTACTAAGCCTCACTAAATGTTTTAGAATTAGTCAACGGTACATTTCCTTCTGTAACAAAGGAGCATGCCATCAAGTTGCAATGATAAACACGTAAATAATCACAAATTGGTGTTATAAATTATTATTCTATTTACTGACTGCATTAATGCTTGTTGAGCACTTACTACACGCCAGGAGCTGGGGAGAGACGGAGAGACAGTTGCAGGGCTGAATTTAAGCGGTCTTTGAGAGTTTGACTGCCTGGATCAAATCCCAGCTTTGTTATTTTAGCTTTGGAACTTGCACAAATTATTTAACGTTACAGAGCTGTTCTTTCCTCTGTAAAATGGAAATAATAGAACGTATTTCACAGGGTAGTTGTGAGGGTTATGTTAGTTAATAGATGTAAAAGTTTTGAAATAGTGCTAGGTAGGTGGTAGGTCCTCAGTAAATGTTAGCTATTATGACACCAGTTATTACTATTAGGAAGCAGTCATGTCAAAGGCAGAGTCTACAGCTAGAGGGAAAGTCAGATTTTTTAATTGCAAATTTAAAGTAAAATCTATCATTTGAAAAATAATTACAATCCACAGACATACATATGGCCAATTGATTTTTGAGGAAGATGCAAAAAGAATTTGATGGGAAAGTGCAAACATTTTCAACAAATGTATTGGAACAACAGATATCTACATACAAAACAAAACAAAACAAAAACCAAAAAAAAACCTACTTCAATCCTTACCTCACACTATATGCAAAATTTAACTCATAATAAACCAGACCTAAATACAAAAGCTAAAACACAAAACTTTATCCCAAAACATTCCCTCATGCCCTTTTGTAGTCAATCCTCTTCCCCCAGCCTGAACTCCAGACAGCTAATTATCTGCTTGCTTTCTGTTACCATAGCTTTGCTTGTTTTTTTAAGAATGTCACATGAGGTAAAATCATACAGGATTTAGTCTTTTGTACCTGGCTTCTTTCCTTAGCATAATGCCTTTGAGATCCATCCATGTTTTTGCATGTTTCAAGGTTTGTTCATTTTTACTGCTGAGTGGAATTCCATGGTATGGATATACCACAATTGCTTATCCATTCACATTCTGATAAGCACCTGGATTATTGTAGGTTTTGGCAATTATGAGAAAAGCTGCTGTGAACACTGAGGTACAGCCCCTTGAGTGAGCATATTTTCTTTTCACTTGAGTAAACATCTATTCATAAGGTAGGAAAATGTTTAACTTTACAAGAAACTGCCAAACTGATTTCCAAAGTGGTCATCAAATTTTGAATTCCCACAGTCTCTAAGACAAACTGGGGGGAAAGTGAGGACATGAAGACCCCTGACCTAGCATCTGACCTTCTGACAAGACACACATATGGGACAGACGAAGAAAAAGAGCAACTTTTCCTTCTAAAATAGAAGTCTTTAGGAAGACAGAGGCGGAATTGTCCAAGCCCAAACCTAAGGCAGGGCCTCATGTTGGCCTAGTCTCAAAACATCTTAAATGCAAAGGAAGACAATTTTCTTACCCTCCAAGCTCACGTTCTTCACTTATGGGCTCACCCTTTGGCATACAGAGTTGCAAATATTTAGGAAACAAGAAGTTGGGGACTACTGTATATATACAAAGACCAAGGGCCCTCCTCTTGAATTGTTGTTATTATAGATGAGGATTCGATTCATATTTGCCTCATTTGTTTAAACTCATCAGACAGGGGCTGAAGTCACAGTGAAATCCAATAGTTTGCTGAAATGCTAAAGGAGGCACAAAGAGCAGTGGAGCCCTCTGTGAAGATGCTTTCTGGAAAGTCCCACTCTGACCACATCAGCCTCGAGGCCACTCAGACCCAGGCACACAGGTTGTTAAGCCCATCAGAGCAAAGAGGGTGGTGTGAGCTAGACGGGGCTCCAGGTAACAAAGGGAACAGGGCAAACCTGAAGGTCTATTGGTTGCTACTACGGTTATAGATTGTTGCAGCAAGTGGCTACAGGGTCAGAGTTTGAACAAGGGGCAAGGGATTCCAAACTATTAATACATACTCCAGAGCCCCAGGACTCCCCTCAGTGGACATGAGGGAAGATGAGGTTCCCTGCTCTCTTTTCCTCCAACGAAAGCAGCTATGGTTTCAAGTATTTGATATATTTGGGTTTGCATAAAATTTTGCTTTTTGCTTTTTTGTAAAGGCATTTTCTTGAAAAAAAATAAAACTTGAAAATTACTAGATCAGAGCCAGATCCAAAAATCAAACCTCTACAAGGGGCAGGCCGGTAACCTAAATGAGCAAAGCAGGCTGAGGAACGTACAAAAGGGAGTGGTGAGGACTGCGGCAAAGCGGCACGTGCATGCTTCCTCTAAAAGGTAGCTGGTAATCAACTCCAGCAGGCTGTGGCTCTGGGAAAATCAGAACCCAGGGCTGTCAGATCTGCTGATTTTCGGGAGAAGCCAGAAAAACAGATTTTATTATGTAAAATCTCTCAATTATTAAATGTCATCAACCAATGTAGCTTATTTTAGAATATTCTAAAATAATGTGCAAAAATGCACATCAATGATCTGGACTTGGCTTCCAGGTCACCAACTAGCTCTGGTCTGGAAAAATATTACAAATGATAGTAGCTTTCCATTATTTGGGGATCCCACCTTCCATGAAGGTAGGAACTATTTCTTTTTATTTTCCTTTAATCATTAAATCCCCAGTACTTAGCCAAGGGCCTGGCATATTAGGTGCACAAATATTTCTTGAATGACTAACTGGGTCACTTTTATCTGGCTCTCCCTGCACCAAGATAAGGCTCAGATCCCAAACAAATCTCCCATCTTGCTCTAATATTCCAGGGTGACAGCCCTGTTCCTTCAGAGACAGCTAGTGCTCAGAAGGCAGAGTGAAGCTGGAAGGACACAGATGTGGGAACAGATCATTCCTGGGTGTGTATTCCTTGCACATGTGTATCTTTCTAGATATTGGCAAATATATATATATATATATATATATATATATTTTTTTTTTTTTTTTTTTTTTTTTTTTTTTTTGAGATGGAGTCTCGTTCTGTTGCCCAGGCCGGAGTGCAGTGGCATGATCTCAGCTCACTGCAACTCCCGCCTCGTGGGTTCAAGCAATTCTCCTGCCTCAGCCTCCTGAGTAGCTGGGATTACAGGCACCTGCCACCACGCCTGGCTAATTTTTTTTATTTTTAGTAGAGACAGGGTTTCACCACATTGGTCAGCCTGATCTCGAACTTCTGACCTAGTGATCCGCCCACCTCAGCCTCCCAAAGTGCTGGGATTACAGGCGTGAGCCACCGCGCCGGGCCTGGAAAATAATTTTTAAAAGACGGCTGAAGCTCCACTGGTCAAAGGCACCCCTCTTCAGTTCCCAGGCATTTTTAGGAAAAAGTAACTTCTGGTTCATGCCAGGAAACCCTCTGCCACTGATGCAGGGCAAGCAAGCTCCAAACTGGGGCTTAGCCCAGGAGACTTCTTGGCTTCACTCAGGAAAAAACTTAAGAGTAAGCCAGTGGTAGAAGCTTTATTGAGGTAGCAGTGTTACAGCTCCTTCACTGCTCTTGCAGAGCAGGGCTACCCCTTAGGCAGTGTGAGGGGTTAGCAGCTCAGAGGCAGTTTTGCAGTCATATTTTTATTTATTTATTTATTTATTTTTTGTGAGACAGAGTCTCACTCTGTCACCCAGGCTGGGATGCAATGCTGCGATCTCTGCTCACCACAACCTCCGTCTCCCGGGTTCAACCAATTCTCCTGCCTCACCCTCCCAAGTAGCTGAAATTACAGGCACCTGCCACCATGCCTAGCTAATATTTGCATTTTTAGTAGAGATGGGGTTTCACTGTGTTGGCCACGCTGGTCTCAAACTCCCGACCTCAAGTGATCCACCCACCTCAGCCTCCCAAAGTGCTGGGATTATAGGCATAAGCCACCGCACCTGGCCTGCAGTCCTATTTATAATCACCTTTAGTTATATGCAAATTCAGGAGTGGATTATGGAGAAATTTCTAGAAAAGGTGGTGACTTCAGGCCATCAGGTCGTTGCCCTGGAAAGGGACAGTAACTTTCAAGTATTGCCATGCAATGGTAAATTGTCACGGCACACTGGTGGGCGTGTCTTATGAAAAGGTGCTTCCACCCTGTCCCTGTTTTAGCTAGTCCTCAGTTTGGTCTAGTTTTCAAGCCCCACCTCCGGAGTCAGGTCCCACCTCCTGAGTTGAGTCCCACCTCCTACCTCACTATCATCATTCATACTTGAGGAGGATAGAAGCCTCACTGTCCTCTAAGGAGGAGACACTTGAGCAAAATCTTGAATGACAATGTAGACAGACATCAATGCAGGGTCAATTTCAGCAGGTGCTCCAAAATAGCAAACACAGGCTTTCCCTTTGACCAACTCTGCAGGACTTACAAAGGAAGTAATGGAATGATTTTGTGGCCCATAGCCCACCTTGACCTACCCAAAAACTAGAGT
Source organism: Pan troglodytes (assembly GCF_028858775.2). Taxonomy (NCBI): domain Eukaryota; kingdom Metazoa; phylum Chordata; class Mammalia; order Primates; family Hominidae; genus Pan; species Pan troglodytes. The sequence goes on from NC_072417.2 coordinate 58,492,706, forward strand.
TAAAGTTGGAAAAGTTGGAGAAATGGTCTTTGAGATGGGGTGGTGAGGTCCCTTGTTGGAGGGATATTTTCTCTTCACCTAAGCCTAGTAAGAATTCCAGGCACCGGCTGGGCGCAGTGGCTCACACCTGTAATCCCAGCACTTTGGGAGGCCGAGGCGGGCGAATCACGAGGTCAGGAGATCGAGACCATCCTGGCTAACACAGTGAAACCCCATCTCTACTAAAAATATAAAAAATTAGCCAGGCGTGGTGGCAGGCGCCTGTAGTCCCACCTACTCGGGAGGCTGAGGCAGGAGAATGGCATGAACCCAGGAGGCGGAGCTTGCGGTGAGCTGAGATCGCGCCACTGCACTCTAGCCTGGGCGATAGAGTGAGACTCCATCTCAAAAAAAAAAAAAAAAAAAAAAGAATTCCAGACACCATTCTGGATGCTTCCCTTGCATCCTGGAGTTTGGCTAGCACAATGGACTGTTCTCAGGAACTTTCAGCCTCCCTACAATGGTGTCTGTTTCTAAATAGAAGAAGCTGTCACTATGAGTCAGAAGTGGTAGACATGTCCACCCACATCAGTGGCAAAGATGCACAACTCTTTCTAATGGATCAGGTATGGGCCATAGGAGAGACTGGACATTTGTAAAACACTCAAATACTGCCCCTGAAATCTGCCTGGGGAAGAATGAGGACCCCAGCCTGGGGTGGAACGCTAGACCTGGATTCCTAAGAACAGCAGCAGAGAACAGAAATGGCATATACTATAAGCAACTTGGTCAAATATTCCCAGTGAAGACCCCAAAGGGCCCACAAATGTACTCCAACAAATGGAGGCAGCTTTGCATCTACTAATTTGCTGTGGTCAGAAGTAGTCAACTCACATTTATGTAAATACCAGTTCTGCTAGACCTCTCCTGGCCCTCACCTATCCCCATTCCCTTACCCCCATTCTGACGTGGAAGGTCAGCAACCTCAGCTAATAAGCTGGTGGCAGGGCAAGAGGAAGGAAAACACAAGATGGGAAACAGAAAAGAAGCTTCCCACTCACTTCCGACTCCCCATCTGACCCAGTGCAGACATGCACGCGCACACTCATATACCATACACACACATACATGAACATGCACATGTATGCACATGCACACGTGCACATGTACACATGCATGCACACATACACACATACACATGCATGCACACACATAGTATACACATGCTTGCACACATACACAGACACACAAACACACACATACACCTACACATAAACACATACACATAAATACACATACACACCTACACACACATACCTAGGCATACATACCTGCATATATAAACACACATACACACATATACACATACATACATACATACACATATACACACATCCACACACACTATAACTTTGACAATAGGCATAGCTGGAGTGAAAGGGGACAAAACATTTTACCTTGAATAAAGTTGGGTGCCTTTTTTTCCTTAAACGTTGCCTTGGGCTGGATATATTAATTACTAAAATAAGAATTATTGTGTGGTAAAGAAAAAAAATGACTGGAGGACTTTTTAGTTCTGAAGAATGAGCTGGCAGACTCAAACACCCAAGATTTCATCAAAAGGCAGAGGATACATTATCCCCAGAGAGCTGAGGAGGAAAGAGTAGCACTATCCAAACAGTTGTTTTTTTGATATGTAGGAGGCAGGGAAGGACATTCCCGGCCTTGGCAATGGGAATACACAAAGATCTAAGGTGTGAGTGTATGAAGGAAGAACAGGCAGGCTGGCGTGGCCAAAGCTGTGTGGAGGGGCATGGTGACAGACAGCATGGAGAAGGTGGATGGGGCCAGCTCACAGGGAAGACAGGAGATGCTTCTAAGTGAGTTCTTTTTAAAAGATTTTTTCTATTTCCATAGGTTTTTGGGGAACAGGTGGTATTTTGTTACATGAGTAAGTTCTTTAGTGGTAATTTGTGAGATTTTCGTGCATCTATCATCCAAGGAGTATACACTGTACAAATACACCAAGCAGAATTTGTAGTCTTTTATCCCTCACCTGCTTCCCACCCTTTCCCCATGAGTCCCCAAAGTCTACTGTGTCATTCTTATACATTTGCATCCTCATAGTTTAGCTCCCACTTATGAGTGAGAACATAGACGTTTGGTTTTCCATTCCTGAGTTACTTCACTTCGAATAACAGTCTCCAATCCCATCCAGGTTGCTGCAAATGCTATTAATTAATTCCTTTTTATGGCTGAGTAGTATTCCTTCATATATATATACCACAGTTTCTTTATCCACTCATTGATTGATGGGCATTTGGGTTGGTTCCATATTTTTGCAACTGCGAATTGTGCTGTTATAAAAATGCATGTGCAAGTATCTAAGCGAGTTCTCGATTCTGACTGAGAGAGAAGGCCTCTAAGGAGGCAAGAAACGGGCTGTGTTGATGCTCTCAGAAGATGAACCTGGTGATGGTGTGGACAGAGACTAACCTTTGGAGGTCATCACGATACACAATAATACAGTGAAAAACAATGACCTGGGTTAGAACAGCTGCAGCCAGACTGGGAAGATGGATCTGAGGACCTCTCGGGAAGCAGAATTGATAGGAACCACCCATTCTTTGGATAGAGAAGTAGTGGAATGGGAGAAGTCAAGGATAGCAACTTGTTGGAGCTTGAGCAACAGGGAACTGCGTGATGCCAATAACCTGGCTATGAAATTGAGACGATCTTGCTTTGGTGCATTGCACAAAAGGAAAGATAAAATCAAGAAGAAGAAATCTGGAAGGAAAAATAATGAGTTCAGTTTCTAACATGTTGAGTTTGAGGTGCTATTGTCAGGACAGTCTTGAGAAGACATTTGAGAAGCAGCTGGGCATTCAGGTCTTGAAAGTCCAAAGAGATCAGGGCTGGTGACCTAGAGGTCTGTTCTCCCAGCTCAGTGTCCTCCCCAGGCGGCAACTGTGGTATAAGGCATGCATCCACACGTGGAAAATTGTCTCAATTATTTTTAGCACATCTTAGAGGTAGAAGAGAAAAATGGATCTCCTTTGACATTTTCATTACGTTCATTCTAAAATTATACTCTCCTGATTTCGAAGGACTTCCAGTGCCTTGTGTTGATATATAACCACATAACTTTACTCTCTGTGTATAATGCTGAATTACTTACTCCTCTTCCAGGGCTCAGTTCTGACATGGGATGTCAAACAGAAACAGAACATGCATCTCCTGCATCTGGGGGTAAAACCTTACAGAGAATTCTATGGGCTGCAATAAATAATTCCTGGTCTTCCTGGAAAGGAGCTCTGTGAACAGACAAGGTAGGGTCACTGCAGATTTATGACTGCATCCTTGAGGTAGCAGGCTATCCACAGCCCAGGGCAGAGGCCTACAAGACAGGTAGGAGGTCCAAGGAAGCCATGTTGCAAAAGGACAGTTGGCCCTAGGGCTGTGACACCTGGCACCTCAAAAGCCATGTGACAGATGTTTTCATTTCCTAGCCTTTTTTACTGCTACTTCCACTGCCAGAAAAAGAACTTGAGTTTTATTGAAATGTGAGTGTGTTTGCTGACAGTCATTCAAGCCTGATACCAAGGACACTGAGAAAAGCTTCTATTATGGTGAATAAAACTTCTGGCTACTCAGCATGCCCAGAAGTTGGCCTCAGATGAACTGTATCCTGGGGGAAGACTGCCTCCCCATCTGCCTTCTCCTCACTCATGTTTCTCATTTTCCATTGCATTCATCTGTCTCTTGGCTTTCTTACTCTCCCTTTCTCTCTTTCTCTTTCTTTCCCTCTCTTCCCCTGCTTAATTTTGCTATGAAAACCTCCTTCTTCTACATAGTCTTGGGTAGATTACCTTACCTCTGAGGCTCTTAGTTTTCTCACCTGCAAAATAATGGTGTTAGACCAAGTGTTTCTCAAACTTCAATGCCTAATGATTCATCTGAAGATGTTAAAATATAGATTCTGATTTAGTAGGCCTGGCCTAGGGCCCAATATTCTGCATCTCTAAAAAACACTCCCAGGTGATTGCAATGTGGGCCACACTTTAAGTAGGGGGAACTATGGATGGCAAAGAATCCTCACCTGCAGTGCCATCTCCAACAGTATTGGGAATACCAGGATGCATTTGACCTCAGTGCGGGGGGAAATGAACGTGAACCATGCATTCAAATTGAACACATTAAATATTTGCCCTTAATGGAATAAATCATCTCTAAGCATGCTTACAATTCAGTGCTCTAAAACATCTGTGGTTTTCTTCCACAAGGGGCACATCTCAAAACCTGTCCATGTATGAAAGAGTCTGATGACCTCATTGGCTGTGTGTTAATGACAGACTATTCTTCAAAACCTTAAAAAAACAAGGAGAACAGGAATAATAAAGGTGAAGATCAACAAAGCACAGGACAAAGAAAATTATAAACAACTAACAAAACAAGAAGTTGGTTTATAGAAAAGGCTCATAAAGATAAAACTTGGAAAGAATGATCAAGGGACAAAAAGAAGGTGCAAATAAACACAACAGATAATATAAATGGAGAAATAACTATAGATACAAATGATGTTTTAATAATTTAAAGGAATATTATGAACAAGTAAACACCAACAAATGTCAAAACCCAGAAGCAATGAATGAACAATTTTAAAAGTACAAAATGCAAAAAAAATTAATACAAATGAATAGAAAATGTATTTATACCAGTAATGCTTAAGAAATTTAGGAAGTAATAAAAAGACTTCTCTCTAAACCTCATATCCACACAAAGCCAGGTCTAGGTTTTACAGGTTTGCAACCAAACTTTCAAATAAAAACTAATCTTTATGTCAAACAAGTTGTGCCACACACACACACACACACACACACACACACAAAGAAAACAGAAAAAGAAGGAAAGCTGTCTCACTCGTATGAAAAAAAGTATAACTTTGATAGTAAAACCATACAGGGGAAAATCAAAGAAAGAGGATTATAGGCCAATTTTACTTACGAATATAAATGAGAGTCCTAAATAAAATATTGACTACTACTAAAATCCAACATATATTTTAAAATAAGCCATCATAATCAGACTTTACCTCAGATATTAGGGGATGATTCAACATTAGAACATCTATAAATCTTATTCACAAAGATAAAGTAACACAGAAAACTCAGAAGATTTTCTTAGTAGACAATGGAAAGCATTTTTATAAGTCAATACATTCTCATTTAAAACTCTTATAAAACAGGAATATAAAAGAGGTTCCTAAATTGATAAAGCCTACCTACAAAAACCCTATAGCAAACACACATAATGGACACGTTAGAAGATAGAAAAGAAAGCAGATATACTTGTTGTAATCACTACTTTTGCCAAGCTTTGAAAGGTCTTGTCTAATTCATTTAAAAAAAAAAAAAAAAAGAAAAAGTAAAAGATAGAAAAAAGTGAGAAAACTTGCAATTATTTAAAGACATAATTTTTAAAAATTGTTTAAAAATCTCAGCTTCCAGAAGACAGAATTATTTTTTATTTATTTATTTTTATTTTTTTGAGACAGGGTCTCTCTCTGTCGCTCAGGCTGGAGTGCAGTGGCATGATCTCTGCTTCACTACAACCTCTGCCTCCTGGGTTCAAGGGATTCTTGGGCCTCAGCCTCCCAAGTAGCTGGGATTATAGGCTTGTACCACCATACCTAGCTATTTTTTATATTTTTAGTAAAGATGGGGTTTCGCCATGTTGGCCAGGCTGGTCTTGAACTCCTGGCCTCAAGTGATCTGCCCACCTCGGCCTCCCAAAGTGCCGGGATTACAGGCATGAGCCACCATGACTGGCCCAGAATGATTGTAAAAGTTGCAATTCTTTGAATTCATTTACTTAGAAATCTCAAAACAATCAAACTAATGAATGTTTGTTGAATTAATGAGAAAACGAATGAATGAATGAATGAATGAGATGATGCAGCAAGATTTCCTGACACAAGATCAGCACATAAACATAACAGCACTCAAGAACCACTCTGGAATGGCAATCTGAGAAACTCCACAGGACCTCCTCCCAACGAAACAACCATAATGGGTGAAATTTATAAAACAACCAACTAAAGTCTCCAGAGATAATACTAAAAACAAATGGAGAAACATTTCTTTAGAAAAAAATCTACTAAGTATCAGTAAAACAGTGAGAATCTGGTATTTTAGCTGCAACTCAACTCTTTTTCTTTTTTTTTTGAGACGGAGTCTCGCTCTGTTGCCCAGGCTGGAGTGCAGTGGCACGATCTCGGCTCACTGCAAACTCCGCCTCCCGGGTTCGCACCATTCTCCTGCCTCGGCCTCCCGAGCAGCTGGGACCCGGGTGCCCGCTACCACACCTGGCTAATTTTTTTTGTATTTTTTAGTAGAGACGGGGTTTCACCGTGTTAGCCAGGATAGTCTCCAACTCCTGACCTCGTGATCCGCCCGCCTCGGCCTCCCAAAGTGCTAGGATTACAGGCGTGAGCCACCGTGCCCGGCCTAGCTGCAACTCAACTCTTTAGAGGCCACTCCCCCTGCAACTCAGTGTGACAAAAGCTCAACTCTGGGCAGATGCCACCAGGAACAGAGAACTCTTTCTCCCCCAGCTCTCAGTCCAGGGGTACAGTTCCCCCTGGGAGAAGCATATTGCCAGCAGTTCTCATCCCTCTCCCCCAGCTCCATGTTTTGGAAACTCTATTGAAGGAGGATAATACCCAGAGATCTGGGGCTTCCTTCCTCCATCCAGCCCACATGTATAGGGTGAAAGCTAGACACAGCAGGCCAAAAATACTTGGTTCAGATCGCCCTTACTCTAGCTCACTTATGGAGTCCATACTCTGTAGTGAAGGAGATGAGCCAAGAAAACCAGAGATTACCACCCATGCCCAGAGCTATGCTCATAAAGGAGGGGTATCGCACCAAGATAAGTGGACCATTGCCCTGCTACGGTTTGACAGTGTCCCCCAAAATTTATGTGTTAGAAACTTAATCCCCAATGCAACAGTGTTGGGAGGTGGGCCTTATATGAGGTCTATAGGTCATGAGGACTTTGCCCGAGTGAGTGGACTAATGTCACTATAAAAAGGACTTGTGGGAGTGGATTCTCTCTCTGTCTCTCTTCTACTCTTCTGCCATATGAGGAACAGCATTCCTCCCCTCTAGAGGATGCAGTGTTCAATGTGCCATCTTGGAAGGAAAAACTGGACCCTCGCCACACCTAACCTGCTGCCACCTTGGTTTTGGACTTCCCAGCCTCCAGCACTATGAAATAGATTTCTGGTTTTTATAAATTGCCCAGTCTGTGGTATTCTGTTATAGCAGCACAAATGGACTAAGACAATCCCCAACCCCAGCTCCAGAGCAATGATGCAAAGGTTCTGCCCAGTGGGTAAGGCAGGCCGTAAGAACAGAGAGCTGAACTCCATACCTCTGTCAGAGGAGATTGATTTTTTCTTCAGCAGACGGTATGGAAGTTCAGGCCTAAGGGCATTTACATCATTAATAAGAAGGATTTTGTTGGTGAGCACTCAGAGGAAGCTGGTAGCTCCAGAATAGCAATAAATAAGCAAAATAGTAGATCAGCTAGTTTACCAGAGAGAACCAGGGAAGACAGAGTGACAGCTAAGAAGAGCCATCGTGGGAGTAATACAAGCCTCAAAAACTGGCCGCAAAAACTCATCCCTCCAGGGCTTGACCTTAATTGGATCAGACTGTAGAGCAATGTATGCCCAGGGGCACTGTTAAAAACAATAGAATGATCAGCTAGCCATGGTAGAGAACAATAGAGGCAGACCAGCCAGAGACTTACAGGAATATCAGAAAAAGAGAAAGTCAAGGAGAGACTAAAATCACTGTCATCCCTAAAAATGAGAATGCCCAAGTCTGTGCCATTTGAGGAAAAACATTAAAGGTTTCATACTGCATGAAAAATAAACTTCACTAAACTAGTGCAACAAAGTCACTAAACAAATAAACTATCAAACAACACCACCACAAAGCCCTTCCTGAGGTGGGTGTGGGGGTAGACAGGAAATCAGTATTCAGAGTTGCTATAATATATTATCTGAAATGCCTAGTGTTCAAAAAGAAAGAACAAATAAGATTTTCAAAGATGTAAGAAAGTGTGATCCATTCACAGGAATAAAAGCAAACAAAAGAAACTGCCTTTAAGTGGAGTTCCAGATGTTGACTTGGTAGATACACATTTTAAACAAGCGACTATAAATATGTTCAATAACTAAATGAAACAGTGCTTAAATGATTAAAAGAAGATATGATAACAATGTCACATTAAATCAAAAATAGCAATTAAGGTAGAATTTAATAGAGAACAAAATGAAAATTTTGGAATTAAAAACTAGAAAAACCAAAATGAAAAATTCACTAGAGGGGCTCAACTGTAGATTTCAGCTGTCAGAAGAAAGAATCAAATCAAAAGAGGGAAAAAGAGGCTAGGGAAAAATAAATAAATCCTTGGAGAAAATATGAGACATTATGCACACTAACATACGCCTAGTGAAAGTACCAGAAGGAAAGAAAAGAGTGAGAGATCCAGAAAAAAAATTTGAAGAAATAATAGCTGAAAACTTCCCAAATATGTTTTTTAAATTAATATATGCTTACAAGAAGCTTACCAAACTCCAAGTGGGATAAACACAAAGATACATAATAGTCAACATGTTCAAAGACAAAGACAAAATTAGGAAACCTGCAAGAGAAAAAATAATTCCTTGCATACAAAGGAATTCCAATAAGATTAATAGCTGACTTCTTTCAGAAACAATGGAGACCAGAAGGTAGTGAGCTGGCCATATTCAAAGTACTGAAAACAGAAACTGTCAACTAAAAGTATTATATCCAGCAAAACTATGTTTCAAAAGCAAGAGAGAGATTAAAGCTTTCCAAGATAAACAAAAACTGAGAGAATGTATTGCTAGCAGACCCACCTTACAAGAAATCGTAAAGGAGGTTCTTGTGAATGACACAAAATAATAATTCAAATTCACAAGAGAAAACAAAAAGCTCTGCTAAAGGTAATTATGCAGGTAAATATAAAATACAGTATATGTGTATATGTATTCTTTCTTCTCTTAACTACTTAATAACAATTGCATATCATTGTGTTCACATGTCTGTGTGTCTACGTGTGTGTGCATATTTGTATTGTTGGGCCTGTAACACATAGAAATGTAATATATTTGACAATAGTAGTACAAAGGAGATGGTAATAATAAAACTGTATTGTAGGAAGGAAATAGCACCATATAGTAAGTTGAATCCACAGGGAAAATGAAGAGAATCAGAAATTTAAATAAGAGGACTAATATAAACTTTGTAAATATATACTTGCTCTTTTCCATTCTCTTAGCTTCTCTAAAAGACATACTTTATAGAAAATCATAACTATAACAATGTGTTGATAGGTTTGTAGCATATATAAACATACTATATGTAACAATAGCACCAAATAGTGAGTAGGGAGTGGAACTTTATAGGTGTAATATTTCTATATCTCACTGGAATTAAAAGAGCAGAAATCTGAAGTAGGTTTTGATAATTAAAGATTTATATTGTAGCATGAGAGCAAGCATTAAGAAAATATCTCAAAAATATAGATACAAAATATAGAAAATATCACAAAATTATAGATTAAAAGTCAGTTAAAAATTAACATGTTACAATAGAAAATATTCACTCAATGAAAAACAAAACAGTAAATGAGAAATAAGAAGGAAAAATACATGAAATATATAGAACACAAAATATCAGACACAGTTATTGGGTATAAAAATAGAAAGAATAAATAAGGCCTAGTATTTGCTAGCACAGTAAGGTGACTATAGTCAAAATTAATTTAAATGTACGTTTTTAATAACTAAAGGAATATAATTGGATTGTTTCTAACACAAAAAATAAATGCTTGAAGTAATGGATACCCCATTTACCCTGATGTGATTATGATGCATTGCAGGCTTGTATCAAAATATCTCATGTAACCCATAAGTAGATAGAACAACTATGTACTCACAAAAATAAAACATAAAAATAAGGCCAGGCACAGTGGCTCACACTTGTATTCCTAGCACTTTGGGAGGCTGAGGTGGGCAGATTGCTTGAGCTCAGGAGTTTGAGACCAGCCTGGGCAACACAGTGAAACCCTGCCTCTACAAAAAAATACAAAAATTAGCCATGTGTGGTGGCACGCACCTGTAGTCCCAGCTTTGGGGGTTGAGGCAGGAGGATCACTTGAGCCTGGGAGGTCAAGGCTGCAGTAAGCCAAGATTGCACCACTGCACTCCAGCCTGGGTGATAAAGTGAGACTCTGTCTCAAATAAAAATAAGAAAAATATCAGACATAAATTAAGTTATATTAATAAGTGTATAATTAGAAAATGGATTAAGCAATTCAATCAAAAGACAGAGATTGCCAGATTAGATTTCTAAAAAACAAGATATAACTCTATGATCCAACCACAGGAGACATACTTTAGATTCAAAGATACAAATAGTTTACAAAAGAATGAAAAAATATACACCATATAATAGCAACCATGAGAGAGCTGGAGTAGCCACATAATAACAGATAAAATAGCCTTTAAAAAAAATATGTTACTAGAGATAAAACAAGATATTTTACAATAATAAAAGCATCCATCCAAAAGGAAAATATTACCATTATAAACTTACAATGCACCTAACAGAGGCCCAAAACACACAAAGCAACTAGACTCATTAGACATCTATAGAACCCTCCTCCATCCAGCTACAGCAGAATACATGTTCTTCACAAATGCACATAGAACATTATCCAGAATAGACCATATGGTAGCCCATAAAACATGCTTCATTAAATATAAGAAAATTGAAATCATATAAAGCATGTTTTCTGAACACAGTGGAATGAAATTAGACATCAATAACATAAGGAGACAGAAAACGCCTAAGTATACGGAAAATAAACAACACTATTAAATGGCTAATGAGTCAAAGGAGAAACCATGCAAATTAGAAAATAGTTCAGGGTGAATAAAAACAAAAACATGACATACCAAAACTTATGTGACATAACTAAAGCCAGGCTTAAAGGGAAATTGTAACTGTAAATGCCTATATTCATAAAGAAGAAAAATACCAGATCAATAACCTAAACCTCCACCCTAAGAAGTAGAAAAAGAAGATCAAACCAAACTCAAAGCAAGCAGATACGAAGATATAATAAATATTAGAGCCCAATCAAATCAAATAAAGACAAAAAACAGCAGAGAAAGATCAATGAGACAAAAGTTCGCCCTTTAGAAGTTCAACAAAATTGACAAACCTTTAACTAGACTGACTTTAAAAAAGGAGAAAAGACTTGAATTAGTAGAGTCAGGAATAAAAGAAACAACATTACCAATGACATTACCAAAATAAAATGGATTATAGGTGAATATTATGAACAATGTATGCCAACAAATTTGATCATTTCGATGAGATAGACAAACTCCTAGAAAGACACAAGCTATAAAAACTGACACAAGAAGAAATGGTAAATACGAGTAGACCTATAACAGGTAAAGAGATAGAATTAGTAATCAAAAAAAGTTCTCAAAAGGAAAAGTTTATGACAAGGTTATTTCACTGCTGAATTCAACCAAATAATTAAAGAATTAATATCAATACAGTTTTATTATCACCCATCTCCTTTGTACTGTTATTGTCAAATATATTTCTGTATGTTATAGACCCAAGAATACAAATACAAATACACACACACACACACACACACACACACACACACACACACACACACACACTCTTCCAAAAAATAAGAGTAGGAAACACTTCCCAATTTATTCAATGAGATCAGTGTTATCCTAATACCAAAACCAGACAAAAGCATGACAGGAAAAGAAAGCAATCTATCAATGTACCTTATAAATTGCTTACAAAAATCTCCCTCCCAAAAAGTACTATCAAATCAAACCTAGCAATGTATAAAAGTTATTATACACCATGATCAAGTGAGATTTATCCCCACAATGCAAGTTGGCATAGCATCCAAATTCAATTAGGATAATACATCACATTAATAAAATATAGGACAAAAGTACATGATTATCTCAATAGATACATGTGATATTGTGATATAATAAGGAACGTATATTTGGTTTTCATCTCCTGTTCCTAGCACAGAGCTCCTAAAATCCTTGGAATTTCCTTAGTGATAGGAGTAAAAATAAAGCTTTGCTATTTATAATAAGCCCCTTTCAACTATACCTGAATTGATGCTAATCAGGAGACCCTCGGAGGAGCAGAGCTGGTTGCTAGAGGAACCAACCATGTGATTAGAGGGTTGGAACTTTTAGCCCCAACTGTAGCCTCTGGGGAGGGAAGTGGGGGTGAAAATTTGACCTCATCTCCAGTGGCCAATAATTAACCAATCATGCCTCTGTCATGAAGCCTCCATATAAACTTTTTTTTTTTTTTTGAGACAGAGTCTTGCTCTGTCGCCCAGGCTGGAGGGCAGTGGCATGATCTTGGACCACTGCAACCTCCGCCTCCCACGTTGAAGGGATTCTCCTGCCTCAGCCTCCCAAGTAGCTAGGATTAAAGGTGCCCACCACCACATCTGGCTAATTTTTGTATTTTTAGTAGAGACGGGGTTTCACCATGTTGGCCAGGCTGGTCTCAAACTCCTGACCTCAGGTGATCCGCCTGCCTCGGCCTCCCAAAGTGCTGGGATTACAGGCGTGAGCCACGGCGCCCAGCCCATGTTTTCCATGGTAGGTGAAATAGGCAAAGATGAATACTTTAAACATAGCTGTGGTAATAGTAACACAAAAGACCAAAGTATTAGTAAGAAAACTTCCATGAGGCCGGGTGCAGTGGCTCACGCCTGTAATCCCAGCACTTTGGGAGGCTGAGGTGGGCAGATCACCTGAGGTCAGGAGTTTGAGACCAGCCTGGCCAACATGGCAAAACCCCGTCTCTACTAAAAATACAAAAATTAGCTGGGCATGGTGGTGCGTGCCTGTAGTCCCAACTACAGGCTGAAGCAAGGAGAATCGCTTGAACCCAGGAGGCGGAGTTCACAGTGAGCCGAGATCCCGCCACTGTACTCCAGCCTGGGCGACAGAGCGAAACTCTGTCTCAAAAAACAAAACAAAACAAAACTTTAAATGATGAGGTTTGGAAAGCTTCCAGGTAAGTGAGCACAGAAAGGTGTGGGAGGGTGGCCTTCATAAAGAGGGCACAGTGGCTCCACACTCCTTCCCACAAACCTCACCCTGTGCATTTCTTCCATTTGTCTGTTCCTGAGTAGGCTTTCTAGTAAACCAGTAAACATAAGTGAAGCACCCTCCTTAGTTCTGTGACTCATTCTATCAAAATTATTAAACATGAGGAGGGGATTATGGGAACTCTCAATTTCTAGCTCGTTGGTCAGACGTCTGAGTGACAACCTGGGCTTGAGACTGGCATCTGAATTGGGGACAGTCTTGTGGAGGTGATCCCTTAACCTGTGGGGGTCTGTGCTAACTTTGAGTAATCAGTGTCATCATTGAACTGTAGGACACCTGTTGGTACCTGGAGCATTGGAGAATGGCTTAGTGTAGGAAAACCCCCACATATTTGGTGTCAGAAACGTGAGTGTAGAAGACACAGTTTTTTCTTTTAACACAGAAAAAGCATACGACAAAATCAAATGCTTTCATGATAAAAATACTAAACAAACTAGGGATACAAGTCAACCTAATAAAGGACATCTAAAAACCCACAGCTCCTGGCCGGGTGTGGTGGCTCACGCCTGTAATCCCAGCACTTTGGGAGGCCAAGTTGGACGGATCTCCTGAGGTCAGGAGTTCAAGACCAGCCTGGCCAACATGGTGAAACCCCGTCTCTACTAAAAAGTACCAAAATTGGCCAGGCGTGGTGGCACACACCTGTAATCCCAGCTACTTAGGAGGCTGAGGCAGGGAGAACTGCTTGAACCTGGGAGGCGGAGGTCGCATGAGCCGAGATCACGCCACTGCCCTCCAGGGATGTCCACTCTAGCCATTTCTACTTAATATTTTACCAGAAGTTCTAGCCAAGGCAACTAGACAAGAAAAGAAATACAGTCATGGATCACATAGCAACGTTTCAGTCAACAACAGGCCGCAAGTATAACAGGCCCATGTCCTGACTCGTAGATGGCCATCTTTTTGCCATGTCCTAACACAGCAGAAGGGGCCAGGGATCTTCCCAAGGTCTCTTTGATAAGGGCACTAATCCCATTATGAGGGCTCCATTCTTATAACCTAATTTCCTATTAAAGCCTCTACCTAGTCATATTATTATGTTGGAGATTAGGATTTTAATATCTGAATCTGGAGGACACATAAACATTCAGACTATAGCAGATGCCATTGCAGGCTTTTGAGCAGGAGGCTGCCTGATACTATTAAGATTTTTTTTTCTTTTCGAGACAGAGTCTCTTGATGGCTTATTAGAATTCTTTTTGTGTGTGTGACAGGGTCTCACTCTTTTGCCCAGGCTGGAGTACAGTGGGGAGATCTCGGCTCACTGCAACCTCCACCTTCCAGGTTCAAGCGATTCTCCTTGCCTCAGCTTCCCAAGTAGCTGGGATTACAGGCGCCTGCCACCACACCTGACTAATTTTTTTTTTTTTTTTTTTTTGTATTTTTAGTAGAGACAGGGTTTCACTATGTTGGCCAGGCTGGTCTCGAACTCCTGACTTTGTGATCCGCCCACCTCAGCCTCCCGAAGTGCTGGAATTACTACAGGCATGAGCCACCGTGCCCGGCCCTATTAAGATTTTTAACAGCGTCACTCTGCCACTGTGCAGGGAAGACAAGGTTAGATCAGGAGAGACCAGTTAAGAGGCTGTTGCAGTAACCATCGTAAGATGGTGGTGGGAGCGATGGAGGCAGCAAGAAGTGGGTGGATCCTGGATTTATTCTGAATCGAGAGCCAAATGTTTGATGCTGAATGTAATGTGGAGTATGAGAGAAAGCAGAGGTTTAAGGGAAACACAAAGGTTTTGGCTGAGTAAATGGATAACAGAGTTGCCATTACCTGAAATGGGAAAATCTGTTGCAGGAGCAAGTACCAGAGAAGATACGTACTTGGCTTTAAATATCGAGAACATGAGATGTCTCATAGGCTTCCAGGTGGAAATGTTGCATAAGAAGTTAGATAAATAAGCTAGAAGTTCAGGGGAGAGATCCAGGTTGCCAATATAAATTTGAGAATTATTCTCTTACGGGTGCCACTGAAAGCTTTGAAATCGAATGTGATCATCAACCGAGTATGTACGTGTGCGTGTGTGTGTGTGTCCTTATTTCAACGTATAAGTAAGTTTCTTAAAAACAATGCCTGTTTGCCTGTGTTTCATAAGAACTCTATATACAACAAGGCAACAAATGTCAGGATATGTATTACCCATATCTGTTACCCTGCTACTTGTTAAGCACAGGCCTCAACAAAATAAAAAAGCACAACACAAGTTCATCAGCAGAGAATTTGGGAACGGCAGGATTATTTTAAACTCTACACAGACACACAGCAAACCAAGTCTAGCTGTGCTTGGAAGCTAGTAGGCATTTAACTACACTTGATTTTTATTCAGTAATTTGTCAATGAATTGGGAAAGATGGTCTCTAGCCTTCACACGACCAGTTATTTGTATGACTATGAACAAATCATTTCTCCTCTCTGAACCTTTGTTTCTTTGTATGTAAAAGTACGCGAGTGGAATAAAAGTACGCGAGTGGAATTAGATGACCCTTAACTCTCCGTCTCTTAATAGTCAGCAACAAAAATCTTTTCTAAAATAAACCTTTCCTGAAACCTGCTCGTTTTACAGCTGTATGGCTCCCCCAAGTGGCCAATGAGATGAATGTAACTGAAATGAATGCCTTGTGTTTTATGTAGTGGTTATTAATAACTGAGTTCATTTATTGATCGTTCATCACATGTCAGACACTGTAGTAAGCATTTCGGGTGCATTTTCTCATTAAATTCTCACCAGAACACTATAAGACAGTTACTGTGTGTATATCCTCATCTGTAAGAAATTGAGACATAGGATTCCACATAGCAACAGGAAATGACGATCCGGGATTGAAACCTAGGCAGTCTAAATCCAGAATGTAAACTCTTAACAACTAAGCTCTCCAGTATAAGTCACTGTTCAGGGGTAAGAATGGATGAACATCCAAGGCTGGAGAAGCTTTTGGGGTATTGGCCCTTGACTTGGAGAGGTTATGAATGGCTACCTGCCTGTGGAGAGACTTGGCTGGCTGTCTTCTCACTTCCTGACGTCAGAAAGGATTTCAGAAGCCAATCGAGGTCCCCTTGAAACACCACTGCTATCCATGCTGTCCAGGCCCCCAGTGCTATAGGAAAGAAGGCAGGCTTCTAAAATCCATCAGGACTGGAAGAAGCATCTTCTACTCAGGCAGTTTCCTTAGATCAACGTCTTCAATAGCACAATTAGAAACTGAATAGAAATTGACTTGCCTTGCTTTGCTTGTTTGCCTTCAGGTAGTTTAGGGGAGGCTTTTGGTTTTAAGATTTAGTAAAGTCGTATGTTTACTGTGGCACTATTCACAATAGCAAAGACTTGGAACCAACCCAAATGTCCAACAATGATAGACTGGATTAAGAAAATGTGGCACATATACACCATGGAATACTATGCAGCCATAAAAAATGATGAATTCATGTCCTTTGTAGGGACATGGATGAAGCTGGAAACCATCATTCTCAGCAAACTATCACAAGGACAAAAAAACAAACACCACATGTTCTCACTCATAGGTGGGAATTGAACAATGAGAACACACGGACACAGGAAGGGGAACATCACACACCAGGGACTGTTGTGGGGTGGGGGAGGGGGAGGGATAGCATTAGGAGATATACCTAATGCTAAATGACGAGTTAATGGGTGCAGCACACCAACATGGCACATGTATACATATGTAACAAACCTGCACGTTGTGCACATGTACCCTAAAACTTAAAGTATAAAAATAATAAAATTTAAAAAAAAAGATTTAGTTAAGTGACCAAGATAAGCAACTAACAATTAGCTGAGCCTGTGGAATCCAGGTTTTCTGGACCCGTATCCCATTCTTTTTTCTCTTTCACCTGCTATTTTTAAAAACAATTTTTAACTTCAGTAAAATTTACCCTTTCCGCTGTACATTTCTATGAGATTTGACAAAGCATAGCCATTTCTTCAACTTTTGACTTCTTTCCCCAATCCACCCACTATAGTTAACTTTTCAGCACCCTCGGGGAGTGTGGCCTCTTGTATTCTGCCTGGAGTTTTTAGTTGTTGTTAATGGGAGAGATAGTCGAAGTGGGCTTACTGGATCTCTGCCAGCCCCGGAGCCCTCTAGATAGTTTTAACATTTTGGAAAGAACAATCTGTTTGTATAGTAGTTGGGCTTAGTATGTAAGGAAGAGAGAACTTTCCTTACTGGCTGGGGAGCAGGTCATGGATTGGTCCATGAAGGGGTCCCAGGGAGAAGGAAACAGGAACCCGAGCCAGGTAGCCCCGGGGCTCAGACGGAACCTTCAGGGATGCTCAGATCTAAGGCCTTCAGCAAAGGTTGCCTGGGCAGTTGAAGGAATTTCACTCTATGCCTCCAGGCCTGAAGTCTATCCGTTTCTCTTCCTACATGAATGGGCTTTCCTTTCTATGAACATTCTCTACCGTGTAGCTTCTGCTCACAAATGGCTTCTGTTCCCTTGGAATTTGACTTATGTGTGACTTATACATCATGCTTCCCCTACTCAGGGGCTCCGTAATTCTGTTTTCTTTCAGCCTCAGTTCCCACCGCCACCTGCTTATCTCGATATTTCCCAGTTCAAATTATTGACAAAGAAAAAATAATTTGTCCACTCATCGTTTTCCATCAGCCCTGTCGTAGCCTCGCCTATGGCTCAATTAATTCTCCATGGTCCAATAAGTTATAACCAGCCGGAGAGGGTAGAAGGTATTACTACCTGTTACTCTGTGGCGGCCTGAGGTTGTTCCTGTCATCGCCCTATCTAGAATAATTAGAACTGCCAAGGTTCTTCCTCTACTATTTTTGTTGTTGTTGTTGTTCTCTAACAGCTTTTTTCTCATAATTTTTTATTGTGGTAAAATACGCATATATCATGAAATTCACATATATTTAAGTGTACAGTTCCGTGATATTAAATACACAGGCGAGGCTGGGCGTGGTGGCTCACCCCTGTAATCCCAGCACTTTGGGAGGCTGAAGTGGGAGGATGGCTTGAGCCCAGGAGTTTGAGACTAGCCTGAGCGACATAGGGAGACTTTATCGCTACAAAAAATTTAAAAATTAGTTAGATGTGGTGGTGTGTGCCCGTAGTCCCAGCTGCTTGGGAAGCTGAAGTGGGAGGATCACTTGAGCCCAGAAGGTCGAGGCTGCAGTGAGCGGTGGTTGCGACGGCGCCGCTGCACTCCAGACTGAGCGACAGAGTGACACCTTGTGTATAAACAAACAAACAGGCATACCTCAGAGATATTGTGGGTTTGGTTCCAGACAACCACAATAAAGCCAAGCCAATATTGCAATAAAGTGAGCCCTACAAATTTTTTGGTTTTCCAGTGCATGTAAAAGTTTTGTTTACAGATTCTGGTTTTTTTTAGACAGTTTCACTCTTGTTGCTCAGGCTGGAGTGCAATGGCGCAATCTTGGCTCACTGCGACCTCCGCCTCCCAGGTTCAAGGGATTCTCCTGCCTCAGCCTCCCAAGTAGTTGGGATTATAGGCGTGCACTACCATGCCAGCTAATTTTGTATTTTTAGCAGAGGCAGGGTTTCACCATGTTGGCCAGGCTGGTCTCAAACTCCTGACCTCAGATGATCCACCCACCTCGGCCTCCTGAAATGCTGGGATTACAGGCCTGAGCCACTGGGCCCAGCCTGTTTACAGATTCTGACGGTGCAATCGTTGTCTAGCTAGGGAGACAGATCCCTGGCGCTTCCTACTCCTTCATCTTCTCAGACTTCTCCTCTCTAGAATCTTTTAAAAATTTTTACTGTGAAATATTTCAGATAAATAAGCATATATAAAAGATATATGTACGGTTTTTCAAATAAAGCAAACATCACTGTACCCACCACCATCTGGCTTAAGAAACAGACTTAGTCAGGCACGGTGGCTCACATCTGTAATCCTAGCACTTTGGAAGGCCGAGGCCTGTGGATTACTTGAGCCCAGGAGTTCAAGGCCAGCCTAGGTAACATGGCAAACCCCATCTCTACTAAAAATACAAAAATTAGCTGGGTGTAGTGGCACACCTGTAGTCCCAGCCACTTGGGAAGCTGAGGTGGGAGCATCGCTTGAGCCTGGGAGGCAGAGGTTGCAGTGAGCCGAGATCGTACCACTGCACTCCAGCCTGGGTGACAGAGTGAGACCCCATCTCGAAAACACAAGCAAACAAAAAACAAGAAACAGACTTAATACTCTAATACTCTCTTAGAGGCAAGTTCCTCTATGCCCCTCTCTTCCTTTCTCTCCAGAGAAAACCAACGTCTTGTATTTTGAGTTAATCATTCTTTTGC
This sequence comes from Pan troglodytes, assembly GCF_028858775.2. Classification (NCBI taxonomy): domain Eukaryota; kingdom Metazoa; phylum Chordata; class Mammalia; order Primates; family Hominidae; genus Pan; species Pan troglodytes. The sequence goes on from NC_072417.2 coordinate 58,512,265, forward strand.
TTTTTATGAGTTTTAATATCTTTAAATGTATTCCTAAAATATATTTTAGTTTTGCCTGATTTTGAACTTTATATAAATGGATTCATAGCTATATAGCCTTCTATGACCTGCTTCCTATATTCAATGTTATTTTTTGGAGGTTCATCTATGTTGATGTGTGGAGGGATTTTTTTTTTCATTTTTAATTCCTTACAACATTCTGTATGTATATATATGTCTGTATATATGTCTATATATGTATAATTACACATTTGTTAATATTCTATAATATATGTATAATTATACACGTATAGATGCCCAATTATACATCCATTCCACTGTTAGTAGACATTTTAGTATTTCTGGGTTTTGTTTTTATAAGCAATATAGACATTTGTACATACTTCCCATATATTGGCAAGAGTTTCTCTGGCGTACATACTTAGGGCAGGTTTCTGGGTCATAAAGTATTATTATTCTCAGACTTATTCGATTACAACATTTTCTCCCCAAAGTATTTATATCAGTTGACTCTCCCAACAATAGATGAGAGTTCTCACAGTTCCACATCCTTCCCAACTTTGGTTTTGCCTAGCTTTTAAAATATTTTCAAATAGTTGAGTATGAAAATGGTATCTACAATTTGCCTATCAATAAGAACAAGCATCTTTTCATATCCTATTAGTCTCCTGTTAAAATGCCTATAAATGGGCCAGGCACAGTGGCTTACGCTTGTAATCCCAGCAAGGCCGAGGCAGGCGGATCACTCCTGAGGTCAGGAGTTCGAGGCCACCCTGGCCAATATGGCGAAACCCCGTCTCTACTAAAAATACAAAAATTAGCCGGGCGCGGTGGCACGTACCTGTAATTCCAGCTACTTAGGAGGCTGAGGCAGGAGAATCACTTGAACCCAGGAGGCAGAAGTTGCGGTAAGCTGAGATCACACCACTGCACTCCAGCCTGGGTGACAGAGCAAAACTCTATCTTAAAGAAAGAAAGAAAAAATGCCTATAAATGTTTTTACACTTTTTTTTACTGATTTGTTTGTATTTCATTTATTGATTCACAGGAGTTTTTTTTTATATATATTTTAGGTGTCCCAAGCCTTCAAGATAATATTTTCTGTTGTCTTCTAAAGTTTTAAAATGTTGCCATTCACATTTTCATTCTAAATCTATATATAATTAATATTCATATATGCTATAAAATTAGGTCTCTAAGATCACTTTATTTTTTCCATTTGAAAGACTTATTGGCACAGAACCATTAATTTACCTTTCTCCACAGAGAATTTCCACTCTGCCAAGAATCAAGTTTTTTATGCATGCATGAGTTTATTTCTGTGGTTCTATTCAATTGCATAAAAAAAATGACTCACAGGGCTGGGCACGGTGGCTCACGCCTGTAATCCCAGCACTTTGAGAGGCCGAGGCGGGCGGATCACAAGGTCAGGAGATCGAGACCATCCTGGCTAACACAGTGAAACCCCATCTCTATTAAAACTACAAAAATTAGTTGGGCGTGGTGGTGGGCGCCTGTAGTCCCAGCTACTCGGGAGGCTGGGGCAGGAGAGTGGCTTGAACCCGGGAGGCAGAGCTTGCAGTGAGCTGAGATTGCACCACTGCACTCCAGCCTGGGCGACAGAGCAAGACTCTGTCTCAAAAAAAAAAAAAAGAAGAGTCACAGCATGTCCCCCTCTTATTCTATTCTCTGAAAAATTTGGGAAAATTTGAAATGATCTGTTCTATTATATTTGGTAGAACTACCAGTAAAACCAAGCATTAAGGTATGGTATGTTTTTTAATATTTTAAAATTATGTTTCATTGACTTTAATAATTGTAGAACTAGTGTTTTCTATTTCTCCTTGAATACGTTTTGGTAAACTATAGTTCTCTATTCGTTTTTTTTTTTTTTATTTCCACTAAGTTTGCAAGTTTATCAGCATACATTTTTTCCCTAACATTCCACTGTTTAGTCTCTGCAGCAAGTCTATTACAGACCCCTATTCAATCCTAGTGTGGTTTGCACCTTTTCTTTCTTTACACAGAAATAGAAATCTTACCAGTGGTTTATCCTTTCATCACCCCTTCCAGATAAATACATTTTTTTCTTGATTGATCCTCCCTATTAAATTTTTTCATTGGATTCTCCCTCTTTTATTTCTGCGATTAATAATTTCCTTCTGGCTGGGCGCAGTGGCTCACACCTGTAATCCCAGCACTTCGGGAGGCTGAGGCAGGCAGATCACGAGGTCAGGAGATCAAGACCATCCTGGCCACATGATGAAACCCCGTCTTTACTAAAAATACAAAAATTAGCTGGGTGTGGTGGTGGGCACCTGTAATCTCAGCTACTCAGGAGGCTGAGGAAGGAGAATTGCTTGAACATGGGAAGCAGAGGTTGCAGTGAGCCAAGATTGCGCCACTGCACTCCAGCCTGGCGACAGTGAGACTCTGTCTCAAAAAATACTACTACTACTACTACTAAAAACTTCCTTCTATTTTCTTTTGTTTTTCTTTTACTTTTTATTCATTCATTTATTTAAAAATATTTATCAAGAGCCTATTCTTTCAATACAGGTCAGTATTATGAAGAAAGGGTACAGAGTGAGATGAGAAGGCTTACCTATTAACAGACATGTGGCTATGGCTATGTCAGGGAATCACCTTTCCTCCAAAACAGTGATGCTTCCTTGTCTCTAACAAGATCAAAACTGTAATATCTCCTTTCTTTCATGTCTACAAACCTTTTGTTGCAAGGCATAGAGCATAAATTGAACAGTGAATCAGTTTATTACAATTAATGTTTTTTCATCTTTTATCTTAGAATCACGGGTACATGTGCAGGTTTGGTATATGGGCATTTTATGTGGTGCAAGGTTTGGGGTATGATCAAAGCCATCATCCAGGTAGTGAGCATGGTACCCAATAGGTAGTTTTTCAGTCTTTCCCCTACTTCTTCTCTTCACGCTCTAGCAGTTTCCATTGTCTATTGGTTCCATCTTTACATCCATATGTACCCAAGGTTTAGCTTCCACTCATAAGTAAGAACATGAAGTATTTGATTTCGTGTCTGTATTAGTTCACTTAAGATAATGGCCTCCAGCTGCATCCATGGAGTACTATTGTGAATAGTACTGCAATGAACGTACAGGTCCATGTGTCCTTTTGGTTAAATGATTTATTTTCCTTTGGGTATATACCCAGTAGTGGGATTGCCCTGTTGAATGGTAGCTCAACTCTTAAGTTCTTTGTCCTTCTCGATATTTTCTTTAAATTTACTCTGCCATTAAACAAACAAAAATCAGCAAAAATATAAAAGATCTGAATGACAAAGTAAACAAGCTTGACCTAATACCCACAGAAAATTCTGAACCTAACAATTAGAGAATGCACATTTTTCTCAAGCACTGAGAAAAAAAAATTCTCTTTTTGAGACGGAATTTCGCTCCTGTCGCCCAGGCTGGAGTGCAATGGTGCGATCTCAGCTCACTGCAACCTCCGCCTCCCAGGTTCAAGCAATTCTCCTGCCTCAGCCTCCCAAGTAGCTGGGATTACAGGTATGTGCCACTATGTCCGGCTAATTTTTTCTTTTTTTTAAAGTAGAGACGGGGTTTCTCCATGTTGGTCAAGCTGGTCTTGAACTCCTGACCTCAGGTGATCTGCCAGCCTAGGCCTCCCAAAGTGCTAAGATTACAGGTGTGAGCCACCATGCCTGGCCAGAAAATTTTTTTAATGATCATTTATTATTCCTAAAAAATTTCAATTTCAAATAAATACTATATGTACTAATACCTCTGACTGCAATATAATTAAGTGACAATTTAATAACAAAATATATTTGAGAATATTAAAACATAATGGTAAATAACCCCTGGAGCAAAAAATTAATCACAATTGAAATTTGAAGGAAACCTAAAACAGAAATATAGTGAAACCACTATATATTGAAATGTATGGTATGGTTCAGTACCCATTCTTAGAAATGTATAACCTTACATGTTTACATAAAAAAGAATAAAGGTTCAAAATTATTGGGTCTAATGTCCATGTTAAGAAGTTAGAAAAATAACAACACAGTAAACCTAAAGAAAGTAGATGATGAGGTAATAAAAATAACAGCAGAAACAAATAAAATAGAAAAGAAAAACAAAAGGTGATTTCAAAAAAACTAACACAGTGGACAAATCTCTGGTAAGATTAATCAATGAAAAAAAGAGAAGATGAGAACAATATCACTAATGAAAAAAGAGAATTGATGAATTGTATTAAAAAGAAAAGTATTGGCCGGGTGCGGTGGCTCACGCCTGTAATCCCAGAATTTTGGGAGGCTGAGGCGGGCGGATCACGAGGTCAGGAGATCGAGACCATCCTGGCTAACATGGTGAAACCCCGTCTCTACTAAAAATACAAAAAATTAGCCAGGCCTGGTGGCACGTGCCTGTAATCCCAGCTACTCGGGAGGCTGAGGCAGGAGAATGGTGTGAACCTGGGAGGCAGAGCTTGTAGTGAGCCAAGATTGTGCCACTGCACCCAGCCTGGGTGACAGAGCAAGACTCCATCTCAAAAAAAAAAAAAGTATTAATATTCACATGCCAACAAATGTAACAACTTAGATGATATAGAGAAATTAACATGAAAATGGATGCAAAAGAAATTTTTTAATTTCATAAATCATCCTATAAAAAATTAAAGCAGGGCTGGATGCAGTACCTCACACCTGTGGTCCCAGAATATTTTGGGAGGCCAAAGTGGGAGGATCACTTGAGCCCAGAAGTTCAAGGCTGTAGTGAGCTATGGTGGCTGGGTACGCCACCATATGCTGCACCTTTTCAGGAACAGCATCAGAGGCTTAACACACTGTGTTGGGGGCAGGGGGATGGTACAAAGGAAGCACACTTCACTAAACTTATCCAACCAGTTGCTAAAAATGAAACAGGCTAATAAAAAACCCCAGAGGGGAAGGATGAGTGCTGATATTTCTACAGTATCTAAAATGTCCAATTTCCAACAAAAACTTATAAGGCATGTAAAGAATCAGAAAGTATAAACCATACAACAGAAAAATAAAATTAAAAACAGGCAACATAAACTTCCCATGATTACAACAAGATATTAGATTTAACACAAGATTTCAAAATAGTCATTATAAATATGTTCATGGAACTAAGGAAAATATAACTAAAGGAGTAAAGGAAGTATGATGACAAAGTCACGTCAAATAAAAGATATCAATAAAGAGAAAGTATTAAAAAGAAACAAATGGAAATTATAAAGTTGAAAAGTACAACCGAAATTTTAAAAAATTCACTAGAGGAGCTCAACAGTAGATTTGAACTGGCATAAGAAATAATTAGCAAACCTTAAGACTGATCAAACAGATTATGCAAGCCAGAAAAAGACAGAAAAAAAACAGAATGAAAAATATGAACAGAGCTTCAAAGAAATGTAGGACACTGTGCATTTATGTAATGGGAGTAACAGAAGAAGAGGAGAGAAAGAATATGAAAGATTATTCGAAGTAATAGTGAGAAGAAATTTCCCAAATTTATTGAAAAACAATAACCTACACATCCAGGAAGCTCAATGAACACTAAACAGGATAAACACAAACAAATCTAGAAACAGATGCATGATGGTAAAAATGCTGCAATTCAAAACAGAAATAAGCGGTTGGGGGAAGAAGGAAGGGAAGAAATCCTGAAAGCAGCAAGGAAAAAAATGAGTCATCAATTACAAAGAAACTCCAACAAGATTAACAGCTAATGTTTTCACAGAAATTGTGGAAACCAGAATGCCGCGGGATAACATATTTAAAATGCTCAAAGAAAGAAACAAAACTGTCATCCAAGAATCCTATATCAATAAAAGTTATCTTTTAAGAATGAGGGAGAAATAAAGACTTTCAAGGATTAAGAAAAAACTGAAGTAAAGCATTATGGAAAACAGTATGGAGGTCCCTCAAAAAAAGTAAAAATAGAACTACCATATAATCCAGCAATTCTACTTCTGTGAATATATCCAAAGGAACTGAAATCAATATGTTGAAGGGATATGTACAATTCCTAATTTATTACAGAATTATTTATAATAGCCAAAATATGTAATCCATCTGAGTGTCTATCAACAGATGGATTGATAAAGAAAATGCGGTAGGCTGGGCACGGTGGCTCTCGCCTGTAATCCCAGCACTTTGGGAGGCCGAGGCGGGCAGATCACGAGGTCAGGAGATCAAGACCATCCTGGCTAACATGGTGAAACCCCATCTCTATTAAAAATACAAAATTAGTTGGGTATGGTGATGCGTGCCTGTAATCCTAGCTACTCTGGAGGCTGGGGCAGGAGAATTGCTTCAACCAGGGAGTCAGAGGTTGCAGTGAGCTGAGATGGTGCCTGGTGATAGAGTGAGACTCCAAAGAAAGAAGGAAAGATGAAAGAAAGAAGGAAAGAAAAAGAAAGAAAGAAAGAGAGAGAGAGAGAGAGAGAGAGAGAAAGAAAAGAAAAGAAAGAAAGAAAGAAAGAGAGAAAGGAAGAAAGAAAGAGAAAGAAAGAAAGAAAGAAAGAAAGAAAATGTGGTAGATATACAGAATGAAATACTATGCAGCCTTTAAAAAGAACAAAACTCTCACTTGGGACAACATGGATGAACCTCAAGTACGTAAGGCTACGTGAAACATGGCAGGCACAGAAAGACAAATACTGCATGATCTCACTTATATAAGGAATCTAAAAAAAATTAATTCATAGAAGTGGAGTGGAAAATGTTTAGCAGAGGTCAGGGGAGATGCGAGGAAATGGGGAGTTATTGGTTAAAGTGTACAACATTTTAGTTAGGAGGAGTAAAAATTACTTTTTTAATAAAACAGCCTCTAGAAATGGTTCTGACAGCAAAGAGTAAATGAAGAATCATCTATTCAAGAAAACCTGCAAAACTTCTGTAAGAAAGAAGACAGTCTGTTATTCAACAATTAAATATACATTTATCTCAAATGCACATAAAATATTATCTAGGGTAGACCATATACAAAGCCATAAAACATTGTAATACATGTGAAAGGACAGAAATAACACAAGGAATATTCTTTGAATACAAAGGAAATAAACTATAAATTGATAACATAAAAAAATTGAGAAACTTACAAATATGTGAAAATAAAATAACATACACTTAAATAACCAATAGGTCAAAGAAGAAATAAAAATAGAAATCATAAAATACATTGAGATGATAAAAATGAAGACACAATTTATGGGATACAGCCAAAGCAATACACAGAGAAAAGTTTATAGCTGTAAATACCTATATGAAGATCTCAAATCAATAACCTAATCTTATACATTAAGACCCTAGGAGATGAGCAAACTGAACCTAAAGCAAGTGAAGGTATGAAAATAATTAAGATCAGGGCAAGAATAAATGAAATAGAGAACTGACAAACAATGGAGATAAATCAATAAAACAAAAAACTTGCTCTAGGAAAACATCAATAAAATTAACACACTTGGCTAAACTGACCCTAATAAAAATACAGAAGACTCTGATTTCTAGAATCAGGAATGAAAGAGGACATAGGACTATAAACTTACAACAATAAAAAGTATTAGAAAGGAATTCTAATTAATGATTATACGCCAAAAAAAAGAAATAAATCCCAGGAAGGCACAAAATACCAAAATTAATTTAAGAAGAAATAAACAATCTGAATAGATCCATAACACCTAGAAAGGCTGAGTTAGTAGTTTTAAAATTACTCACAAAGAAAATATCAGGCCCAGAGGGCTTCACCTATAAATTCTACCAAATATTTAAATAAGAATTAATACCAATTCTTTATTTCACAAACTCTTCTGAAAATTGAAGAGGAGAAAACACTTCCCAAATTATTTTAGAATAAAATGACAAAACCAGACAGAGACATCACAAGAAAATAAAACTATTTATCTCTTAAGAATACGTACACAAAAATTTTTGACAAAATGCTAACAAATCAAATACAGCAACATATAAGAATTACACACCATGACTAACTAGGATTTATCCCAGGAATGTAAGTTATTTCAGTATCTGAAAATCAGTTAATGTCATACATATCAATAGAATAAAGATCACACAAACATGCCAATGGATGCCCAAAGAGCATTTGACAAAATCCAGCATGCCTTTATGGTATTAAAAAAAAAAAACAACATGACTGGGCACGGAGGCGCACACCTGTAATCCCAGTACTTTGGGAGGCCGAGGCAGGCGGATCACATGAGGTCAGGAGTTTGAGACCAGCCTGACCAACATGGAGAAACCCCATCTCTACTAAAACACTTACCAGAGATTTTATCCAGAGAAACTTGGCAAGAAAAATATATAAAAGGCATCTGAATATAAAGGAAGGCCAGATGCAATGGCTCATGCCTGTAATTTCAGCACTTTGGAAGGCCAAGGCGGGCAGATCACTTGAGGTTGGGAGTTTGAGAACAGCCTGGCTGACATGGTGAAACCCCATCTCTACCAAAAAATACAAAAATTAGCTGGGCGTGGTGGCGTGCACCTTGAGTCCCAGCTACTCAGGAGGCTGAGGTGGGAGAATCACTTGAACCTAGGAGACAGAGGTTGCAGTGAGCCAAGATGGTACCAATGCACTCTAGTCAGGGTGACTATGTCTAGCTAGACTTTGTCTCAAAAAAAACAAAAACAAAACAAAACAAAACCCAGATAGGAAGGGAAGAAGTAAACTATCTTGTATATAGAAAATATGAATTAATCTACTTTTTAAAAAAAGAATTAGAATTAATAAATGAACTCAGCAAGGTTGCAAGATACAGTATCTATATAAAAATCAATTGTATTTCTATACATTTGCAGTGAACATCTGAAAATGAAATTAAGAAAACAATTCTGGGGCAGGCACAGTGGCTCACACCTATAATCCCAGCTCTCTGGGAGGCCGAGGATGGAGAATCACTTGAGGCCAGGAGTTCAAGACCAGCCTGAGCAACATGGCAAAATCCTGTCTCTACAAAAAATAAAAAAAAGTTAGTCAGGTGTAGTGGTGCATGCCTATAGTCCCAGCTACTCAGGAGGCTGAGGCAGGAGGATCTCTTGAGCCCAGGGAAGAGAAGGCTGCAGTGAGCTCATTGAGCCACTGCACTCCAGCCTGGGTGACAGAGTGATACTGTGAGGAAGGAAGGAAGGGAGGAAGGGAGGAAGGGAGGAAGGAAGGCAGGAAGGCAGGAAGGCAGGAAGGCAGGCAGGCAGGAAGGAAAGAAGGAAGGAAGGAAGGAAGGAAGGAAGGAAGGAAGGAAGGAAGAAAGGAAGGAAGGAAGGAAGGAAGGACCTAATAATTCTGTTCATAATAGCATCAAAAAATAAAATAAGGCAAGATGCGGTGGCTCATGCCTGTAATCCCAGCACTTTGGGAGATCGAGGTAGGAGGATCATTTGAGGCCAGGAGTTCGAGACCAGCCTGGCCAACATGGTGAAACCCCATCTCTACCAAAAATACAAAAAAATAGCTGGGCATGGTGGTGCATGACTGTAATCCCAGCTACTTGGGAGGCTGAGGCACAAGAATTGCTTGAACCTAGGAGGTAGAAGTTGCAGTGAGCCAAGATCATGCCACTGCATTCCAGCCTGGGTGAGACAACAAGTCTCTGTCTCAATAAAATAAAATGAAATAATAAAATAAAAAAGTAAAATAAACAATAAATAAGATAAAATCTTTAGGAATACATTTATCCAAAAAAGCGCACATCTTATACCCTAAAAACTATAAAATATTGTTGAAAGAAATTAAAGAAGACCTAAATAAATGGAAAAACATCCCGTATTTATGGATTGGAGGACTTAACATTGTTAAAATGATAAACTGATTCCCAAACTGATCTAAAGAATGAACACACTCCCTCTAAGAATCTCAGCTGACTTCTTTGTATAAATTGAAAATTTTATCCTAAAATCTGTATAAAATTGCAAGTGATCTAGAATAGCCAAAGGATATGATGTGTGTCCCATCCAAATACGTTGAAATGAGACCTCCAGTGTTGGAGGTGGGGCCTAGTGGGAGGTGTTAGATCATGGGGCAGATCCCTCATGAATGGCTTAGCACTATCCCCTTTGTGATAAATGTGCTCTTGCTCTGAGTTCACATGAGATCTGGTTGTTTAAGAGTCTGGGACCTCTCCGACTCTCTCTCTCTCTCTCTCTCTCTTGCTCCTGCTCTTGCCATGTGACATGCTGGCTCTCCATCACCTTCCACCAGGATTCTTAGCTTCCTGAGGCCTCACCAGAAGCTGATGAGCCTCACCAGATGCTGATATACTTCATCTACAGCCTACAAAACTGTGAGCAAATTAAGCTTTTCTTTATAAGTTTTATAAAGTTTTATAAAGAAGTTTTATTAACTTTTTCTTTATAAATTACTCAGCTTCAGGTATTTATTTATAGAAACACAAGAATGAATTAATACAGATAATTGGTACCAAGGTGTGGGGCATTGCTACAAAGATACCTGAAAATGTGGAAGTGGCTTTGCAACTTGGTAATAGGCAGAGGTGGAAGAGTTTGGAGAAGATGATAGAAAGATGAGGGAAAGTTTGCAATTTCTTAGAGACTGATTAAATTATTGTGATTAAAATGCTGAAAAAATATGGACAGTGATGTCCAGGCTGATGAGATGGAAATGAGGAAATAACTCCAGTTATTGGAGTTATGCCCTATCAACTGGAGTTACCCATGTTATGCCCTAGCAAAGAACTCAGCTGCACTGTGTGCATGTTTTAGAGATCTGTGGAAATCTGAAATTAAGAGTGTTGAAATTTCATAGAAGAAATTTCTAAGCAACAAAGTGTTCAAGAAGTGGTATGGCTGTTTCTAACAACCTATTATCAGATGTGGGAGCAAAGGAATGACTTAAAGTTGCAACTTATATTTAAAAGGGAAGCAGTGTCAACATTTAGAAATTTTGCAGCCTGGCCTTATGGTAGAGAAAGAATCCAAGCAGGCTGTGGAACAACCAGTTGCTAGAGAGATTAGCATGACTAAAAGGGAGCAAACTGCTAATATCCAAGACAATGGGAAAATAGTCTCAAAGGCATTTCAGAGATCTTCAAGGCAGCCCCTCCCATCACAAGCCCAAAGGCCTAGTAGGAAAAAATGGTTTCAAGGTTCAGGACTGGGACTCTGCTGCTCTACACTACCTCAAGAGGCTGCACCCCATAACCCTGCTGCTACTGCTCCAGCTGTGGCTCAAAGGACTTCAGGTATACCTTGGGCTCCCACTTCAGAGCATGCAAGCCATAAGCCTTGGAAGCTTCCATGTGGTGTTAAGCCTGTAGAAATACAGAATGCAAGAATGAAGGAAATCTTGGTTTGGCATCTGCCAGCTAGATCTCAGAGGATGTATGGAAAAGCCTGGGTGCCCAGGCAGAAGCCTGCTACAGGGTTGGAGCCCCCATAGAGAAACTCCAGGGCAATGCTGAGGGGAAATGTGGGGTTGGAGCACCCTATACAGAGTCCGTACTAGTGGAGCTGTGGGAAGGGTCCACCACCCTCTAGACCCCAGAATGGTAGGTCCACTTGCAGCTTGCACCCTGAGCCCAGAAAAGCTGCAGGCACTCAACTCTAACCCATGAGAGCAGTCACATGGGCTGTGCCCAGGAAAGCCACAGGGATGAAGCTACCCAAGGCCTTGGGAGCCCATCCCTTGCACCAGGATGCAAGATACAGAGTTAAGAATTATGCTGGAGCTTTAAGATTTAATGCCTGCCCTGCTGGGTTTCAGACTTGCATGGGGCCTTGTACCCTCTTCTTTTCGCCAATTTCTCCCTTTTGGAATGGGAATGTTTACTCAATGCCTGTACACCACTATTGTATCTTGGAAGTAAATAATTTGGTTTTGACTTTGCAGGCTCATGGATGGAAGAAACTTGACTTCAGTTTCAGATGAGACTTTGGACTTTGAACTTTTGAGTGAGTTGATGCTAGAATGCGTTAAGATTTTGAAGAACTTTGGGGAAGGAATGATTGTATTTTCCAATGTGAAAAGGATGTGAGATTTAGGGGGAGCAGGGGAAAAATATATGGTTTGGATGTGTGCCTCCTCCAAACTTCATGTAAAAATGTGATCTCTAATATTGGAGGTGGGGCCTAGTGGGTGGTATTGGATCATGGGGGTGGATCCCTCATGAATGGCATGGCACCATCCTCTTTGTGATAAATGGGCTCTTACTCTGAGTTCACATGACATCTGGCTATTTTTAAAAGTCTGGGACCTTCCCCCTTTGTCTCTTGCTCTCCCTTTGCCATGGAACATGCTGGCTCCCTGCTCCCTGTCACCTTCTGCCAAGATTATAAGTTTCTTAAAGCCTCACCAGAAGCAGATGCTGGCACTATGCTTCCTTTATGTTCAGCCTGCAGAACCTTGAGCCAATTAAACCTCTTTTCTTTATAAATTACCCAGCCTCAAGTATCTCTTTATAGCAACATAAGATGGACCAATACACTAAATAATCCTGAAAAAGAACAAAGGGGGATGACTCATACTTCTCAATTTCAAAACCTACTGCAAAACAATGATAATCAAGACAATGTGGTACTAGTACAAGGACTAATATATCAATAAATGGAGTAAACTTGAGAGTCCAGAAATAAATCCATGCATCTATGGCCTACCAATTTTCAGCAAAGTGCCAAGACTGTTCAGTGGGGAAAGAACAGCTGGATAGCTACATACAAAAGAATGAAGTTGGTCTCTTATTTTACATCAAATACAAAGGTAACTCAAAATGAGTCAAGGATATAAGTGTAAGAGTTTTGCTCTTTATAGTTTTAGACTATAAAACTCTTAGGGAGAACAAAAAAAGTAAAGAAATCAAAATCCTCATATACTGCTATGTGAGAATGCGAAATTGTACAGCTGCTTTAGAAAACAGTCTGCCAGTTCCTCACATGGTTGCACATAGTGTTAACATATGGCCCAGAAAATCCACTTCTAGGAATATTCATAAGAAATGAAAACATACGTCCACACCGAAATCCACACATAAATATTCATGCAGCATTATTCATAATAGCCAAAAGGTGGAAACAACACCACAAATGTTAAGCAACAAATAAATGGATTTAAAAAGTGGTATATTCATGTAATGGAATATTATTTAGTCATATTCATATTCATACAATGGAATATTATGTAGTCATAAAAACAAATGAAGTACTAATATATGGTACTTACATGAACTCTGAAAATCCATTAAGAAGCCAAACATAAAAGTCCACGTATTATCTAATCCCATTTGTGTGAAAGTCCAGACCGGGGAAATCTATAGAAGGAAAGTAGATTAGTGGTTACTTAGGACTGGGCAGGGTTAGAGTGAGAGAGAGCTTGTCAGAGTATGTGAGTTTTTTGAGGTAATTAAAACATTCTAAAATTGACTGTGGCAATGGTGGCACATATCTTTGAATATACTAAAAACTATTAAATCGTACACATTAAATGGCCGAATTATGTGGTATGTGGATTATAGTTCAACAGAGCTATTTTTAAAATACATATGGAGGAAAAGGGTGTCGAGAATAACCAAGATACCTGTTAAGAAGAGCAGAGAGAGGGGATCAGATATGAGGATTTATTATGGAGCTGTAATAAAGACAGTGTGGTATTAGTTCAGGGATAAATAAATTGGTCAATGGAATAAAACTGACAGCCTAAAAATGCATGTATGTTAGGAACATTTTCATATGATAAATATGGAGTGCATGATCGATATGAAAAGAAGTAGTTGATTGTTTAACAAATCGAGCTGGAAAAAATGATTTTCACATGGAAAATTTGAAATTGAATTCCTACCACACACCATCTACAAAAATCAATTCCAAATGGATTTAGGGCTTAAACTCAGGAATAGAACTTTAAAACTCTCAGTATAAAATACAGGGTAAATGATAAAGAATAGAGAACCCAGAAATAAAGCCACATACCTACAGCCATCTGATATTCAAGGAAGTCAACAAAAATAAGCAATGGGGAAAGGACTCCCTATTCAATAAATGGTGCTGGGATAACTGGCTAGCCATATGCAGAAGAATAAAACTGAACCCCTACCTTTCACTGTATACAAAAATTAACTCAAGGTGGATTAAAGATTTAAATATAAGACCTCAAACTAAGAATCCTAGAAGAAAACCTAGGATATACCATTCTGGACATTGGCCTTGGGAAATAATTTATAACTTAGTCCTCAAAAGCAATTGCAACAAAAATAAAAATTGACCAATGGGACCTAATTAAACTAAGGAGCTTCTGGACAGCAAAATAAACTATCAATAGACTAAACAGACAACCTACAGAACAGGAGAAAATACCTGCAGACTGTGCAGCTGAGAAAGGTCTAATATCCAGACTCCATAAAGAACTTAAACAATTCAACAAGCAAAAAACAAATAACCCCATTAAAAAGTGGGCAAAAGACATAAACAGACACTTCTTAAGAAAAGACACACATGGCCAACAAACATATGAAAAAATGTTAAACATCACTATCATCAGAGAAATGCAAATCAAAATCACAATGAGATATCATCCCATATGAGTCAGAATGGCTATTATTAAAAAGTGAAAAAATAACAGAAGCCGGGTGCGGTGGCTCATGCCTGTAATCCCAGCACTTTGGGAGGCCAAGGCAGATGGATCATGAGGTCACGAGATCGAGACCAGCCTGACCAACATGGTGAAACTCCGTCTCTACTAAAAATACAAAAATTAGCTGGGCGTGTTGGTGCATGCCTGTAATCCCAGCTACTCGGGAGGGTGAGGCAGAAGAACCCGGGAAGTGGAGGTTGCAGTGAGCTGAGATCACACCACTGCACTCCAGCCTGGTGAGGGAGCGAGACTCCATCTAAAACAAACAAACAAACGAACAAACAAACAAACAAAAAAAAACAGATGGTGATGAGGCTGTGGAGGAAAGGAAACACTTATTCACTGTTGGTGGGAATGTAAATTAGTTCAGCCACCGTAAAAAGCAGTTTGGAGATTTCTCAAAGAACTTAAAACAGAACCATTTGACCCAGCAATCCCATTACTGGGTATATACTCAAAGGAAAATAAATCTTCCCACCAAAAAGCCCTATGCACTCATATGTTCATTGCAGCGTTATTCACAATAGCAAAGACATGGAATCAAACTAAATGCCCATCAAGAGTGGACTGGATAGAGAAAATGTGGTACATACTACACCATGAAATATGTCATAGCCATAAAAATAATAAAATCAGATACTTTGCAGCAACACAGAAGCAGCTGGAGGACATTACCCTAAGCGAATTAATGCAGGAACAGAAAACCAAGTACCACATGTTCTCACTTATAACTGACAGCCAAGCATTGAGTACATATGGACATAAAGATGGGAACAGCAGGCACTGAGGACTAATGGTGAGGGCAAGGGCTGAAAAACTACCTATTGGGTACCGTGCTCACTATGTGGGTTATAGGATCATTTATACCCTCAATCTCAGTGTCACTCAACATACCCTTGTAACAAATGTGCACATATATCCCTTGAATCTAAAATAAAAGTTGAAATTTTAAAATTTTTAAACAAATAAAATATGAGGTAAATATTTTTAAATCTTAGTATTAAAATCTTATTTTTTTTGAGAGAGGGAGTTACACTCTTGTTGCCCAGGCTGGAGTGCAATGGTGCGATCTCAGCTCACTGCAACCTCCGCCTCCCACGTTCAAGCGATTCTCCTGCCTCAGCCTCCCGAGTAGCTGGGATTACCAACACCTGCTACCACGCCCAGCTAATTTTGTATTTTTAGTAGAGGTGGGGTTTCTCCATGTTGCTCAGGCTGTTCTCGAACTCCCGACCTCAGGTGACCTGCCCACCTCGGCCTCCCAAAGTGCTGGGATTACAGGCGTGAGCCACTGCACCCAGCCTTTATCTTTTAATAAGATACAAGATCTATTAATTTTTATAAGTACTAATGTCTGAATAATTGGTGTTCATAACTATTGTTCATCAAAACATAACTTCAAAAACATGAAAAGAAAAGTTACTAAGAGAAGATATTTTCAATACACACCTATGAACAATTTGGATCGATAATACATAAATGACAACAACAAATCAATAAGGGAAGGATAAGTAACTTAATGGGAAGATGAGCAGAAACTTGAGTGAGGAAACATATCTGTCCAATAAGCATACATAGGCTGCTCATCATTAGTGATCAGGAAAAGTCATATCAAGATCGCAATGCAATACTATTTTAAACTGTGTCAATTGGGAAGAACTTAAAAGTCTGAAATATCTGGGGAAGATCTGGAGAATAAATTGGTGTAACCAGTTGGGAAACCGTTTGGCATTACCTTTTAAAGTTGAGCATTCACATGCTTTATGATCCAGCAATGTGACGATATAGCAGCAGTTTCCTATATCAAAAGAAACTTTGACACTTGTATAGCAGGACACATATACAAGAACGTTCATAGTAGTACAGTTCACTAGAGAAAAATCTGGAAATAACCAAAATGTTCATCAATGGGAAAGTGGATTTTTTTAAAAAACAACATGTAATGAAATATTATACATCTATAAAAAACAACATGAAGCTTAGCAAAAGGTTATTAAGGGGGAAAATCCCAAAATATTATAGATATAGCTTTTTTATAAAATATAAAAATAGAACCTAAACTCAAATATATATCACACTAACAGAATCAAGAACAAAAACCATATGATTATTTCAATAGATGCTGAAAAAGTGTTTGATAAAATTCAACATTACTTCATGATAAAAACATGCAACAAACTGGGTATATAAAAGGAACATACCTCAAAACAGTAAAAGCCATATATGACAAATCCATAGTTAAGATAACAATGAATGGGGAAAATTAAAAGACTTCCTTTTAAGGTCTGGAACATGACAAGGATGCCCACTTTCATCACTTTTACTCAACATAATATTGGAAGTCCTAGATAGGGCAATTAGGCAAGTGAAAGAAATGAAGCACATCCGAATTAAAAAGGAAGAAGTCAAATCCTCCTCCTTTGCAGACAACATGATCCTATATTTAGAAAAACCTAAACTAAAAAACTGTTATAGCCGACAAACTAATTCAATAAAGTTGCAGGATGCAAAATCAACATATAAAAATCAGTAGCATTTCTATACACCAACTGTGAACAACCTAAAAAAAAAAAAATGGCCAGGCGCGTTGGCTGATGCCTGTAATCCCAGAACTTTGGGAGGCCAAGGCGCGTGGATCACTTGAGATCAGGAGTTCCAGACCAGCCTGGCTAACATGGTGAAACCCCATCTCTATTAAAAATATAAAAATTAGTCGGTGTAGTGACACATGCCTGCAGTCCCAGCTACTGAGGAGGCTGAGGCAGGAGAATCACTTAAACTCAGGAGGCGGAAGGTGCAGGGAGCCTAGATCACACCACTGCACTCCAGCCTGGGTGACAGAGTGAGACTCCATCTCAAACAAACAAATAAATAAATAAATAAATAAATAAATAAATAAATAAATAAGAAAGCAATCCCTTTAATTGTAAATCTTTGTAGTAAGTGTTCTTTATTGTAAATTCCATTTATGATAGATACAAAAAAAACCTTGGAATAAATTTAACCAAAAAAGTGAAAGATCTCTATAACAAAAACTATGATTAACACTGATTAAAGAAATTGAAGAGGAACCAAAAAAAAAAAAGAAAAGAAAAGAAAAGAAAAGACATCCCATGCTTATGGGTTGGAAGAATTAATATTGTTAAAATGTCCAGTCAAAACTATCTACAGATTCAATGCAACCCCTATCAAAACACCAAGCACAGCAATTTCTAAAAATCCTGTAATCTGTATAGAAACACAAAAACAAAAACACAACAAATAGCCAAAGCAATCCTTAACAACAGGAACAAAGTTGAAGGCATAACACTACCAGACTTTAAAATATACCACAAAGCTATCGTACCAAAAGAGCATGGTACTGGCATAAAACTGATGTGTAAACCAATGGAACAGAGTAGAAAACCCATAAATAAATCCACGCATTTATAGCCAATTCATTTTGACAAAGGTACCAAAAACATACAGTGAGGAAAAGACAGTCTCTTCAGTAAATGGTGTGGGAAAACCAGATGTCCATATGCAAAAGAATGAAACTAGACCCCTATCTCTCACCATATATAAAAATCAAATAAAAAAAGAATAAAGACGTAAATGTAAGACCTGAAGCTATGATACTACTAGAAGAAAACATTGGGGAAGCACCTCAGAACATTAGTCTTGGCAAAGATTTTTTGGGCAAGATCTCAAAAGCACAGGCAACCAAAGCAGAAACAGGCAAATGAGATCACATCAAGCTGAAAAGCTTCTGCACAGCAAAGGAAATAATCAACAGAAAGAAGAAATATTATACTGAATGGGAGAAAATATTTGCAAACTATTCCCCTGACAAGGGATAGTACCAGAATATATAAAAAATGCAAACAACTCAATAGCAAAAAACAAAACAAAACACAAAACAAACAAAAACAAAAAAAACCCAACCAACCCTATTTTTAAAATGGGCAAATGATCTGAAAAAAATATGTAAAATATTTAATATCATTAATCCTAAGGGAAATGCAAATCAAAACCACAGTGAGATATCATCTCACTCCAGTTAAAATGACTACTATCAAAAAGAAAATAATGATGCTGGCTGTGGAGAAAGGGGAAGGCTCATACACTGTTGGCAGGGAGGTAAATTAGCATTGCCACTATGGAAAACAGTATAGAGATTCCCCAAAAAACTACAAATAGAGCTACCATGTGATCCAGCAATCCCACTGCTGGGTATATATTTAAAAGAAAGAAAATCAGTATCTTCAAGAGATACCTGCACTCTCATGTTTATTGCAGCATTATTCACAATAGCCAGGATATGAAATCAATGTAAGTGTCCATCAGTGGATGAACGGATGAAGAAAATGTGGTAAACATACACAGTGAATATTATTCAGCCATAAAAAAAATGAAATTCTGTCACTTGCAGCAACACGGATGGAACTGGAGGTATTGAGTGAAATAAGCAAAGCACAGAAGACTACTATTACATATTCTCCCTCATATGCAGGAGCTTAAAAAGTTGATCTCATGAAGGTGGAGAGTAGGATAATGGTTACCAGAGGCTGGGAAGGGTGAGGTGGATGACAAAGATAGGTTGGGTAATGTGTACAAAAATACAGTTAGAAGGAAGAAGTTCTAGTGCCTGATAGCACAATAGGGTAACACACTGTACTGGGTTGTTCTTATGTTGCTCTAAAGGAATACCTGAGACTGGGTGATTCATAAAGAAAAGAGATTTAATGGGCTCACAGTTCTGCAGGCCGTACAGGAAGCATGGTGCTGGCATCTGCTTGGCTTCTGGGAAGGCTTCAGGGAGCTTTTACTCATGGTGGCAGGCAAGCAGGAGCAGGCAAGTCGCATGGCCAGAGCAAGAGCAAGGTGTAGGGCCAGGGAGGTGCCACACTCTTTTAAACAACCAGATGTTGTGAGAACTTACTCACTACCAAAGGGCTAATGCTAAATCATTCATGAGGGATCTGCCCCATGATCCAAACACCTACCACCAGGCCCCACCTCTAATATTAGGGATTATATTTCAACACGAGATTTGAGGAAACAAATATACAAACTATATCATATAGTTAACAATAATTTATTGTATATTTTTAAATAACTAGAAAAGAAGATCTGGAATGTTATGAATACAAAGAAATGATGAATATTTGAGGTGATGGATATCTTAATTACCCTGATTTGATCATTATACATTGTATGCAAATATCAAAATATCACATGTACATCATAAATACGTACATTATTATGTATCGACAACAAAATATATCCATGTATCCATTCATTCATCTATCAGGGGAGGGAGGGGGGCAAAGATATAACAAACTAATTAGGAGGAAAAGCAAGCAAACCCTTACCACCTGGATTCAGGATGATTACCTTTTGTCAGGAAAGGTGGGAAAATGAGATACTGAGTAAAATGTATGGTTAGATATAGGTTATTGCTAAAGTTATAACTTCTGTTTTCACAGGAGTTCATTGCTCTGTTATTGGTTAATATAATGTATTAACTAACCAAATATCTAAATAAAAGCAAGAGAGGAAAGAGTCACTAGCTAGACAACTGCTTACCAACATAAAACTCATGTTTTTATTCTTTCTTTGCTAAAATGAGAAGGGAAATTCTGTGTGTGTGTCAGGGTGGAGGTGATGGGAGTCACCATCCCATCATTCACTGAGTTTATTATTTCAATCTTTATATTGCTCAATTCTTGAAGTTTTATTTGATCCTTTTCTTTTCTTCTAAATAGATTTGATAGTCTCCTTTTCCTGGCTCTTTCAAACTTTCCTTTTATTTTAACATATTAAACATTCATTTTATATTCTGTATCTGATAATTCAAGAAACGACTACTGCTTATTTGTTCTGCTAGTTTTCACTCATGGTACCTTGTGCATTTGTGATTTGTTTTTTTTTTTTTTTTTTTTTGAGATGGAGTCTCGACTGGAGTGCAGTGGCACGATCTCAGCTCACTGCAACCTCCACCTCCCAGGTTCAAGTAATTCTCCTGCCTCAGCCTCCAGAGTAGCTGGGATTACAGGCGTGCACCACCATGCCTGACTAATATGTACCACATTTTCTGTATCCAGTCTGTCGTTGATGGGCCATTGGATTGATTCCATGTCTTTGCTATTGTGAATAGTGCTGCAATGAACATACATGTGTATGTATCTTTATGATAGAATGATTTATATTTCGTTGGGTATATACCCAGTAATGGGATTGTTGGGTCAAATGGTATTTCTGCCTCCAGGTCTTTGAGGAATCACCACACTGTCTTCCACAATGGTTAAATTAATTTACACTCTCACCAACAGTGTAATCGTGTTTCTTTTTCTTTGCAACATTGCCAGCATCTGCTGTTTTTTTGGATTTTTAATAGTAGCCATTTTGACTGGTATGAGATGGTATCTCATTGCAGTTTTGATTTGCATTTCTGTAATTATCAACAATGTTGAGCTTTTTTTTCATACGTTTGTTGGCCACATCTATGTCTTCTTTTGAAAAGTGCCTGTTCATGTACTTTGCCCACTTTTTAAAGGAGTTGTTTGTTTCTTGTCCTGTAAATTTGTTTAAGTTCCTTGTAGACTCTGGATATTTGACCTTTGTCAGATGGATAGATTGCAAAACGTTTCTTCTATTCTGTAGGTTGTCTTTTCACTCTGATGATAGTTTATTTTGCTGGGCAGAGGCTCTTTAGTTTAATTAGATCCTATTTGTCAATTTTTGCTTTTGTTGCAATTGCTTTTGGCGTTTTTTATTTTATTTTTGAGATGGACTCTTGCTCTGTCACCCAGGCTGGAGTGCAGTGGCATGATATTTGCTCACTGCAACCCCTGCCTCCCAGGTTCAAGTGATTTTTCTGCCTCAGTCTCTCGAGATTACAGGTGCCCACCATGGGATTACAGGTGCCCACCATGACGTCTGGCTAATTTTTGTATTTTTAGTAGAGATAGCGTTCCACCATGTTGGTCAGGCTGGTCTCAAACTCCTGGCCTCAGGTAATTCACCCACCTTGGACCCCCTAAGTGCTGCAATTAAAGGCGTGAGCCACTGAGCCTGGCTGCTTTTGGCGTTTTAATCATAAAATCTTTGCCTGTGCCTATGTCCTGAAGGTATTGCCTAGATTTTCTTCTAGGGTTTTTATAGTTTGGGGTTTTACATTTAAGTCTTTAATCCATCTTGAGTTGATTTTTGTATATGGTGTAAGGAAGGGGTCCAGTTTCAATTTTCTGTATATGGCTAGCCAGTTCTCTCAGCACCATTTATTAAATAGGGAATCCTTTCCTTATTGCTTGTTTTTGTCAGCTTTGTCAAAGATCAGATGGCTGTAGGTGTTTGGTCTTATTTCTGTGTTCTGTATTCTGTTCCATTGATTTATGTGTCTATTCTTGTACCAGTACCATGCTGTTTTAGTTACTGTAGGCTTGTAGTATAGTTTGAAGTTGGGTAGTGTGATGCCTCCAGCTTTGTTCTTTTTGCTTAGGATTGTCCATATGAATTTTAAAATGGCTTTTTCTATGTTGTGAAGAATGTCAATGATAGTTTAATGAAATAGCATTGAATCTATTAATTACTTTGGGCAGTATGGCCATTTTCATGATATTGATTCTTTCTATCCATGAGCATAGAATGTTTTTTCATTTGTTTGTGTCCCCTCTGATTTCTTGGAGCAGTGGTTTGTAGTTCTTGAAGAGGTCCTTCACCTCCCTTGCTAGCTGTATATTTAGGTATTTGATTCTTTCTGTAGCAATTATGAATGGGAGTTCATTCATGATTAGGCTCTCTGCTTGTCTGTTGTTGATGTATAGGAATGCTTGTGATTTTTGCACATTGATTTTGTATTCTGAGACTTTACTGAAGTTGCTTATCAACTTAAGAAACTTTGGGCTGAGACAATGGGGTTTTCTACATATAGGATCATGTAATCTGCAAAGATAATTTGACTTCCTCTCTTACTATTTGAATATCCTTTCTTTCTTTCTCTTGTCTGATTACCTTGGCCAGAACTTCCAATACTATGTTGAATAGGAGTGGTGAGAGACAGGACATCCTTGTCTTGTGCTGATTTTCAAGGGGAATGCTTCCAGCTTTTGCCCATTAAGTATGATATTGGCCGTGGGTTTGTCATATATAGCTCTTATTATTTTGAGGTATGTTCCTTCACAATCTAGTTTGAGAATTTTTAACATGAAGGGGTGTGGAATTTTATCAAAGGATTTTTCTGCATCTATTGAGATATTCATGTGGTTTTTGTCTTAGGTCTGTTTATGTGATGAATCACATTTATAGATTTGCGTATGTTGAACCAACCTTGCATCATGGGGATGAAGCCAACTTGATAGTGGTGGATAAGCTTTTTGATATGCTACTGGATTCAGTTTCCCAGCAATTTATGGAGGATTTTTGCATCAATGTTCATCAAGGATATTGACCTTAAGTTTTCTCTTTTTGTTGTATCTCTGCCAGGTTTTGGTATCAGGATAATGCTGGTCTCATAAAATGAGTTAGAGAGGAGTCCCTCATTTTCAATTTTTTGAATAGTTTTAGTAGAAATGGTACCAGCTCTCCTTTGTACTTCTGAGAGAATTCAGCTGTGAATCCATATGGTCTTGGACTTTTTTTGGTTGGTAGGCTATTTATTACTGCCACAATTTCAGAACTCATTATTGGTCTATTCAGGGATTCAATTTCTCCCTGTTTCAGTCTTGGGTGGGTATATGTGTCCAGGAATGTATCCATTTTGTCTAGATTTTCTAGTTTATGTGCATAGAAGTGTTTATAGTATTCTCTGATGGTCATTTGTATTTCTGTTGGGTCAGTGGTGATATCCCTCTTATCATTTATGATTGCGTCTATTTGATTCTTCTCTCTTTTCCTCTTTATTAGTCTAGCCAGCAGTCTATTTTATTAATTTTTTCAAAAAGCCAGCTTCTGGATTCATTTATTTTTTGAAGGATTTTTTTTTGTGTCTATCTCCTTCAGTTCAGCTCTGATCTTGGTTATTTCTTGTCTTCTGATAGCTTTGGGGTTTGTTTGCTTTTGGTCCTCTAGTTCTTTAAGTAGTTATGTTAAGTTGTTAACTTGAGATCTTTCTAGCTTTTTGATGTGGGCATTTAGTGCTATAAATTTCCCTCTTAACACTGCTTTAGCTGCATCCCAGAGATTCTGGTATATTGTCTCTTTGTTCTCATTAGTTTCAAAGAACTTCTTGATTTCTGCCTTAATTTCATTATTTACTCGAGTCATTCAAGAGCAAGTTGTTCTATTTCTATGTATTTGTGTGGTTTTGAGTAAATTTCTTAATCTTGAGTTCTAATTTGATTGTGTTGTTGTCTGAAAGACTGCTGTTATGATTTCAGCTATTTTAATAGCATTTGCTGAGGAGTGTTTTACTTTTGATTATGTGATCAATTTTAGAGTGACTGCCATGTGATGTGGAGAACAATGTATGTTCTGTTTTTTTTGGGTGGAGAGTTCTGTACACATCTATCAGGTCCACTTGATCCAGAGCTGAGTTCAGGATCCAGATCCTGAGTATTGTTGTTAATTTTCTGTCTCAATTATCTGTCTAATATTGCCAGTGGGGTGTCAAAGTCTACCACTAGTAATGTGTGAGTTTAAGTCTCTTTGTAGGTCTCTAAGAATTTGCTTTATGGATCTGGGTGTTCCTGTATTGGGTGCATATATATTTAGGATATATTCAATTCTTGTTGAATTGAACCCTTTACCATTATATAATGCCCTTGTCTTTTTTATCTTTGTTGGTTTAAAGTCTGTTTTGTCAGAAACTAGGATTGCAACCCTTGCTTCTTTCTGTTTTCCATTTGCTTGGTACATTTTCCTCCATCCTTTTATTTTGAGCCTATGTATGTCTTTGCATGAGAGATGTGTCTCTTGAAGACAGCCTATTGATGAGTCTTGGCTGTTTATCCAGCTTGCCATTCTGTGTCTTTTAATTGGAGCATTTAGCCTATTTACATTTAAGATTAGTGTTGTTAGGTGTGAATTTGGTCCTGTCATCCTAATGCTAGCTGGTTACTTTGCAGACTTGTTTATGTGGTTGCTTCATAGTGTCACTGGTCTCTGTACTTTAGTGTGTTTTTGTAGCAGGTGGTAACAGTTTTTCCTTTCCATATTTAGTGCTTTCTTCAGGATCTCTTGCAAGGCAGGCCTGTTGGTGATGAATTCCCTCATCTTTTGTTTGTCTGAAAAAGATCTTATTTCTCCTTCACTTATGAAGCTTAATTTGGCTAAATATGAAATATTGAATTGGAAATTCTTTAAGAATGTTGAATATTGGCTCCCAATTTCTTCTGGCTTAGGGTTTCCACTGAGAGGTCTACTGCTAGTCTGATGGGCTTCCCTTTGTAGGTGACCTGGACTTTCTCTCTGGCTGCCCTTAACATTTTTTCTTTCATTTTGACCTTAGAGAATCTGTTAATTATGTTTCTTGGAGATGACCTTCTCACAGCATATCTTATTGGGGTTCTCTGCATTTCCTGAATTTGAATGTTGGCCTGTCTTGCTAAGTTGGGAAAGCTCTCCTGGACGATATCCTGAAGTATGTTTTCCAACTTGGCTCCATTCTCCCCCTCTCTTTTAGGTACCCCAATCAGTCATAGGTTCAGTCTCTTTAAATAATCTATTTCTCAGAGATTTTATTCATTAATTTTCACTCTTTTTTTCTCTCTTCTTGTCTGCCTATTTCAGAAAAAATGGTCTTCAAACTCTGAGACTCTTTCCTCCACTTGGTCTATTCTGCTATTGACACTTGTGATTGCATTGCGAAGTTCTCGTATTGTGTTTTTCAGCTCCTTCAGGTCAGTTATGTTCCTCTCAAAACTGGCTATTCTGGCTATCAGCTCCTGTATTGTTTTATCATGATTCTTAGGTACTTTGCATTGGGTTACAACATGCTCCTTTAGCTCAGCAAAGTTCATTATTACCCACCTCTGAAGGCTACTTCTGTCAATTCAGCCATCTCAGCCTCAGCCCAGTTCTGTGCCCTTGCTGGAGAGGTGTTGTGGTCATTTGGAGGAGAAGAGGCACTCTAGCTTTGAGTTTTCAGTGTTTTTGTGTTGATTCTTTCTCATCTTTGTGGACTTATCTACCTTTGATTGTTGAGGTTGCTGACCTTTGAATGGCATCTTTGTGGGGTCTTTTTTGTTGATGTTGTTGTTTTCTGTTTTTCTTTTAACAGTCAGGCCACTCTTCCATAGGACTGCTGCAGTTTGCTGGGGGCTTGCTCCAGATCCTAGTTGCCTCAGTTTTTCCCCATACCTGGAGGTATCACCAGTGAAGGTTATGAAACAGCAAAGATGGTAGCCTGCTCCTTCCTCTGGAAGCTCTGTCCCAGTTGAACAGTGACCTGCTGTCAGCCTGAACGCTCCTGTAGAAGGTGTCTGGAGACCCCTGTTGGGAGGTCTCAGCCAGTCAGGAGGAATGGGATCAGAAACTCACTTAAAGAAATCATCTGGCTGCTTTTTGGTAGAGCAGGTGTGCTGTGTTGGGGGGACTCTTCCTTGCCCAGACCACTTGGACTCTCTAAAGCCATCAGGCTGGAACAGCTGAGTTGATCAATCTGCAGAGATGGTGGCCACCCCTCCCCCTGGATCTCCATCCCAGGAAGAGATCAGAGCTCTGTCCATATAACCCTGGCTAAAGTGGCTGAAGTTCCTGCAGGGAGGCCCCACCCAGTAAGGAGAAATGAATTGGGGTCCCACTGAAAGAAGCAGTCTGGCCACAATCTGGCAAAGCAGATGTGCTGTATTGTGGGGGACCCTTACTCATCCGGACCATCTGGATTCTCCAAAGCCATCAGGCTGAAATGGCTGAGTCAACCAAACTGCAGAGATGGCGGCTCTCCCTCTGTTCAGGGAACATGGTCCCAACTCAGGCAGACTCCAGCCTGTTGCCATTGGTGGCCTGGAATTCCAAGCCAGTGGGTCTTAACTTGTGAGGTGCCGTGGAAGTTGGACTCACAGAATGATGCTGCTGGGCTCCCTGGATTCAGCCCCTTTCCCCAGGGTATGTACAAACGGGTTTCCCACCTTGCCAGGGATCCTGGGGACAACAGATGTAAAACTCCTGAGTCTCTGTGTGTGTGCGTGAGTGGCCAGTCTGCCAGAACTCCACACAGCTCTGTGTATTGAACCCAAGGCCTTGGTGGCCTGGGCTCATGAGCAGGTCTCCTGATCCATGGATTGCAGAGATCCATGGGAGAAGCATGATTTCCCAGGCAGGGTCGCACATTCACTCATTGCTTCCCTTGGCTGGAGATTGGGGTTCCTTTGGCTCTGTGCCACTCCTGGGTGGGCCATTGCCTCACCCTTCTTTCCTCAGTTCTTCGTGGGTTGTTTGCCTAGTCAGTCACAATGTGAGAACCTGGCGATTTCAGTTAAGGGGCTGAATTCACTCACCGCTTTCATTCCTCTCCATGAGTGCCATGGACAGCAGCTGCTTCAAATAGCCATCTTGGCCTCTGTGTTTGTGATTTTTGACTGTGAGCTATTCATTTCCCTTTGAACCTTACCTATAGTATTCTTTGAGGCCTGAATTGAAGGAGAGTTTCTCAGAAGATAATTTTTATTTGCTTCTATCGGCCACCTACATATTACCAACCTAGGTCCATTTAAATTCTCTGGTTGAGGGTTTTGAACCACAGAGATAGTGAATTTAACCATGAACCCACATGGAAGTTGACTTGTGGTTATGGATTCTTGGAAATTTCCTCCAACATACGCCAAGATGAAGGCAAAGATGTTTCAATTCATCTCCAACAGATTTTCGTTGGAGATGAATTGAACATTTATTTTCCTATTTTACAATTTGTATGGAGCCCTTTGGGGTCTCAGCTTTATTGGAGGATTTCCTATTAGATATCCCTCAAAGCTCAAGGTTCCCAGCGTTCAGCAGAAACTTTCAGCATGAAAGACCTACTTGTTGGCACTTGGTTAGGCAAGTTTCAAAGAAAGGCCCTGACATCTTCAGACACAAAAGCTGATCTAGCAAATTCTTTTCTCTGTCCTCAATTGAAGCAACTCTTCATGCTTTGGAAATGGATTTACTTTCTAGAAAAAAGTAAAAGCAGGTTGGAATTCACAGTCCCTGCTTCTATTTATATGGGAGCTTGACAGATTCCTTATTTTTGTGCCAGCTCAGAAAAGCATTTAAAAATAAATATTTTTATTTTGTAATTGCCAGTGTAGTTACTCCAATTGGGAGTATAGTTAATACTATATAACCTAGCATTCTGTCAGAAATGGAACACACTAGTACTTTCTTAATGGCTACTGACAATTGACTACTTTTGTTTACACACTACCTAAAATTTGATTGCTAACCTTTGACTGTGTGGTAGGATAGCCCCAATTACAAGCCATATTCACTTTGCATTTAACAGAAGTATGCCATGGATACATTAATCCAATTTATTTTGCATTCTAGGGGAAAATCATCTAAGCTAAATAGAATAAAATGCCATCTTCAACAAATGTGATAAAATCAGGTGTATGTGGCCTTTCTAACAGAAAATCAGTATCATAATATGACAGCCTCAGGCTGACTAGAGGACTGGATCATAAATATGACTAAGACTGACTTCAAATTACCAACAAGTAAGGAAACGTATGAATGACCATAACTCAACATGATCAAATGTAACATAAATATATGTAGAAATACATATTCTGTTCTCTTGAGCTCAAAGAATAGACTTGGGAAAGGGTTCCTAAACTGTCTGACATTAACCTAAGGTCTTAAAAGATGAGTAGGTGCTTTCAAAAGGCAAGTTAAAAAAAAAAGAATTTCAGACAAAAGGAACCAGCTTATGCAACAAGAAGGCATAAAAGAGCAAAGCAGATTTGGTAAACCATGAAAGGTTATGAATGGTGCAACAGATGGTATAAAACAACTCAAACCACTCAAACCAGAAAACATTATTCCAGGCTTCTTTACCCCGCACTTTTGATTGGGAACCAATAAAGTATCTCATAAAATTCTCCTTTCTCTATTCCCAATTCTACCACTTTACCTCTCTTTTTACATTTTTTGCCTAAAATATTACAAGTTTTCTAATTGGTGTCCAAGTCTTCCCACTTCCATTTTAGGCTAGTCACTGAAATGAATTGTCTAAAATACAAATCAGATCAAACCATCTCCTTGCTTAAAATCCCATATGGCTCACCAGCACTTAAGAGATAAAGTTCAACATTATTGGCACAATGCACCATTTCCTATATGACTGTCTACCTTTTCAGATTCATGCCCTATTCCTTTTTTCACATTTAACAGAAATTTTTATTAGTTTTTTTATTTCAATAGGTTTTTGGGGAACAGGTGGTGGTTGGTTACATGAATAAGTTCTTTAGCGGTGGTTTGTGAGATTCTGGTGCACCCATCACCCAAGCAGTGTACACTGTACCCAGTGTGTAGTCTTTTATCCCTCACCCTACTCCCATCTTTTCCCCTTTCCTCCGAGTCCCCAAAGTCCACTGTATCATTCTTATGCCTTTGCATCCTCATAGCCTAGTTCTTACTTATGAGTGAGAACATATGATGTTTGGTTTTCCATTCCTGAGTTACTTAGAATGATGGTCTCCAATTCCATCCAGGTTGTTGCAAATACCATTACTTCATTCCTTTTTATGACTGAGTAGTACTCCATGGTATATACACACCACGATTTCTTTATCCACTCATTGATTATCATGCCCTATTCTTGATCTTTCTAGATTCCTCCTTGGCTGTGAAATAGTGGGCAAGTTACCAATCACAGTGAGCCCATTTCCTCATCTTTAAGATGAAGATAAGTCCTACCTATGTGTTCAGGATTAAATAACACTACATCTAAAACCATGAGTTTGGCCTTCATTTTGCATATCCCAGGGATTAACTAAGGAATTTAAGCAGAAGAACATGATGAGAGTAGTACTTTAGAAAGGCTAAGGACAGTAGTGGGGATGGGTCCAAAGGGAGCAAAACCAGAGGTGAGGAATGAATGGATAGTGGCAATGGAAACAGACAGAAATAAATTGAACTAGAGAAAATAAAGAAACATAATCAAAGAACTTGGTCCCTAATTAGAAGTGGAAGGTGAAAGAGAAAGGACTTATCAGAAAGCAAGTTTTAAAGAAAGGCCCTGACACCTTCAGGAACAAAAACTGATCCTAACAAGTTCTTAACATTTTCTGCTTCTGAATGAAACTATTGTTCATGATTTGAAAATGAATTTACTTTCTACAAACAGACAAAAGTGGGTTGAGATCAAGTCTTATGAACTAAGAAATTAAACTGTGAAATACCATTTAGGATTAAAAGAGAGCAGATGATCAGTAACGTTGCTTCTAATCATGTGCTAAAGGCAATTTTCCAAAGGAAAATGGTTCCAGGGGTTAGAATAAGTGTAGCAGGCAGGAATCATATGTAACTAACAAGCTTTTACTTTTAAACCTTGTAATTCATCGTCAAACAGGAAGCACAGTTTCATAAAAATCCTAACAAGCCAGGTGTGGTGGCTCACGCCTGTAATCCCAGCACTTTGGGAGGCCGAGGAGAGTGGATTAGTTGAGGCCAGGAGTTTGAGACCAGCCTGGCCAACATGGTGAAACCCCATCTCTACTAAAAATACAAAAAATTAGCCAAGAGTGGTGGTAGGTGCCTGTAATCCCAGCTACTTAGGAGGCTGAGGCAGGAGGGTTGCTTGAACCTGGGAGGCAGAGGCTGCAGTGAGCCAAGATCGTGCCACTGCGCTCCAGCCTGGGCAAAAGAGTGAGACCCTGTCACATACACAAAAAGAATCCTAATAAGCCATCAAGAGATCTGAGCTCTATATACCCTCTTGATGTATTACCTTAGGCAAATTACCTAATTATTTAGTACTGTTACGCATGTGTAGGACTGGAGCAACAGAATACCCTTCCTATCTCCTTGAAGAGTGGTGTTCACATTAAATTTGTGTAAGAATTAGGAAAAACTGGAAGTCTTAATACTGTTCTTTAGCAGAATGCATATGTAGATAAATTTCAAATGCAGACAGAAATTTGATTCATTATGCATTACAATTACTGAATTGTGACTATATGCTATATGGGTTAACAAGTTTTAAATAGCAGGACTACACTTTACATTTAAGATGTATAAATACATTTTGGCATATCAGAAAAACAAAATGTTATCAAAAGCAGATACTGAACCACTATCTTTATGATTCCAAGGCTTGAGATGAGAATTTCTGGATATTCACATATCGAAAAGATGGGAAGAACTAAGATATAAAGATAACTTCAGTCTGTACTAAATTACCAGAAGACAAGCTGTTTCCCATTCTACAGGTGTTCCTTCTATGATGTTGTCCAGTGTCAATTTTCCACGACGTGGTTCTTACAGTTCATCCTAAGAGTTATTACTGCGGATTACATTTTCCCTCAACCACTTAATGAGGTATTTAAAACCAAGCCAGTACGTTTAAGACCAAGCCTTTAGATTCTCTGTCCCTCACATCCCAAGCAATAAGCCCAGGAACAATGGATGTGACTGGTGCAGACAGCCCTGCACAAGAGATGGAGACACATAATCACTACACACTGCCAAGACAAGTAACCAGTGTCCCAACGGTACTTTCAAGACCTTATGTGTCCTTTCTCTATCCTCCTGCAGCTAAGACAGTTGGATCGAATCAATTAAAGGGAAGTCGGGCATGCTGGCTCTTTGTAATCCCAGCACTTTAGGATGGCGAGGCAGGTGAATCGCCTGAGGTCAGGAGTTCGAGACGAGCCTGGCCAACATGGCGAAACCACATCTCTACTAAAAATACAAAAAAAAAAAATTAGCTGGGTGTAGTGGCAGGCGCCTGTAATCCGAGCTACTTGGGAGGCTGAGGCAGGAGAATCGCTTGAACCTGGGAGGCAGAGGTTGCAGTGTGCTGAGATTACGCCATTGCTCTCCAGCCTGGGCGACAAGAGTGGGACTCCATCTCAAAAAAAAAAAAAGAAAAGAAAAGAAAAGAAAAAATTACCTAGGTGTGGTGGTATGCACCTGCAATCCCAGCTACTCGGGAGGCTGAGGCAGAATTGCTTGAACTCGGGAGGCAGAGGTTGCAGAGCCAAGATCACATCATTGCATTCCAGCCTGGGCAACAAGAGCAAAACTGTCTCAAAAAATAAAAAATAAATAAATGAAAGGGCACTTTACTCATTCTCAGTGATTGCCACATTATCATGCTAATGGAGACGTTCAGTCCATGACACTGAATTCTCAGGTGTTGCACTTAAGAATTACAACCTAGAGTTCCTCTAGTTAATTCTAAGGTAATTACACAGTTGCCTTTGTATGGATCACTTTGTATGTTAAGCCCCACTGTGGCCCCCAGAACCTCTGCCTTCAACTCATTTCCAAAACAACAAAGCAGGCCCTGGTCAGGTTTATGAACAGAGTATCCTCAACTGTATTCATTCTTCTACTTCTCAACTCCACAACACTTCTTTAATAGCAGTGTTTTTAAATTAATATAACTTCTTAGGGTACGTGTTACGGCCTTGAATTTGAATCTCAGCTCTGCTCCCTACTGTTATTTGAGCCAGAATTTCACTTCTTCGGACCTTGGTTTTCTTGTATCTAAAAGGGGATACAGCCACTTGATTTTAGTGGGATGCATTTGGAATCAAATGAGATGAACAAATACAAGGCAGTGTCCTATGAAACATGGAGTGTGTAGTCTATCTCTCATGCCAGTATTGAAACCCAATGGGTACCCTTTCCCTTAGCAGCTGAGGTTAGCTGGAGAGGCCAGAATTCCTGCTTTCATACCCCTCTCAGGGAAATGTTTGATACCACATCTGGCTGTGTAATAGTATCTCAGGTACAGTTAGGAGCAGGCACAAGGGTAAGGTGCTGAATCACCATAATATCAATGAATCTGTTATCTGATCAATCACTGGTAGGAGGTAAAGTACAGCAGATACATTCAGTGCTGGAGCCGCAAAGTGCTTTTCTCCAACAGTTTTCAGGCTCCCATGGCTTTTTGTTCACTTCCATTGTCCTCTCATCCATAAACCTCCCATGTCTGACCCCCAGACGTCTTCTACCCACAATCCTCCCTACCCTTCTAAGGTAACAGTGAGTGATTCCAACCCAGTATCTAACCTGACATCTAATGCTCACCTGGCAGCTGTAGCACCAAGAGCGGAGAGCATGGCTGGAAACCATACACGGGGCCCAGATAGACTTATAAGTTGTACCTCTCCACCATGACACAGGTTGAAGAACTGTACCCACTTCCTTTAGCATTAAGAATGCTGGGGCAGGTCAGGACAACAAACAAAGAAACTCAAGAGACTGTGACACCTGTTCAAGCAAAGCTGTGCTTAACAGATACATCTGTGGTTTCAAGAAGGATAAGCAAAAAGGGTAGCCATGGGAAGGAAGAAGAAAAAGAAAGCAGCCATAAAACACTTCCAAAAGGAGGTCATTTTCCCCGGTGTGAAATGCACAGATAATTTAATGTAATTTACTTTAAGATTTTCCCCTCTCAGGGTCTGATTTCAGAAAATCAAATTACAAAGTCATCATCACATCCTAGATTTATTACAACTGACCTGCAGGCAAAAGGATAGAACTATTACATAAACACTTCGATTCCATGTATATATCTTAAATAGAGGAGGAATTCAAACAAGAATACAGGATAAAATATTCCAAAGCTCCAAGAAGCAGTTATGTTACTGAGCTCCATTTTTTACAGACAAATAAGGCAATATCCCTGCACATTAGCTTTTTGATAATTTTTATACATTTTTCTATGGTACAAGAGAAAAATAACCAGAGCTCACAATGTACAGTTCTTACACTATTTTCACAGTTTGTGAACACTATACACCCTTTTGTTTTAATAAAGATACATTGTAATAAACTCCTTGCCCTTAAGTTTATAGTTTATAATAATCTATGATTAATACACTAAAATTGCCTTCTTATGTGGTCATCCACACAATAGAACGGTCAGATTAGCTCCTGGACAGTCAGAATTGCTTTTATCTCCATTTGCATAATGGCAAAGTGACCCTATGCTGAGCCAGATGGGAAGTTGACAGCAGAGAAACAGATTCCTCTTGAGTCCCCGGGAGCAATGGAGGATGATGGCTTGCTGCGGTCGAAGGCAGACATAGAGCAATGTCTCCTTTCAGAACAGTGGGAAGTCTAAAGTTTAGGATACCGTGGGGGAGAAGATAGGGAAATGAGGCAAGTAGATCAAAGAGATAATCACTTTTGAATTCTGCAATTTACAGGGATGTGACTTTAAACAGCACCATTCTCCCTTTATTGTTTGACAGTATTTATGACTGTCACTCTGAGAGGAGACACAGCAATACCTGCCACGATTTGGTTCTGTAATGGCATCACCTGCATCTCAGGCCATGACTGTTTTATATTCCAGTGTGCTTGAACCACTCACAGTGCTGCTTCACTGTCATACAAAGCCTAAGGTTCAGTGCCAGGGAGGCCCAAGCAAAACCTAATGAGAACCTGGCTAATGGGTAAGTGAAGAAGCACAAGATACTTAAATGGCCTCTTGTAACAGTGCTAAGGGTTTTGTTTTGCTTTTTGTATTTTTTTCCAGTAGAATTCCAATGCCAAGAAATGGTGATGGACTACGAGAGGTTCTAGCAGGTGATGAACGTAAAGGCTGCCGTTTCGGATCCTCATCTGGTCCAATGTGTCTCTAGAAAAGATGCCTCTTTATCACCTACCACATCGGCTGGGCCCCACTATTCTTAGCCTTTTAAACACTAGCGAATATGAGAGATTTGGGGCTAAAAATCCTTGGTAAGGAACATCCCTGCTAACTGTAAAGGTTTTTTGATATAGAAAAAAGGCAAAATATTGGATTAAGCGCAAGTCACATAGCGACAATAGACTACAGGGGAAGGGAAAGAGATTCGGAAACTGAAGACCTGGACCAGTGATGGCAAGAAGCAAACAACTGAGATTTGGTCTTTTGCTCCCTACTAGAAATCTTTATCTAATCAATCAAGGCACATTGCTACTAGCTACTTCTCCCTGTTAGTGAGTTATGATGGCTAAAGTATCAGGCTTGGGACCAAGGGGAAATATATAGCTGCTACAAGTTGTTCCAGATAAAATACTAGAATTAAAAACATCTGTAAACTTTGCCTTCTGTACTGTTTTCTTCTTGCAGTCCTGGTGGTTTGTGGCAGGTGGAACATCAAGTTGGCAGCACACCGAATTCTGAGAATGAAAAATTCTTAGGATCAGCACCTTCTTTGACAAGTGGCAGACTCCTGAGTCTTCCCATTGAAAAACAGGACTGGTAAAGGAGAAAAGAACACATTCTGTCCTGTCTCAATATTTTAATGTTCACCTCTTTGAACGCAACATGGTTTTTGGTAAAGATAAATTCATTCTAATTTAACATGATATTTCAAACAGGAAATTTGGCTGAGCACATCGATCCCCAAACATCAACTGTAACTGTAAAGCAACAGAATATCACATCAGTAATCTATTGCACTTGGTGAAGAAAGTAAATTCCTCCTTTGTCTCCCAGCTCCAGAAGGCAATGTGTCTCGTTGGCTGTGCAAGCTCTTCTCACTCAAGCCCGAGTTTCTATGTTCAGACATAGTACATTCATCACTGTGTCCTTCCAGGATTTGGAAGTCTGACAAAACACCATTCCAGTAGCTGCATCTCCAGGTTTTGAGTCTAGAAATGAATTTAAGATGTGATCTAATCACAGTCAACAACTTGATCGTACTGACTTCCACATTTCATGAATATGTTCATCACAAAAGAGCAGGATGAGGTCTCTCTGACCAGCACTAACACTGTGTGATCAATCAGGTTTTACAAGGATGCACGTTCTAGGTGACAGGAGTATACAGACATGATGGAAACGAACACCAATCTTATTGCACATGGTGTCTGGGCGAGCAATAAAAACACTGTGATATGGGATGAAAATTCTTTACGTCTTGCTTCCTCTCAGCCCTTTTTTCTAGAGTCTGATGTAGCAGCGATATCAATCGACATACATGGGAGAGCTGGGAGTAGCTGGCATTTGATCCAGGATTTTACAAACATAGCATGCGACCTCAACGGCACGTTCTTCATACATCAAAATAAAGGGATGTTTCTGCAAGAAAATTGAAAACAAAAAAGTCAAAAGTTTGTATGACAGCCCAAACTGAACATTTTCCAATTTCTATAGAACATAGAACTCCAGGCTCCCAACCACACATAGCTGTGAAATACCGCAACACTACAAGTTCAGAGAGGCGAGTACAGCCTTTATTCCATGCAGATATGCTAATGGGCATGGGCATGCCTAGAGAGAGGATACGTGGTAATGATTTGAAGGTGCCACCTTGGCAGTGAGGTCTGGAAACTTATCTGTATACCAGGGAGTGTTTGTTGAGGAAGACAGCCAAGTTGTCACTCAGCACAAAACATAGCTGGAGCCTCCACCACACCATCTAAGAGCTAAGAAGAATGACGCAAATGCCAGTCGCTATTCCTCTTGGGACACCAATATAAATCTCAACCTCCATTTCTCCTATATACAACAGGAGGACCTTTTTACAAAAAGGTCGCAATCCTTTTGCCCTCTTCTTTTGACCTTTTAACAAAAAGGCTGTAATTCTTTTGACCAAAAGAGGCCCAAGAGAAATTTGCCCCAGGAGCTTCTTCCCTGTACTCTCCAGAGCCAGGGTCCCAGTATCTGCTTCACTAACCCACCTTTTAAAACTCCATCTCTAGCAACAGTTTTCTTTTACAGACTAAGTATGTTGACTAGATATTTTTACAGTCATTGGTGGACTGTGATATAAGTTTGTCACAACGTCCTTGAAGAGCTAGTAGTTAAATGTGACAAACAAATGGATCTTTTCTTAAAATATTCCCACATTATTAGATCACAACACTTTCTCCCTGCCCCACCAATGCCATACCCAGTAGACTGCTTAAAACACCCAAGTTCCATGGGATGAATGAGAACTTTCAAAGAAATGGGAATAGGCTATATGATGTAAATTTGCATGAATTTTATAAAGGCAGAATAAACACAAACTTTTCATTAATTTTTTTCTTATGGCTGCATCCCATATAAATAGACTATGCAGTGGAAAATGGCTTCTTAAAGTCAGAATTCTTTGGGGGTGATTTTTATAACATGTTAAGACCAAAATTTTCCATGAGAATTTAGCTAGTATTAGTAGAAAAATTATAACTGCAAATTTTCTCTTTCCAAATCTTTGTGTAAAAACATTAACAAAAAACACTCAATAAAGTTGAGATGTTTGTTTATGACAGAGAGGCCCACTGCTTGCTTAGTGAACCAGCATGTTAAGAGAGTTCCGGGGTGAGGATGTACCTACAATCCCCACAGTCCCACACTCACCAGAAGCTCTTTATACTTTGGCCTTTTGGATTCATCCTTCGTAAGGCTAAAATAACATAAAAATAACATTATTAAAATGTAGATTCATTTGCCTAAGTATTTTTCTTTTCACAGATGAAATATTACAAATAATGAAATAGTTCTTTCCTTCAGATCCAAAGTAACAACGCAGACAGCCTGCTAAACACAGTAAAAGCACATACAAAAAATTGTGACAGTCTATAATCTGAAGATTTATCTCTAGGATAGTCAGTGTAGGATGATTAGTTAAAAATTAGAAAAAATATTAATTCTTGAAAATTGACTAAATTATGGCATAGCTACACAGAATACTACAGTTAAATATATAAATGTTTTATAAGTATAAAATTATTTGTGTGCATATATGCTTTTCTAAATGTAAATAAATAAGTAGACAGATATTTATGCAGATACTACCCAAGAGAAACCAGCAATCAAGTAATTCTGGGAGATAAATTACATATACATTTTTATCAATTTATCCTTAAGTTTTAAAAAAGTTTATACTCTGTATCTCAATATGTTCTTTGGTCCAAAAGTTTAAAACAATATAACTTTGCTGAAGACTACATCAGTATATAAAAATGTCTGCTCTGTTGACATTTTCTCCTTGAATTCTACCTTGCCTAATTAAAGCTGCCAAAAGTATTTTCATTTTGTTTATATTTACCTCATCTATCTTGGCCCATATCTTAATCACCATTCCCTTCCAACCTCAATTAATATTTTACTATCAAACATGAATTAATATGGGTAACATAGTTCACCTCTTTCTAAACTCATTGCTGTTTTCCATATCCCACACCTTCTGTAACGGATACTGCAATGTGCTATGTAGATTCCCTCTTTAAGAAGGAAGGACTTATTCTTCCACTGTGGGGCAAGCTGCCAGCAGACAACCCTTTACTATTGGCCTCTTCAGGATTACCACAGCTAAAGACAGCCACCTTAGCCCTCCTGGGACAGTCCATCTCTAATGACTGATCCACAAAAGTGAATAAAAATCCAAGACCCTCATTCCAAGGCAGGTCAACACAGAGTTGGCTGAGGCCTTCAATGACATGGCACTGCAACTGAACTTCTTCTGCCCAATCTCGTTTCCTTCTCATTGGTAGTGTTGATCCCAAGATCACTACCTAGTCAACTTCCTACACTCTTATCTCTGTCTCAAAAGCCTGCTTTCCAGGCAGCCAATCTGTGACATCCTTCTTCTGGGTTAACTTCTCTTCTTGGTCAAGTACAGATGGCCCTTGAGCAACACAGATTTCAACTGTACAAATCCACTTATACATGGATTTTTCTTCTGCCTCTGCCACCCGAGATAGCAAGACCAACTCCTCCTCTTCCTCAGTCTATTCAATGTGAAGACAAGGATGAAGATCTTTATGATGATCCACTTCCACTTCATGAATAATATATTTTCTCTTCCTTATGATTTTCTTAATAACATTTTCTTTTCTCTAGCTTACTTCATTGTAATAATACAGTATATAATACATATACAAAATATATGTTAACTATGTTATCAGTAAGGCTTCTGGTTGACAGTAGGCTATTTGTTAGTAGTCAAGTTTTGGGATAATCAAAAGTTATATGCGGATTTTTGACTGTACAGGGGGTCAGCATCCCTAACCTCCACACCATTCAAGGATCAAAGCAGTCTATGAATTGTAAGTGCTCAGTCTTCCCATTCCTAAAACTGTATTTCTTCCTTACTGTGAATATTTGAGTGTCTGAGTCTAAAACTTTAGGACCAGGCTGACAATTATATTCCCTCAGCACTCTGGTGCTGTGACTCCACTTTTTCCTGCAACTATTGTGGCTGGGAACAAATCTGCTGTTAGTCTTATTATCAATTCTTAACAGATAATCTGTTTTTTCTTCCTGATATTGCTCGGTAATTTTGCTTCAATACATAAATGATGATAAACGAAGGTATAAATTTAAAGGTAAATTTAAATATAAATTTAAAAGGTAAATTTATACCTTTATCATCATTTATGCACTGAAGCAAAACTACAGAATATCAATTAAAATTTACTTTTAAATTTATATTTAAATTTACCTTTAAGCTTATACCTTTGTTTATCCTACATGATAGAGACTTCACTTTCAATCTGAAAACC
The DNA here is from genome assembly GCF_028858775.2 of Pan troglodytes. NCBI lineage: Eukaryota > Metazoa > Chordata > Mammalia > Primates > Hominidae > Pan > Pan troglodytes. Next base: position 58,551,435 of record NC_072417.2, read on the forward strand.
TATACTAAATCAGTTCTCAAATGTTTTCTTTCCCCTATGATCTCTGTAAACATTGCTTCTCCACTTTCAGAGTTGCCTTCTTTATTTCCATTACATGCATCTTAGAACCTCTAACTCTGCAATCTGTTCTGATTCTTCACTGCTTTTCATATAATCTGTGCCATGCTGGGGGAACGTCTCAGCTCCTATTTCCCTAATTTTGTCTTCAATTATTTCCAGTCTAGAGAACATCAAGTCTGTTGTGTCTTTTATATCAACAGCTATGATTTTTCCATTTCCAAGACTTCTATTTCCAACCGCTTTATTTCTTCCTCAGTTTTAATTGAATTTATACCTTTATTTCCTTGAGCATCCTAAATATACTGATTTTCTTTTACAGCATATTTCAGACAATTTCATAAATCTATTTCAACTTAAAGTAAGTTTCTGTTCCATTTTGTTAAATGCTTTCTTAGCATTACACTTCAGTATTCAAGAATTATGATTTGCAGACTCATTTTGAAATAACATGTTTACCCTCCATGCATATCCATTCATTTGTTCAACATATGTCTGAGTGCCCCACTAATCACTATGAACTGAACTGGGAGCCAGGGATACACACATAGAGCAGTTTTAAAGTTGCCTCTATTTCACAGGGCCACCAGTATCAAACAGGGTCCTGTAATGGACCTTTCAAGTTCCACTACTATGTTGGTATTAGGACAATTACAGTTCCAGTCCTCTGGTTGCAAAACCAGTATCTAAAGCCTTGTCATTGTGTAGTACCATAGCTTGCTTAAAGCTGTGGCCCAGGAAGTAACTGACATCATTTTTTGCATTCTCCAGAATGAAAAATGACCTGCAATACAGCAAGTCCATGGCGTCAGATCTACACAGCATTCTTTAAGTATTTTTGTTGCATTTTTTCACCCACACAGAGGTTTGCTTTGTTTGTAAAGCTGCCATACCTTTCTGGTTTTGTGTTTTTCTATTTCATCTACTGGAGCAGAAAATTATGTCAGTGTATAAACTTATGATGCTATTTGGGTTGAAATCTTAAACTATTAACATTGACTGTCTTCTGTTTCTGAATTACAGCTGACATTAATAATGTTATCAATAATTATATTAGCTCCCCTTAGACTATCTAATAAGGTAGCCATTAGCAAAATTAATTCCAATAAAAAATGCATTTCCTTAGTTACATTAGCCACATTTGAAATGCCAGCAGCTACCACACTAGACAGAGCAGATTATAGGACATTTCCAGCATCTCAAAAAGTTTTACTGGGAGAGCTTCAGCTCTATCTTCTAGTTCATTAATCTCTCTTCAATGATATCTAATCTGTTGAATCCAGCTATTGTTTTAATTTATGCTTTTTATTTCTAGAAGTTCTATTTGGTTCTTTATAAATGTGTTCCCTGCTTATATTTCTAAGCTGCCTCTTTTTCTTTAAACTTATTTTTTGTTTCCTTTCATTCCAATATTTGAAGCCTTTGCAGATCTATTCCTACTATCCATTGTTTCTGATTCTCATTTCTTTTGTGAGTGTTGAGATTTTTTTGTGGACTACATATTCCACTTGACTTTATTTTTTGGAATCATTTAGTCCTAGGCTGAATGATTTGCTTTTGCTTCTGCCCGTCAACTGGGGGCAAGAGGAGCATATCTTTCCAGCCAGGGACTCTGAAAAGTAATTTTTCTTAAAATTAAATTCTCTAAGTATTTTTACCATATTCAATATGAATTTAGATGGCAAATCTACATTTGCTTGGGTTATCCTTTAATTTACTTTGACTCTTCCTTCTCTCCCATCATCTCCCTCCCTGAATTTCAGTCAACTTCAGAGCTCCATGGATTCCTCAGTTTTGCACCAACTCTTTTACATTTTAAGAGGGACTTTAGGTGGGGTACGATGGTTCACCCCTGTAATGTCAGAACTTTGGGAGGCTGAGGCAGGCAGTTCACCTGAGGTCAGGAGTTCGAGACTAGCCTGGCCAACGTGGCGAGACCCTGTCTGTACTAAAAATACAAAAATTAGCTGGGAGTGGTGGTGCGTGCCTGTAGTCCCAGCTACTCAGGAGGCTGAGACAGGAGAATCACTTGAACCTGGGAGGTGGAGGCTGCAGTGAGCCAAGATCATGCCACTGCACTCCAGCCTGTGCGACAGAGCCAGACTCTGTCCTAAATAAATAAATGGCACTTTAAAATGCTTATCCAGGCCAAGTACAGTGGCTCACGCCACTGTAATCCCAATACTCCGGGAAGCCGAGGCAGGAGGATCGCTTAAGCCTAAGAGTTTAAGACCAACCAGGGTAATACAGTGAAATCCAGTCTCTACAAAATTTTTTTAAAGAAATTAGCCAGGTGGGCCAGGCGCAGTGGCTCACGCCTGTAATCCCAACACTTTGGGAGGCCGAGGCAGGCGGATCACCTGAGGTCAAGAGCTGACCAACCTGACCAACATGGAGAAACCCCAACTCTACTAAAAATACAAAATTAGCTAGGTGTGGTGGTGCATGCCTGTAATCCAGCTACTCTGGAGGCTGAGGCAGGAGAATCACTTGAAACCGGGAGGTTGAGGCTGCGGTGAGCCGAGATCATGCCATTGCACTCCAGCCTGGGCAACAAGAGCAAAAGTCCGTCTCAAAACAAAAAAGCAAAAAACAACAAAAAAACAAAAATTAGCCAGGTGTAGTGGCACATTCCTGTAGTCCCAGCTACTCGGGGGGCCGAGATGGGAGGATCGCTTGAGCCTGGGAAGCTGAGGTTGCAGTAAGCTGCGATCATGCCACTGCACTCCAGTCTGGGTGACAGAGTGGGTGAGACCCTATCTCAAAATAAATAAAATAAAACGCTTATCCAGCATTTTAGTAGTTTCAGTGCAAGTGTTGTCCAAGATATCTAATTCACCAAAGTAATGTGAAGTGACCACATTCCTCCTGTTATAGCTGTTTCTCTGCTCTTCAGGTATTGCTGACTTGGTGTTTTGTGTACATTTGTGTGCATGTGTTTTAATTGAAAACTTGTCAAGTCTTATCTTTTCTCAGAATACATCTAGATGTGGCTTCCCTCTACTCTCTTGTTTAATTTGGTCTGGTATTTTAATCTAAGAACTTGAGTTATTCTTCAAGTAGAAGGAATTTTAATTTTAATTCTTTGTCTACAATTAGTTAAATAGAATATTTTGGATTTTTCTTCTCTCTTACCATTTACCTCATGTTCATCTTTTTAGCCCTTTATTCTTAAAGATTAACTAAAGGGTGTTACTTACAGATCTGGTTAACCTGCAATACTCAATCTGCTGTGTGCCACCATTTTCCCCCATTCAGTTCAGGAATCATGTTTACTATCTGAAGATAACATTTCTGGAATTCAAATTATTCCCTCCTTACAATTTTTTACCTTGATTTTTTTTCTGTGACATTTTAAAGGAAATATTTGTTTAGATTTCTTAGATAGGTACAATTCTCCAAATCACTGAAAGTTTTCATCTGTTAGTGATTTTTCTTTATCACAGTTAATCTCAGCTATGGATTCAGGTTAACTCTGAGAAACAGGTGGAGAGCCATCATTGCAGTATCATCACCTAGGTGGAGAGCCATCATTGCAGCATCATCACCTACTATAGGGATTTAATTTTTGCATTTGCTCTAACAGCGTGCACTGTGCTCCCGCCCTCTAACCAACACAGGCGTTGTTGTTAGAAGTTATTTCAGCAAAGCTTGAGCTTTTCTTTACAGGTCTTGCTGCTAAGAGAAAGGCAGGAGTAGATACTACTACACTGTCCCAGCTGCCTGTGAGATCTAGCACAGAAGGCATTTCCTCAAGACATTTCAGGATCGAGCTTTACTGCCTAATTAGTTGCACAATTAGGCAGTCCCACAAGTTGCCTCTTCTTCCAGGTCTGCTGCCCAAGCTACAGAGTTGTATATGGGTCTTATATCCTCCTAGTGACTTTTTATATTCCCCTCTGCACACGATAAATTTTGGATTAGGCAATCCATCCCTGAATTCAGTCTTATCTCCATCCAGAGTTTCACAAAAATTCCTCAAGAATAACATTTTTTTTTCCCCCAGGACAAATAAAGAATTTTTCCCCTAAAAAAAATTCCAATGGTGATTTCAATAGATAGTTAAATTGGGAAACAGTTTAAAATATGGGCTGAGATCTGAGGAGAGCAAAATCACTTGGTGACCACTGAACAGGCCCTAGAGACAAAAATTCCTTATCTGAGGAATGTAGAAGGAGCAAAAACCACCCGATGACTATCCAACAGGCAATCTGGAAGCAAAATTCCTTATCTGGGGAAAATCAGAAGTAATTAAACTTCCCAGCCTGGCGCAGTGGCTCATGCCTGTAATCCCAGCACTTTGGGAGGCTGAAGCGGGCAGATTACTTGAGGTCAGCAGTTCAAGACCAGCCTGGCCAATGTGGTGAAACCCCATCTCTATTAAACATACATAAATTAGCCAGGCATGATGGCATGAGCCTGTAGTCCCAGCTACTTAGGAGGCTGAAGCAGGAGAATCGCTTGAACCTGTGAGGCAGAGGTTGCAGTGAGCTGAGATCGCGCCACTATACTCCAGCCTGGGCGACAGAGCAAGGCTCCATATTAAAAACAACAACAACAACAACAAAACCCAAGAAGTAATCAGACTTCCCTATTATCTAAAGCAGGCATTGGTTCCAGATTTTTTCCCCAAAAAAACTTTATAAGTAACTAGAATTTCTATACATCTCCAGAATGCCATGTCGAAATTCACTGTGCAACACTTGCTGACATTAAGGAACCAAAATTACTACAAATGTAATCATTTATTGTTACCTACATGGCTAATATGGTCCAAATTATCCTCAAGCTTTAAGGTCCATAAATACCCCTAAGGAAAAATCCACTGTGGCACGCTCAGCACCCTTCTGCACTCTTCTGCAGCATACTTTCTTTCTAATAAACTTTCCTTTTTCAAACCTATACTGTTGTCTGTAAATTCTTTTTATCAACCCATGAGTCGACCATTTCCCAATGCTGAGGGCTCAGACACCTCGGTCGGCAAGGTCTTCCTTTTGAACCATTAAGTCTTATCCTTTTTTTTTTTCCTTAGGAAAACTTTTAATCGAAGCAGACATACAGAAAACACAACTCCTAAGTGCAGAACTAAAATAAAAGTAACAATATTCTGACTTCCAATACCTTATATTGTTTGCTTTTAACTTTCATATAGAAATAGAACCATAGATACTGCTTTCTGTCTTCTTTCACTCAACATCATTCGTGAGATTTACTGAAGTTGCTGAGTGAAGCAATGGTTCTATCTTCTCTGATGCTATATACTGCTGTATACATAATGCTACAACTTATTATCTGTTCTACTGTGGAGAGAGTTTCTAATTGTAGGTTATAAATGTGCTTTTCTGGACATTCTTACATATGCCTTTTAGTGTATTTATGTCCACACTTTTGTTGGGTATATAGTCAGAACTTGAATTGCTGAACCATGGTGTATACATCAACCATATTAGATCAGCTATACTGGATACTGCTTGTTTTTCAAAGGAACTGTACTAATTTATACTCCTACAAGTTATGTATGAGACTTCCAGTTGCTTCAGATCCTCACCAATACTTGGTACTGTCAGTATTTTAAACTGTGGTCATTCTGGTAATTATAGTGGTATTTCACTGTAGTTCTGACCTGCATGTCTCCTGATTACTAATAATGCAGAATGAATGCAGTAAATTGAATATGTTTACTGGCCTCTTGAATATCATCTTTAAAGTGCCTTTCAAGTATTTTGCTATTTTTGGTTGTTATTTTTCATAAGTGTTTTACATTTTTAAGTACTTTACATATTCTGTGTAAAAGTCCTTCGTCGAATGTAAGTATGAAAAATATCTCCTTCTACTGTGTGGCTTGGCATGTCATTCAGTGCTGTCTTTTAATCAATGGAAGTTCTTAACTTTAATGAAATCCAATTTTTTTTTATCAATCTTTCTCTTAGGTTTGGCTACTTTCTACGTTTTGTTTCAGAAATCTTTACCCAAACGTAATGAAAACATTCTCCCATATTATCCTGTATGTGCTTTTAATTTATGTAACTGAAGAAATTCAGTTTGGCAGAAACCATTCAAGGAGAGGGAAGTCATGAGAAATGTGGCTAGAGCGGGCCGGGGGCAGTGGCTCATGCCTGTAATCCCAGCGCTCTGGGAGGTCGAGGCGGGCAGATCACGAGGTCAGAAGTTTGAGATCAGCCTGGCCAACATGGTGAAAACTGTCTCTACTTAAAAAAAAAAAAATTAGCTGGGTGTGGTGGCAGGTGCCTGTAATCCCAGCAGTACTCAGGAGGCTGAGGCAGAAGAATCGTTTGAACCCGGGAGGTGGAGGTTGCAGTGAGCTGCGACCACATCATTACACTCCAGCCTGGGCAACTGAGACTCCATCTCCAAAAAACAAGAAAAAAAAAAAAAAGAAAGAAAGAAATGTGACCAGAGCAATAAACTAAGTCCAGATCATAATGGGTTCTGAAAGCCTAAATTAATTAATTTTAAGGACAAGAGGAAGTCTCTATAGAATAGTATCTCTCAGTATTTTTTTCATTATTTATCCTCCCCATCATGAAATTTAAATATGATAGATATAGTGCATATCTGTTTATATTCTATGGCCTTTTGGAGGACTAAAAACCATTATACAACCTAAGATTTTCATTTCTCCAAAATCAATTTTTGCCTCCTTAGGGTCAGTATCACCCTGCTAAGAATGCATACTTTAGACAGAGAAGTAACATGATCAGATATACATCATAAAAAATACAACTCTAATAAAAAGGGGAATCATTTGGAACAAGACAATATTGGATTATAAGAAAATCAATATTGGATTATGAGAAATCTGAATGATCCAGGTTAGAGATTACAGGCAATGTCCAAGACAAAGAGTGGCAGAAAGAATGGACAAATGTGGAGAGCTAATATGAGCATATTATGAACATAAGTACACTTCAATGTAGACCTTAATGATTTGCAATGACATGGAACTATGAACCTACTCAGGGAAAACAATGGGACTCCAATGTCTAAAACTGTCACTCTATTATGGCATCAAGCGAAACAGAAATAAACATGTACAAGTACCAACACATACAGAACAAAACCAATAAAGAGATCAAGGAATTAAAAAGAAACCCTGATGGAACGTTCACAGGTGATCATTTTAGATATTATACCCTATGACTTACACAGATCATTTTAAGCAAATATGTCATAAAAATGAAATACATAAAATGATCACATTTATGCAATTATATAAACTATCCATACTGTGTGCAAATTAGTACAGAATTGATTGTTTTTTAAAAGGAGGAAGCAGCCAATTTGAGTCATCCTTATGTCCTTCTTCTACCTAGAAAATCTTGAAGTATTCCTCTCCCCTCTGAAAAACCAACACAAAAGTAGAATTTGGTTACAGAAGATGAAAGAGACTTAAAAACTATAGTCAAACAAATATTTTTAAATTTTTCATACAAAGGAGGGCAATGTTAGACCCTGATTTAAGTCTATAAGACCTAAAATGAGGAGAAACCGCATTCTTAGCAGGAAAAAATTATGAGAAACCAAAAGGTATTTTCAGGAATAAACAGAAGATACACAAAATGCTCTGAGGCTTTTTGTTCATAGCATGTCTTATATTTAAATCATGTTGGATAAACAAAATAAATGTCAAAAATATCCAAATGATAACACAAAAAGATTTTATTTAAAAGAGCCTAAAACAGTATAAAGCATGATTATATTACTGCCATATCTGCATATGTTTATTCTTAGGTGCTACATATACACAAACACACAACAAACTATTAAAAAGGTAGACAAACAACAACAGGTGTGGGGTTCACATCTTCCTTGGAGTAAGGTTTCAGAGAGCAAAGATATACAGTTCTACCGACTACACTTTGCGTGTGGATGTGACCCTACTACATATAACCAACTGTTTTCTATGTTATGTCAGAACAGAGATCCAACCCTGAAAGTCTGATCTGGCAAGCTCTTGATTCAGTAAATGCTTCCAGGTGATTTTGGTGCAATTGCATTGTGAGAACCACATTAGAGTAAGATGATCAGTCTCACCTAGAAGTTTAACCTGGTATTTCTTGTACCAGGTACTGGAAGTCTGGAGACAGCAGCTTCTCCACCACTCATGGCTGTTTTTCACCAATACCTGAGTAGCAGAATAAGAAGGTGATGCCTCTCCCAGCTAGCTGTAACCTTCCATACAGCCACAGTGATCCAGAGTCCCAGCTTGAAAAGTAGGGTGATGTGACCAAGGGTCCCCTTCCTCCATGTAAAGTACCAATGCTGCTAAGACCAAGTAAATCTCACTATTCTCGCCATGCGTGTTCGACCATTCATAAATCAGGTACTCACCACAAGTTGACAAAGTTGATGAAACTCGGGGAGAATTCCCTTTCCTCAGAATTACTCAGCTGCGGAGGATCTCCTTTCACGACTTGTGTTAGTTGATCAAATACACTATTCCACTTTGGATAAGGAAATCGGCCTGTGGCCAACTCATACTAAAGAGAACAAAGAGGAAAGAGCAAAATACACCAGGCATCATTTACTACTCCCCACTGGAATGGCCACAAAAAAATCTAAACTACAAGCAAAACTCTAGTAAAGCCTTGAATTAAACACAGGTTAGCTTGGGGAGGAATCTTCAGAATCATAAAGGCTAAGTAGAAGTTATATTTAGAAATCAAGATAATATAGAGAATTCTGAATCAACCAAATTCAAGGACTTGGAATACATGGGAACACAAAACTTAAGCCTTGACAATGTCCCTACAATGCATGCTCTAGGGCAGCCTGTGGTTCTGACTTCTTTACAAGAAAGTCTGGAAGACTGGTTTTAGAACTATTTTACTATAGAATACGCACAATTTGTAGCCATCTTAGAGGAAGGCCTTGGTCCATAATCGTGGTTAGACTCCTTTTTAAGGCAAAAGAATATCCAACAAACAAAAGCCTAATCTGAGCTTGGAGGAAACAATGTGCAAATCCTGCTCTACAGCTATTCTGCAGATACTACAATTTCAACCACAACCAGATTTTACAAGTAGTGAAGAAATCAAGTCAGGGTCAAACCCTGCATCCTGAAGCCCCAGTAAAGGGCTCAGGACAGTACCTCTAAGCCACACCAGAAGAGATCTGAAGAGTCTTAGGTATGTCCCAATCCTATCAAGCGTCCAAAAAAAAAATATTCTCTAATAACCAGTGAATCGTATTCTCATCTATCTCCCTTTCTGTTCTGAAAAATAATGAAAACCTACCAATTAGGCCGGGCACAGTGGCTCACGCCTGTAATCCCAGCACTTTGGGAGGCCGAGGCGGGTGGATCAGGAGGTCAGGAGATGGACACCATCCTGTCTAACACAGTGAAACCCCATCTCTACTAAAAATACAAAAAATTAGCCGGGCGTGGTGGCAAGCGCCTGTAGTCCCAGCTATTCAGGAGGCTGAGGCAGGGGAATGGCATGAACCCAGGAGGCGGAGTTTGCAGTGAGCCGAGATTGCGCCACTGCACTCCAGCCTGGGGGACAGAGAGAGACTCCATCTCAAAAAACAAAAGAAAAGAAAACCTACAAATTTTGCTTTTTCCAAGAAACATATTTAAATCTGCACCATGGCATAATGAATCCCATTTTACATGCACTGACAGGTGACTGATACATGAGGATGAGGCTCCAAACATATTACAGAGGAAGATGGCATACAGGAAGAGAGAGAGAACTCTCAGAACACTGATTCCGTTTCCTCCCTAAAGGATGCCTCTGTCAGCTCACTGTTGTTTCTAATTACACACATGTGTGCACAAAAGTAAGCAGGCATGCATGCATACACACACAGAAAAATGTATTCCATTAGCTGAAGTTTCTTTTTGTTAAAATTATAAATGCTTTTCAAGACATAAACCTTCCTGGTTATTCACAGAATTAGGAATAACTTCATTAGATTCCTTCTTGTGTTTTAATAATAAAAGGAAAAGTTGGCTGCATATCATAAAATAAAGGACTTAGGATCTTAGAAATTAATTTCATACATTTCACAATTTTTATAAGATTGTCCCTATGAAAAATAAATTATGAACCAACTGTAAGTACAGAATACCTTTTAAACAACAAGGTTTAGCTAAAAGTACTAAAAGAAACTTGCTAAAAAATTTTCTGTTAAAATCTTTCACAAAATTTTCTTTCTGTAAAGAAGTACATACTTGCTTTTAAAACGTAATTGTTTAGTCATAGATAAGTATTTCTGAATTGTAAATATCCTGTGTATGCAAATAGTTGCCTCAGCTGGAAGCTCTAGGTCTTGCTGCAGTCTTTGGGACCAGTTGCCAAACCTAAAAGATGCCCGAGATCCATGTTCTCTCCTGTCTAAAGAAGAATCTCTTCTTTAGCTGGTTGGCTTCACAATGAGAAAAGATTCCAGAAGGTATTTCCTATATTTGGTCACAAAGTAAAGTAAATCAAAGTCCTCTGCAGAGGTGAGCTGTTGGCCTTCAACTCTCTATACGAAGAATTCTCTAGGCCTAGCAGTATGATTCATCAAGAATAACTAACAAGGTTATGTGCTTCTGATCACAGAGAAGATCCTAGAAACATGTAATACCAATGAACAAATGAAGATTATTTAATAAGCTACAAAAAAAGCCCATTGCTCTGAACCTGTGTATTTCTGGGCTATAGAGTCTTAGGTAGCAAAAACTGAAAATGGGAGAAAATGAAAGAAGAGGATTGGCCTGCCTACCTACAGGACAGCCTCATCTAGGGATAGAAAATTCGCCTTCAATGTAGAAGCAGCTAAAGAAGCTATCCCAAATCAGAAAAACCCAGCAAGTCCTGGTAGAACAGCAAGCACAAGAAAACAAACCGAAGACTTCAAAACAAAATTTGGTAAAAAGGAAATGAGCAAAGATACTGCTAGAGACTGAATGTTTGTGTGTCCCCACCCCCCACCAAATTCATATGTTGAAGCCTAATCCCTAATGTGATGGTATTTGGTGGTGGATCTTTGGGAAGTGATGGGGTCACGAGGGTGGAACCCTCATTAATCTAATTAGTGCCCTTGTAAGAAAGACCCCAGACAGCTCTCTTGCCTCTTCTGCCATGTGAGACTACAACAAGAAGATGGCTGTTTATGAACCAGGAAGCAAGCCCTCACTAGCCACCAAATCTGTCAGTGCCTTGATCTTGGACTTCCCAGCCTCCGAAACTGTGAGAAATTTCTGTTCTTGATAAGATTATAGCCCAGAGGTCAGCATTTGGTTGGAGCAGCCTGAACTAATACAGATATTTTAAATGAAACCAAAATTTCAATACAGTCCATAGGTAAGAAAGAAGAGTTTATATAATTGCGCTTGCTTGTTGCAAATTAAGTAGCTTTCTTATTATTCTTTCTCAGTGTTGTTCTAAGGTAGAACTTTCATTTAGAATTATCACCTAGGTAGTTCTTGTCTGATATGGTTTGGCTCTGTGTCCCCACCCAAATTTCATTTCGAATTATAATCCCTATGTGTTGAAGGAGCGGCCTGGTGGGAGGTGACTGGATCATGAGGGTGGTTTCTAATGCACCATCCCCCTAGTGCTGTCTCATGATAGAGTTCTCATGAGACCTGGTTGTTTAAAAGTGTCTGGCACCTTCCCCTTCACTCTCTCTCTCCCCTGCTCCTGTACGACCTGTGGAGCTGTGAGGCAATTAAACCTCTCTTCATAAATTACCCAGTCTCATGTAGTTCTTTACAGTAGTGTGAGAATGGACTAATATATTGTCCCTCAAAAACTGAATTACTTTCAGCTCATTCACTTGTGATTTTACTATTCAGTGAATAGAATATTGCAAGAAGAAACTATTTTCCACATATAAAAATACGTATACTTAATATACACACTATATACAGTATTACTGGACATACTACACCTTGCCTGAGATGGGAGAAGCCTATGTGCCTTCATCAATGAATTGACTGCAGGTAAGCTGGCTTGTCCTGTTCCCATTCTTAGTGCAGTTGCAGATAATAGTTGACTCCTATTATCTGTGGCCAAGAGATCCAGTTAAAACATTAAAGGGCTCTAGACACTTCACATAACTTCAAGGGAAATAATCAAGTCTGATTTTATTTTTAAAGTAAATAAATACATACTTTTTTTTTTCAGCAACTTAAAACTATAGTGTCTGTGATTATAGTTCTTAACGAACGGGGAAGTCTGATTAAGTTTTCTTTCACTTCTAAATTTCTTATTGTTACGCTACTGTGGCAAGGTTGAATCAGCATAAACATACCAATGTGATCCCCAAACTCCAGACATCAGAGCGGACATCATATCCTTGTCGTGATGCGCTTGGGTCTATTCTTTCAGGCTGGAACATAAAGACAAGTGTAAGTTATTAATTGCCTTACACTCAAGGAATAGGCAAATGGAAGCAACAGCTGGGTAGACAGCCAAAATGCCAGTATATTCCTAGAGGAATCCATGTCTAGCGTCAGAATGGAAGTAATAGGAAGTCATCATTATCATAAAAACAAACAACAAAAAACTTAATGGCTACTTCCATAAAGAGAACACTAAGCAATTCATTTAACTATTCCCCTCAAAGACTCAAAAGCATTTACAAAGCTGAAGCTGAGGGAAGAGGGAGACAAAGGAAGAAAACTGGAAAACATAAAGAATTACAAGGTCACCAGGTGCAGTGGCACACGCCTGTAATCCAGCACTTTGGGAGGCCGAAGCGGGTGGATCATGAGGTCAGCAGATCGAGACCATCCTGGCTAACACGGTGAAACCCCATCTCTACTAAAAATACAAAAAAGTAGCTGGGCCTGGTGGCAGGTGCCTGTAGTCCCAGCTACTCAGGAGGCTGAGGCAGGAGAATGGCGTGAACCCGGGAGGCAGAGCTTGCAGTGAGCCCAGATCATGCCACTGCACTCCAGCCTGGACAACAGAGCGAGGCTCCATCTCAAAAAAAAAAAAATTAAAAAATAAAAAGGTTTTAAAAAAAGAATTAGGTCAAATTTGTGGCAACGAGTGACAAACAAACAAAGAAGACTGTCTTCGATTTTTAAAAGACTTTGTTCGGTGGATGAGGCCATACCACAATATATTTGAGACACAAAAGCAAAACAAGAGCTAAATTTATCACAATTATTCCACCCATACTTCACAATAACGCTAAATTTATCACTACACATATGTGTAAAGATATTTGTCTGTTAGTCATTTGTAGCCAAATTAAAGCACTGCCAAGACAGTAATATATTATCCTATGTACTGCAGAAATCATTTTTAGTAATTTCTGTGAAAGAACATCTTTACATTTCCTTGAAATTAGGGACCATCTAAATGATGTGTCAGGAAAAGGGAAGAGAGAGAGAGGGTCCTGTTGGCACAGAGTTGACAATGGATCCTTCGCTAAGTCTGAGAGTAACTGCTGTTGAAAGAAATGCCCGGAGAAGCATAATAGTTGACTGTATTACATTCTCTGCCTGTGGGCATCAACTAAAGACATCTGTATATTGCTTTGAGCATGAGTACTGTGCTGCATAAAATTCACTGTAAGCTATTTGTTTTTTTTTGTTGTAAATATAAGTATTTGCCTGATAAGGTACACATTAAAATCCCAGATATTCAACCAAGAGAAAAAATACTCCATCCAACATCATCAAGATCAACATTTTCCCCAAACTAGCATGGAACATTGATTAATCCTGACCACATTCTGGGGCATAAAACACACCTTGTTTTAAAAGATGGAAAGCATGCAAAGCATGTTCTCAGATCACAAAATAAATAAATTAGAAATCAGTAACAGGAAGATATCTGCAAAGTCCTCAAATATCTGAAGATTTAACAACACACCTCTAAATGACAAATGGATCAAAAAAGTCTCAAGAAATGGTTAAAAATTGAACTAAATGAAAATGAAATTACAACTTCCCAAAATTTGTGGGATATAGAAGTAGTGCTCAGAAGAAAATTTAGTGTAAAATGCATACATTAGAAGAGAAGACATCTCAAATCAAACCTACTTTATAGCTTAAAGAATTAGAAAAAAAAAAGAACAAATGAAATCCAAAGCAAGCAGGAGGAAGAACGTAAGAAAAAGTAAAGTGAAGACAAGTAAAACAGGAATAGAAAAACAATAGAGAAAAGTCAAGAAAACCAACAGTACTTTGAAAAGATCAATAAAATGGACACACCTTTGGCTAGACTGACCCACAGAAAAAGAAAAGATACAAATTACTAAAATCAGAATGAAAGAGGGGCCATTACTACTGTTCTTACAGAAATAGATGAAATAGAAATATTTTCTGAAAATGAAAACCTACCAAAAAGAATATCAAAGTGTGAATAACCTTTAAACTATGTTACTTAATGAATGTTATTAAAAACCTGCCCAGAAAGAAAAGTCCACACCCAGATGGGCTCACTGGTGAACTCTTTTCAAATATGTGAGAAATAACACTGGCCTTACACAATTTTTTTTTTCAAAAAAGTGAGAGATGGTACGCTTCCCAACTCATTTCATGAGGCCAGCATAACGATTTCTGAAAACCTGACAAAGTCATTACAAGACAATTAATAGCCCTTGTACAGAAAGACACAAAAATAACAAAATATGAGCAAACCTAATCCAGCAACATACAAAGAGGTAATGTATCATGACCAAGTAGAGTTTATCTCAAGAATACAATACTAACTTAATACTTGAAAATCAATGCAATGCACCATTATTTATAGAAAGGAAGAAAATAATGTGATCATCTCAATAAATGTAGAATTAGCAACTGACAAAATGTAAAACCCACTAATAACAACAGAAATAACAACACACTAAGAGAAGAAAACATCTTCATTTCCATAAAGGGCATCTAAAATACCCAAGAGTTAACATTATACTTACTGGTGAAATATAGAACACTTTCCTTTTAATTAATATTGGGCATAAGGCAAATATGCCTACTATTATTATTACTATTCAGGATTCTACTGGAGGACCCAGCCAGTATAGAAAGGCAAGGGGGAAAACAAGCATTACCTTTATTCACAGACACAGAAAATTCCTACTGAAACTAACAGTAAAACTAAACTAGCAAGGTCACAAGATCCAATGTTAACACATGCAAAGCAGCTGTATTTCTATATAATAATAGCAAGATATTGGAAAATATTTTTAATTCCACTCCCAATAACAGTATTCTAAGACAAAAAGAAATCCGAGACAGGTCTCAATCAATTTAGAAGTTTATCTTGCCACGGTTAAGGACATGCCTGAAAGGGAAGTTTGTGCCTTTCTCCAAATATGATTTTGAGGGCTTCAATAATTAAAGGGGAAAAGCAGGCAGCAGGGGGACGAGGGAGGGTGTGGTCACATTACTGAATCCGTATGTTGCAAGAGAAAAGGAGCAAGTAGGGAATAGTCGATTATGTATTCCTCTCATCCTCAGTAAGTTAGCACTTAAATAAGATAAGGTGAACGGAATAGCTACCTGTGGAGATATTTAAAACTTTATCTGTAGCTATCTGCTTAAGAACAAAAGGAAAGGCAGTTTTTTATTTACATCACTCAGCTTTCAGCTGAATTTTTTGTCTTGGCATAGTAAATTGGGGTCCCAAGTTTTTATTTTCCTTTCACAGTATCGAAAAAACATGAACTCCTTAGAAATAAATTTAAAAGGTCTTCAAAAGCTGCACACTGAAAACTACAAAACATTGCTGAGAGATGGCAAGAAGACCTCAATGAATAAAGAAACATACCAGTTTCTATTCTGCAACTGTTTTAACTGCTTAAAAAAAAGGAATGTCTGTAAACATTACAAATAGTAACCATTATGTGCTTTGCAATGTTATGCAATAAAAAGCACTCCTCATACATGAAGTATGCATGTCTAAAAATAGTTGTAGTCTGAATCTAATCATGAGGGAACAATCAGATATTATAAGAATGCGAGACTTTCTGAAAACACTTCCAAAACCGCCAATGTCACAGAAAACAAAAAGAATGATCAAGCCCTGTATATATTAAAATAACGTAACAAATAAAATCAATGTGGAATCCTTTTTTTTTTTTTTTTGAGACGGAGTCTCGCTCTGTCACCCAGGCTGGAGTGCAGTGGCGCGATCTCGGCTCACTGCAAGCTCCGCCTCCCGGGTTCCCGCCATTCTCCTGCCTCAGCCTCCTGAGTAGCTGGTATGGAATCTTAATGTGACCCTGGATTGACAGCTAAAAGATAGTTTTTTTGACATATGGGAAATCTGAGTATAAACTATGTATTAGATAATACAGATTGAGTATTCCTCATCCAAAAAGCTTGGAACCTGAGTGTTTCGATTTCGGATTTTTTCAAATTTTGGAATATTTGCATATACATAATAATATATCTTGGGGATGGGACCCAAGTCTAAACGTGAAATTTATTTATGTTTCATATACAACTATATACATAGCCTGAAGGTAATTTTATATTATATTTTAAATAAATTTGTGCATGAAACAGTTTGTGTACACTGAAGCACCAAAAAGCAAAAGTGTCACTATCTCAGCCACCCAGGTAGACAATCTGTGGTTGCTGGGCATCACCATCATTCCGGACTCGGAATTTACATGCTATTAATAGGCAATCATTGTCTTACACTTGTTCACACAAATACTTAACAGTAAAAAATATGACGTATCAATACAGTGAAAAACAATGAGTTCTGGGGAACTAAGCAGCACAGTAGCATCGCCAGAATACCTGCATCAACTGTTAAACAGCAGCTACAACAAACAGCTACAAGCTTTCAACCTCCAACTACGATGCTGTGTTTTGATTAAAAGGCTATTGTACACTGTATTTTATTTTTTTAGGTGAGAAGAAACATCAGAAGCATTTGAGGGGCCAGAAGTGGGTCCTCTAGTAATGAGGAGGCATTCTGCTAGATGGCTTTGTAAAATGTTTCCTCCCTAGTCAACTGCCTCATTAACAATGGTTTTTGTCTTAGGAGTCTCTCTTCAGTTTTATAAACTGACATGGTTTCTTGTTGTGTTATGAATGCATACTGCTCTAATCCTTTAATGAGTCCATTACACATTTTCATCAAGAGCATTTTTTCTTTTTTATGAGGGGGGGGGAATGAGGGAGCTTGTTTCCATTTTCTTTAAAATTTTTTTTAGTTTTTTTCCTTTTTATTTATATATATGTTTTTTGAGACAGAATCTTGCTCTGTTACCCAGGCTGAAGTGTAGTGGCACAACCTCAGCTCACTGCAACTTCTGCCTCCTGGGTTCAAGCAATTCTCATGCCTCAGCCTCCTGACTAGCTGGGATTACAGGCATGTGCCAATGTGCCTGGCTAATTTTTGTATTTTTAGTAGTGATGGGGTTTCACATGTTGGCCAGGCTGGTCTTGAATTCCTGGCTTCAAGTGATCCGCCTACCTTGGCCTCCCAAAGTGCTGGGATTACAGGCATGTGCCACCACGCCCGGCCTAATTTTTATTTTTTTTAAACTTTTACTTTAGGCCCAGGATTACACATGCAGGTTTGTTATATAGGTAAACTCATGCCACAGAGGTCTGTTGTACAGACCATTTGGTCACCCAGTTACTAAGCCTAGTACCCAATAGTTATTTTTTCTGATCCTCTCCCACCTCCCACACTCAAGTAGGCCCCAGTGTCTGTTTTGTTGCTCTTTGTGTCCATGTGTTCTCATCATTTAGCTCCCACTTATGAGAACATGTGGTATTTGATTTTCTGTTCCTGCATTAGTTTGCTAAGTAAGTATCCTTAGATATTAATGGATGGCCTACAGCTCCATCCATGTTCCCACAAAGGACATGCTCTCATTCTTTTTTATGGCTGTAGAGTATTCCACAGTGTATATGTACCACATTTTCTTTATCCAGTCTTCCACTGATGGGCATTTAGGTTGATTACATGTCTTTGCTATTGTGAATACTGCTGCAATGAACATATGTGTGTATGTGTCTTTATGACAGAATGACTTCTATTCCTTTTGGTATATACCCATTTCCAGTAATGGAACTGCTGGGTTGAATGACAATTCTGTTTTTAGCTTTTTGAGGAATCACCACACTGCTTTCCACAATGGTTGAATTAATTTACATTTCCACCAACAGTATATAAGTATTCCCTTTTCTCCATAACCTCACCAGCATCTGTTGTTTTGACTTTTTTTAACAGCCATTCTGACTGGTGTGAGATGTATCTCATTGTGGTTTTGATTTGCATTTCTCCAATAATCAGTGACATTGTGTTTTTCATATGCTTGTTGGATGCATGCATGTCTTCTTTTGAAAAGTGTCTGTTCACGTCCTTACCCACTTTTTAATGAGGTTGTTTTCTTTCTTATAAATTTAAGTTCCTTATAGATGCTGAATATTAGAACTTTGTGAGACTCATAGTTATTTGTAAATATTTTCTCACATTCTGCAGATTGTCCGTTTACTCTGTTGATAGTTTCTTTTGATATGCAGAATGTGCACTTTGTCTATGGGCATTTCTTCCTCGTTGTTAACATCATCCTCATTATCACTAAGTATCACGTTTACCTTGATTCGGAACCATTTCAGCTATTTCATCATTAAGTCAATAAATGAAAAACTAAAGCTTCATTAATTTGATAATAAAAACTTCAATATCCCCTTCTTTCCGTTTACTGACAGACTCTAAAGATGTATTTTTTGCATATAAAAGGAGGTCAGATATCATTTTTTTCTCACTTTAACATATGGAATCCATCCAAGTCACTACCTTGTTCATCATCATCATCACTGAATAGTCACAGGCCAGAGGTTATGCCAAGCAGGCATGACTGTGTCTTAGTCACTGTTGGCCAAGTGCTGGCAACAGCATGTATGACATCCTTCATACTAAACGCCTTCTGAAAACCTTCCACACCCACACCTCTGTTCACTGCTGCTAGCATGATGTTCAAGAAAGTGTTTTTATATTTACCCTTCACTGATCTAAGGATATCCTGGTCACATGGCTGAATTAATGAAGTCACATTTGGGTGAAAGTACATGGCATAAACATTATTTTTTATGAGAATTTCGGTTGCAGCATAAGCAGAACAGTTGTCAATGGATAACAAAATCTTTCACTCTTCTTTCAGTCCAGCTTCCCTACAATAAGCATAAGGCACTGGTACAAAATGTTTATGAAACCAATCAGAAAAGGTATCCCGAGTGATCCAGGCCTTTTGATTAGTATAATAATGGACTGGTAAGACATTCACTTCTTGAAAACAGGAAGGATGCAAGCTTTTGCCTCCTATAGATTTATACCTACACGGGCCTACTGCATTAATACATCCCGTCACAGTTTTTCTGCCCTTGGCATCCTTAAATCTTGCAGGGGCTGTCTCATCAGCTGTAGTGTCTTTCTGGGGCAATCATGCCAAAACAGTGATGTTTCATCAGCATTATACCTGTTCTGATGTTGAATTTTCATCATCAATAACCCTGGCGAATTCATCGATGAATTTCTCCACTGCTTCATGATCAGCAGATGCTTTATCACCATAAATCTTTAAAAAGTTAATGCTATGTTTTTTCTTAAATTTCTATAACCAGTCTGTTGAATCTTCACAGTTCCCTTCAATTTTCAGTTCTTCATGATAGATGTTCATTTCATGATGAGCATACCATCAAATGGCATGTGTTCACTGTGAGTCTGACAGATCCACTCTTTTAATACATTACCAAGATCTTCATTTTTAGCTATTATGTGGTGTTTTTCTATTTTTCAGTAACTTTTGTTCATCACTTTCAGCACAGAACTTCAGCAGTTTCTCCTTCTGTTTCTTCAGGTCATATATGGTGCTCATACGGACACCACACTTTTCTGTAAGACATTTCACATTTACACCATTGTCCAGTTTCTCCAACAGCTTGACTTTCTGTGCTATAAACATAAACACTTCCCCTTTATCCCCTTTAACAAACTGCTGTCTCTCTAGGGGTATCTGCAGGCCTCTTTGACATTTTCAACATTAACTTTAAGCTACTGAGCAAAAAATGAGCAAAAAAAACAAAAAAAATACAGTGAGTAATGCAGGTAGGTCTTGGCCCCATGTGAGGTATAGTGTGGAACCTGTCATTAGCACATCTTGCCTGCATACATGCCATCTTATTACCCTCTGTAGGCATGCTTATGTGGGGAAAATCTGGGCATGTGTGGAAAAGATATATTGCAGCTAAAGGGGGCCACAAGGGTCTTTTTTTTTTTTACCTTGGGAACACTGAATCAACAAGATGTGGTGCACCTGCATTTTGAATGTGACCCATCGCATAAGGTCAGGTGAATTTTCCACTTGGGTCATACTAGTGTCGGTAACGTTTCATATTTGGGAGCATTTCCGGTTTTGCATTTTTGGAATGGGGATGCTCAAAGATGACATTCTTGTTTTTTTTTTTAGGTGTGGTAATGATATCGTGGTTATGTAGAAGAATGGTCTTTTTCTTGGGAGATATGCACTGAAGTGTTTAGAATAAAATGCATGATATCTGCAACTAACTTTCAGGTGGTTTGGCACATCCATACCCACATACAGAAATTGTCTCGTGCTGCAAAACAACATTTTGGTCAACGACAGACCACATATACAAAGGTTGTCCCATAAGGTTATAATGGAGCTGAAAAATTCCTATCTCCTAATGACACCATAGCCCTCATAACATAGAGTGACACATTACTCGCGCTCGTGGTGATGCTGTTTTAAACAAACCTATTGCACTGCCAGTCATTTAAAAGTATAGCACATACAATTATGTACAGTACACTATACTTGATGTCCTTCTACTTATTTAAAAAAAAGTTATCAACAGCTTCTGGCAGGTCTTTCAGGAGGTATTACAAAGAAGGCATTGATATCATAGGAGATGACAGCTCCCTGCGTGTTAATGCCCCTGAGGATCTTCCAGTGGGGCAAGATGTGGATGTAGAAGACAGTGATTGATCCCGCCCATGTATAGGCCTAGAATGATGTCTTAGTTTTTAACAAAAAAGCTTAAAAAGAATAAACAAGTAAACAGAATAGCCTTACGGAATAAAGATATAAAGAAAGAAAATATTTTTGTACGGCTGTACAGTGTGTTTGTGTTTTAAGCTAAGTGTTAATACAAAAAAGTAAAAAAAAATTTTTTTAATTAAAAAGTGTATAAAGTAAAAAAGTTACAGTACACTCAGGTTAATTTATTACTGAAGAAAAAAATTTTTATAAATGTCATGTAGCCTAAGTGTACAGTGTTTATAAAGTCTACAGTAGCATCCTAGGCCTGCAAATTCACTTACCACTCACTCACTGACTCATCCAGAACAACTTCTAGTCCTGTAAGCTCCATTCATGATTAGTGCCTTATACCAGTGAACCATTCTTTATTTTTTATACCATATTTTTTTAGATTTGAATAATTTATTCTAACAAAAGTATACAGTATGGAAAATTAGTGTATTTGAATCATTTCAGACAGTATAGCAAGTTTCACGCTAGCAGATTTCAGATTTTAGCACCTTTGAAAAGAAATATTCAGAGTTACAAGTGGCAATGCAGGCTGCAGGCAACCTACAGGGATACTCATCTGACTTCAGTGCACAGTTCATGTAACAGTGCGGTCATTTGGTTTTTTTCTCTACATTTTGAGAGTGCCACAAAACAGACTTAAAAAGAACGAGAAAAGCGTTCACTCAATTCATAGCTGGTGTTAGAAGATGAACTACCGGAGGAAGGTCACAGGCTGGACTAGGAGGTCCAATACACAGTCCAAAGGTGCCGACGACGCAGTACATGGTTTTATTCTCCCATCGCACAGTGCAGCTCCTGTCAGCAGAGCTGTCCCAGAAGCAGGAACTTGCCATGTGTAATCCAGCTCCATTCTTTTGCATAATTACACAGGTCACAATGTATTTAAGTGGTTTTCCCAGCTTGGTGAGTTGGCTTGAAGTTTGTTCTACTACATTTGTGTTCCACTGGTTCACTTTGCTGTGTTGATAAGCGTTAACCACCAATTGTGCTTTCTATAGCCTCTTTTACAATTTGCTCACTTCATCAACAACAAAAGCAGTCTCCTCCGCAGCCTAGTAGTCTTCCATCTTTCCTCCGGCCCGTCGCCTCTACCTCCTTTATACCATATTTTGACCGTACCTTTTCTATATTTAGACACACAAATAGTTGCTGTTGTGATATAATTACCTACAGTATTTAGTACAGTAACATGCTGTATAGGCTTGTAGTCTAGAAGCAACAGGCTGTACCATATAGCCTATGTGTGTAGTAGGCTATACCATCTAGGTTTGTGTAAGTACACTTATGATTTTGCACAACAAAATTGCCTAACAACACACTTCTCAGAACATATTCCCACGGTTAAGCAACCTAAGACTGTGTACCTACATGAGGGTATGGAGTTGGGAAAATGTTGACAAGAAATCAGTTTACGGGAAAATTTATGTGTAAACTCTACATTTTATTTACTTTTTTATGTTGCACAATCTAATGAGTAATCCTAAGTCCTGTAGACTAAAGACAACTATAAATCTCAAATAAAATGATATACCTCCAATAGGTTTTGTGAATATTTGAAGAAAAGTCAAACCACCTGAAGGCTTTTAAAATTAACATTGATTGAGTTCTTGTCTATCTATAACAGGCTTTGAAAGATGAGAATGGACAGAAGAATTTCATTTGGTCCAGTAAAGATTAGAGGCCAAGAGTTTATCAGCCTTTGTGTTCCACAGATGAAGGTCAGCAAGAAAACAGAAGTCTTACATCTCCTGGGCCTGCAAAGCATATTTCTGCACAAGAATGACGAAAGTCTGTTTTAAAGAAAGTCTGAGTCTTTCTTAGAAAGCTGAATTCAAAATATTCTACTTTATCTGGGCTGCAATTGCATTTTCAAAGCCTGCTTCAATCAAATATAATTCTTAGTCAGTGTCACACAACAAAAACATTTAGTCACTGTTAGTATCGAGACAAGCCCTAAAACTGTAGATAACAATTTCAGTTCATTCTCGGGGTATCCTTAATAAATATGTAAATCACATTTCCCAAATACTCCATGTCTAATTTTTTTTATTTCTTGCCTTTGAAACTATTGTGCCATTTATCCCTAGTTATCACGATAAACAAATGATCTTCCAAACTGAGTCAAGAAATCTGCCCAGCCAGTCAACATCCACAAAACCAAAAGTTTAAAAGGTCTTACCACACAGGTTAGGTGTCTACACACACACACACACACACACACACACACACACACACACACACACCCCGCTTTTACATGTTCATCTGAAGAAAAAGTGATATGGGAAGATATAACAAAACCAAAAGAGGATTGAAAAATGCAGTAAGTTGAATTTGTAGTAGCACTAAGCCTATCCATTCATAAATAATCTAGAACACCTATAATATCTAGCCTGTGACTCTTACTTTTTTATTATTTATAGCACTAGGTTTGAAAACATATATATCAAGGAGGAAACCAAAAAAGAACAATTTTATTCAATTCTAAGCTTATCTTTAGTTTAAAAGAGTCTACAAAGATGGAAAGAAATGCTGCTGGCAGGAAGGCCTCAAGAAACAACCACAAAACCTTACGTGTCACATTTAGTAGTGTGCTGGTCCCCAAAGAACCATGGCAACATTGAAGAAAGACATTAACACCTAGGGAAATGTCTGAAATACAGACACTACATTTTCATTCAAATACAGATCAAAATCCAGGCTGTAGGAACACTGTATGCAAATATACTGGGGTAAGATGAGTGTGATATCTATGGATGGATAGTGTACATCTGTCTCTTTGCAGGAAAAGAGGCTCCAGGTTGCAAAATACTGAAGGCCTCTACCTTTGCATTTGTTGGTGTGCTTCATCTACCCCTAAAAAAAAGGACTAACAATATTCAAAATATGCAGCTTCAGACTCTGTAATACATAGTGAATTCTGCTAATGAACTCAAGGCTTCCCATTTGTCTCACTAAGGGATGGTGGGAACTTTCTGAGAAGTTACCATCTGTTTAATGAGTTGAGTTCAATATAATGAAAAAACAATAATCAGAGAAGACCACAACTGCTAAATACCAAGTAAGAGAAATAAAGCAAGACAATGAAAACAGGAGCTGACTGGGATAATTTAGCAAAGTTTCATGGAGAGGCTAGGACCTGAGCTTGGGCCTTAGGGTAAGGGAAATATTCTAGCAGTTTCGTGGTAAAACCGTATGACTAATGGCCAGCACAAAAGAGCACAGGCTCTCTGTGCAATGACTATCAAAGCAAGAAGGCCTGGACTTAACACTTACTGCCATGTATGGCCTACAGCCAGCATCTCTTGTCTTGGCAATAGAGTCCACAAGCTGTCCACTGATGCCGAAGTCACAGAGCTTAATATTTCCACTTCTGTCCAGAAGAATATTGGAAGGTTTGATATCTGCAAGACATAGATATCATTCAGTATACAATTAGCTTCTTCCTAAGTTACATAAGGCTTCACTTTAAGCAAAAATATTGAAAAACCTTAGACAACGTAAGTGGTCAAGTCCTTAAATTCAGATATATAAGAAGTAAAACATCTTCATTTATCACATACAATAATTATTCATGTTTTAAACATGTAGCTTTAATAACTATAATTGTGTAAATGTAACAGCAAAAGTCATTTCACAAACATTAATCTGTAAGATATAGATGGGGACTGATTTTTCTCTTAACATCTTCATATTTATAAAACACAGAAAAAACAATGGTTTTCTTCTATTGAAAATGAGAAAGGAAAACAATTTCCTGAATGCCAGTGCTTAAAAACTGAATATCAAAAAAAATTTTCACAAGAAATTTAGGCATTAAATTGTTTTCAAGAGGCTTACAAATTCATTTACTTAGTCCAGATTCATTGCATAACAGTCAAAATATAAGGAATGTCAAATCCCTTTCTCATTGACAATCAAGTCACTACCAGTATGTGCCAACTAATTCTCTATCCATAGCTCAGTCCTTTTATCCATGTCCTTGTCACTATCCTGGCTCAATGAATAAAAAATAAGGTTTTAAAATATAGGATGCAGAAAACATCTAAATGTAACTCAGAAGGTGATCCACAAAAAAATTCAGTAAAGATCTCTTACCATGACCGAAACAGCTGCGGGCCTATCAAACATCCATTCCTAACCATCCATGCTTGCTTTTTTTTTTTTTTTTTTTTGAGACAAGAGTCTCACTCTTTTTTACCCAGGCTGGAATGCAGTGGCGCAATCCCCACTCACTGCAACCTCCGCCTCCCAAGTTCAATCGATTCTTCTGCTTCAGCCTCCCAAGTAGCTGGGATTACAGGCATGCGCCACCACACCTGGCTAATTTTTGTATTTTTAGTAGAGATGGGGTTTCACCATGTTGGCTAGGCTGGTCTCGAACTTCTGACCTCAAGTGATCCAGCTGCCTTGGTCTCCAAAGTGCTGGGATTACAGGTGTCAGCCACCACACCCAGCCCCATCCATACTTCCTAACAGAACCTGTGTTTTATTGAAGTATCTCTTCTCATCAACATCCACACCTCGAAAACCTGGCTGTTGGCTGGTATAAGTTTTATAAGGGTAGTCTCATGCTTCTTGATAGTAGCTGGTTTAAGGGCATGAGGCACTTCTGGTGAATGAGCCAAGAAAAGGTATTAGAGACGTGGGAAAAGTTTCCATACTCCCTACAGAGCTGCACAGCACGAGAGCACCTCTTCTTCACCAGGCAGCCATATATAGACATGATAGCGGGAACTGCTCTAGTTGTTACTACCCTGAGGACAGAGTTAACACATGAAGGAGGACAGAAGGAAGAGGAGCAACTTGACCCCTAGTCATATTGTGCTTTGAGCCACCCCATCTTTGGACTAATTATGACAGATAATGAATTTCCCTGAAGTTTAAAGAGAGTTATCAGGATTTTCTATTACTTGTAATCAAAAGCACTGACTCCAACAAAAAAGCTAACTGATCCTAACTGATAAAAGACGGCTATAAACTCATCACTTTATTTAGTAAGAGAACAATAAAAGTTACTTCTGAAGTTTTTTTATTTTATTCAACTACTCCCCAGGCAGTACCTTGGTGCTTTACTGTGATCAGTAAATATCCCTAAGGTAACTATCAAATGCCTCAAAGGTGCTACTCTCATAATTATAGAACACAGCTAACAAAGAAGGGGAAAAAAAAAAAATCAAGACAAGAACAAGAAGAAATACAAGAGAAACAAAGAATTTTGTTTAGGGACCTAACTCTACATAATTTTAGGCCAAAAGAAAAAATGATATTATTTCTAACAAGCATTAAGCCAAACAAAATTAAATAAAATTTACTGATGTTCAAGGTTCACTAATTTCAGTGGCCTAGTGTCAACCACAAACAAAAGAACTTAAATAAATGGCCCAATTACTAATTTCTTTAACCACTAGAAATTGTCTCCCAGAATTAGAAATTTTTCACTTCTCTTCATTTTGACCCTTTACTTTCCTTCCTATTTACTGTCAGGCTAAATCACACACTGCCACTTACTGTCTTAGGTTTTTCCGTTACAAATTTGCTGAGGGGTAGTGATTCGGTGTGTTTCCTCAAAGCCAGCACCTCATTACCCTGAGTCTAGCACAGTAATAAGTAAAGCAAGCACTTCATCTATTTGCTGGATTAAATTCAGGATTCCCACAGGGTTACTACTTTTCTAGGTCTGGCCTTCAACTACATCAAATGCTTCATTTGAATATGTACCTAATAAAGGCAAGATCACTGTTTACACAAATACAACATGCTTTAGAGAAATTTCAATGTATAATACTAATTAAAAGATTTCTCTCAATTTAGAAACATCCTCTAATGTGAAGAAGAAACAACAGACAGGGATAGCATGCCTTTAAAATGCTTGAGGGTACTATCCCTCAGATTCTTCTTTGAATGTCCACAGGACCACCTCGATGCCTTATTTGTATGCAGAAAAACATTATCTATCAGGCAAATGAATAATTATTTTTCAACTAATAATAATAACAACGTGCAGCAAAATCTATTTCAGTTTCTAAGTCCAACATACTAAGATAGACTGAAATTTATTGAATCCCAAAGAAAAAAATAGCAGTAATAGAGTTTTAAAGTACATAAAGCATTTTTTGCTAAAAATACAAATATTTTAGGAAAGTTTATACAGTGACACTGTAATTTTCAATAACCGTTTCACCAATTAGGAGAAAAAACTTAATTTCTATTACAAAAAATACCAATCCATACCCACCTCTGTGAATAATTTTCAAGTTTTCTTTTAAGTGGTTTAGTGCTTTCACAGTCTAGGGAGAAAAAGGAGAGATGGGATAAACAACTTGTTTCTTTTTATTCAAACAGCACAACAGTTTATCACAAGTAATATCCCGTGTAGTCCTCTGCATACATTTTAAGCTTAATATTTCAATATTTTGTCATTTCTTGTTAACCAAAGATACTGAATAATTTTAGATCTAAAAGCTTAGTTGCCTTTATATGCTGTTCCCTGATAGCTCAAACAAAAAATCCAGTAACTTAGACTTATAATTTGTTTAATAATTCATTTAAAATTTTATCTTTTTTTCTAACTCCAACCTAAAATTTCCTTTTTTTTTTCCCCCCTTTTTATTTTGAGACTGGGTCTCGCTCCCACCACAGCCTGCCAAGTAGCTGGGACTACAGATGCATGCCTGGCTAACTTTTTACATCTTTAGTATGGACAGGGTTCTCACTATGTTGCCCAAGCTGATCTCAAATTCCTGGGCTCAAGCGATCCTTCTGCCTCGGCCTCTCAAACTGCTGGGATTACAGGCATGAACCATTGTGCCTGGCCTCTAAAATGTTCAAAAATAAAAACAGGACAACAATGATCACTGAGTTGGTTCCATTTCAACTAAGAGTAATAACTTGCAGCAAAATCGATTTCAATTTCTAAGTCTAGTAGTAAATAAAAAGTTTTCTAAACTCTCAGTTCCTCATCATCATCCACGCTCACTGGATGCTAAGCCTTCAAGGTGATTTTTGAAGAGCTAGTGTAAACTCTGTTCACCACTGTGGGAATTTATCCTGTTGCCTGGTCACTGATCATGATCAGAAAATTACACATTTCTTCAGGAAGGGAAGGAAGAGAGACACAACCTCAAACTAAAAGAGAACTAAACAACAGGCCAACTATTTGCTGTAAGGTGACGTCTTTGCTGACGTCAAGCTGCTAGGTACAAGAAATGTAGAACACATAAATTTGTTGTGAATAGCTATGCTTGTTTGCTGGTTTATTAATTAGCAAGAAGAGACTAAACACAAAGTATTTTACATGTGTGCTTAATATATATAAAGTGATCACCAAGTCTTGACTTAGGCAAATATGGAATAAATCATTTTTTACAGTATATATTCTTTATATTGCAATATATGATAAAATAATTTTTCTGTTTTCTAATTTCATGGTCACCCTGTTATACAGCGGTTAAGAGCAGGGTTCTGGGATCAGGCTGCCTGGATTTAGATTATTTACCACTTACACACTTCAAAGCACATTAATTATTTAATCTATGCTTCAGATTTATCATTCATAAAAATGAGGTAACACTATTTACCACAGAGAGTTACTATGAAGATTTAATGTCACAAATAGTTTGATGCAAATAAGCATTTAATAACCATTAGCTATTATCATTTTTCTATTATAATTATTATGAATGGTAAGTTTCAAGACAACACGGGTTTAATATATTAGAGAGAGATGGCTAAACTAATCATTGTAAAATTTCATATACCCCACTAAATAATAAGTTTCTAGTCTAAGTTAGCTTCTTTTTATACAATTATTTTTATAAAATTTAAAAATAAAATTATTTCATAAAATCTTTTTATGAAATTATTTGAAAGAGTATATATCTTGGTGAACTACATTGGAGGGGGAGTATGCAGGTAAGGAAGAGCTAGGAAATTACATGCAACCAAAGTATCTATTTTACAATTTCCTGTATGATTTAGTTTATATATCAACTAACCTAGAACATGCCATTAGCTCAGATTCTCAGGAGTTTCTAAGAATCTTATGAATTTTGCTCTATAAAAAGTAAATTATCTTTTTCCTTTAGGAAAAAAAATTTACAAAAGATTCAGAGCAAGAAACAAAGTGATCAATTCACTTTCAAAACTATAAACACATATGTAAAAAAGTACCTATTTTCTTTTTTGGTACTCTGGTAAAAGTGAGTTAACCAAATTTAGTAGTAACACTGGCCCCTGAAACTGCTAGTCAAAATTTTAAATAGTTTAGACTGAATAACCAAAATCTTAAATCACAGTAAACATACTTTGTCCAAGGGCTTCAATTATGGGGCTTCAAGGAGACTGCTGTGATTCTGATTAATTTCGGGATAACTGTGGTAATATAACCTATTTAAAAATAGTTAAAGCAACAGGAAAAAATGAACAGAAAATTGCTTTTCCTAGCTTTATTTACAGAACAGTCTGTTATGACTCATTGAGATTCAAAGGGAAAGAACATTGGCAGTATTTATCGAGACCATTATGACCTATTGTGTTAACTACCCCATAGAAGTGACTTTGTCTCTGGTTATTAACTATGAATTATTTTCAGGAAGGTACTGTGAGTGACACTCAAATATGTGCATTCAAAACTCCAGCAGCATCTCTATATAACTATATACACAATGAATAATTTAAAGACCAGGTACTTACTGCTAAAGTGATTTTGCCTAAAATTTCTTCTGGAATAACATCATCTAATACACTATATACATATTTGTAAAACTTATCAAACGAGGTAGACATGAGTTCCATACAGATCCAACAGTCACCCTATAAAATAACAAATATCTGTTATTCTTAATACATCTTAAATATCACCTTGCCTTTACTTAAAATGGAAATACAATAGAAAGGTGCAATCTTATTCTTGCTTATTTCAAATGTCAAACTAGTAATAATTTTTGTTTTCTTGTTAAAGCCTTCAACAGAATATTCTACTCAGGTTTAAACATAAACAATGTAGTTAAAGCCAATTTTCCCCACTCTTTAATTGTATGGACAGGGACAGGCTTACACAGAAAACTTCTGTACTTTCATTAAAATTTCAAATTTTGCCAAAATAGGAAATGTGTAGAAAACGATTCTAACAATGAAAATAGATGACAGTAATCTTAAGAGACTACATAAACTTCTTAAATTAGCCAAAAAAAAAAAAAAAGGAAAAAGACAAAAATACATAAAGTAAATCCCATGCCTCAAGACCCCGTACAAATGCCACCTTCTCAGTGAGGCCTACTTTAACTGATGCAAAGCGCAAGTCATCCCATCAGGCACTCCCTTATCCTGCTCTGTTCTGTAAAGCCTTCATCATCCTCTAATATAAAGTGTAATTTACTTATTTATTATGTTTGTCTCATATATTCCCTACTAGAATGTAACCTCTGCCAGAACAAAGACTCAATAAATACTTGTTAAATGACTGGATGCTGGCTATAATTAAACTGAATCATTCAAACATTTCTTGCATTATAGATTGTTTTAAACCAATATGAAAGCAATTTGACAATAAAACAGAAATAAATGTGTTGATACCATTTTATAGAATCATCCTATGACTGGGAATGTAACTTAAATGTTCCATAAATTACAAAAAGAAAAAACAAAACAAAACTAGAAACCGATGAACTATCTCACAAAAGGGAATACAACAACATTAAAGAGATTATCTAAAATCAATTTTTTTGAAAATGAATACAGTTCATGAGAGAGATGCATGAGTCATGAAAAAATAAAAAATAAAAGTAGATACCATGATTATAACTGTAAAAGTACAGGATACACAGATGAACAAGAACTACAAAGTACCTTACAAAAATGAAAATACTATCAAAATGATTTTTAAAAAATTATGCAGTTCTGTATGTTGTTACTTATTTATAAATACAGCTGTATCATCAAAGATTTTCTACCCATTAATCTCCTATCCTTTGATTATATAATAATTATATAATCAATCCTATCCTTGGATTATATAGGAGATTAATGCCTGTTAAAAGTAAAATTACTTGCCCAGAACAATACACTACCCATGAATAGAATCCACTGTCCCTAATGTGTTTCTTCTATCAACGTTTGCAATGCACTCTTACAAAAGGACCACTTTCTAGAACATTCCCACAGATACATGGCTATACATAATGTTTTTGTAAAGCATATTTGACGTAGTAAATTTTACTTATTATTTCTGCATTTAAATCTTTCTTCTCTCTGTAAATCTCTTTTTCTTTAGAGTGATCTATGAGAATGGCTATCATGAAAGATCGAGTAACACCCTCCACCCAAAACAGACACAGCTTTATTTTAGAGACACTATCTAAATAGGTTTACTAAAAAATCTTATTAGAGACATACAGCACATTTACTTCATCCACTTATAAAAACAGTAGAAAGAAACAACCTCAATAATATAGCAAAGTGGAAAAAAAAAATGACATTAGGAGTTTGAAAAGCCTGACATTATCCAAGCTCTCCTACTTTCTACTTATATAAGCTTGGGCCTCCTCGCATCCTCAGCTATGAAATGAGACTGCCCCACCATCCTCAGTGGACTGTGATAAAGGGCAAATGAGTTAACATATGCAAAGCACAAACTAAAGTGCCTGGCAGGTGCTAAAAACTATAGTTACCAAATGGAAGGGAGAAGGAAGGGAAATGTGGGCAAACAAAAGAGAAAGATGGACATGGGAGTGGGAGAATAAAGGTAACAAGTAAACCGAGAACTGAAGATGAGAAGGGGGGACAGAAAAGAGCAATGAGATAGAGAGGTCTTTGTAATTTTTAAGGAACATAACCTAATGTAACCTTCTTATCTCTCTGACAGTTCCTTTTGGTCATACAAACAACACAATGGCAATGAGCTGCATTTAAAAAATGAAATGCTCTGAGCTGCCTGAAAAAGGTAGCGACAGCAGCATGACTGTCATGCTCAAGCAGAAAACAGGATGACCACAGGTCTGAAATGCAGAAGTGAATAAATGTGGGTTTATTGGGGGAAAAAAAGCTGGAGAATGATGAACAACTCAACTACTAAGGTAACATAAGGAAGGGTTCCTAAAGATCCGTATATAACCAATAACATATACCAATAACTAATTCGAAAATAAAAAGATATCATTCTCAATCAAAATATAAACTAAGTCACCAGGAAATGTATCTAATAAAAATAGGCAGAACCTTTATGAAAACAAATATAAAATGTTACTAAAGGACATAACAATAACCTGAACAAATGGAGTAGCAGACCATGATTACAAATGTGAAGATTCAAGATGAGAAGCACGTCAAATTCTCCCAAATTAATCTAAGAATTCAGTTAAATTCTAATCAAAATTTTCAAGGACCTGAACAAGCTGACCCTAAAGCTTATATTAAAGTAGAGCCAAGAATAACTAAGATAATTTTAAAGAAGAGATACTGACCTACTACACAAAGACTTTTTATGAAGCAATCACAAATAAAAGATAAATACACCAAAGAAACAGATGCAAAAGTTCATGCACAGACAGAAATCTGATACATGACAGAAGTTAACAAAGCAGATCATAGCAAAAGAATGCATTATTCAATGAATGCTGCTGGGACAACTGGCCATCCATATAGAAAAACATTAAATTCTGACATTAAATCATTCACAAATATATATACAAAAACTCCCAAATGGATTTTGCAAAAAGCAAAAGTTTAAAACTTTTTTTCTAAGAGTTCTCCATGACTTTTATATAGGAAAAAAAATTTTCCCAAGAACACACATAAAAACAACAAATCACAAAGGATAAGACCTGTTAAATTTAACCCCATAATAATGAATACTTGTGTATAAACAAGGACAACATACCAAAAGTTTAAAAATAAGAGACAAAAACATCTATTTGGATGTAAAGAAACAAAAGATCAGTATCCTGAATAATAAAGAGTTATGCTAAACTAATTAGGGAAAGACCAAACTCAGTAGAATTATATCAAAGGCAATTTTTTTTAAAAAAAAGCCTAAATACATGTAAAAAATTCTGTATCTCACCAATCAAGGAAATGCAATTTTAAAAGTGAGATACCATTTCAAACTGCCAAAAATTAAACGTTTATTATCAAATGTTAGTACACACCAGGTAAAAGGAGATCTGTGACAGTAAATGCTGATGGCATACTAAATAACCATTCCCCCTTTCCTCTGTACAATGTATGTGGCTAAAATCTACATTTCCCAGTCTTTAAAAGTAAAGAAAGGCAGCCAAAGAGGTATCAACACAAAACCACTGGTTTGTGACTCCAGGAAAATCCTTTTAGTTCTTCCCTTTTCTTTTCCTTCGAGTGGACATGATAGCTGAACTCTAGGAGCCAATGTGGATCATGAGGTAACCTTAACAACTGAAACTATAAAGTAAGCAAGCTACTAACAGTCAGGAATGGCTGATACCAAATACAATTCTTGATATAGAAATTTTGGTGGAAATTTAAGTCGGTACTCCAGCTGGAGACATTTGTATCATTAAATTTAGCAACTGTATTTCCAGGGACATATGCTAAATAATCTGTAACCTAAGTTGTCAAAGAGACATGCAAAACAATTCTTCATTTTTGTGCTGTTTATAATTATAAAAAAAGAGAAGCAATCTACATTATGATTATTTCTAAAAAAATAAAATAAAAAGGTGTATTTAATCATTAGAATACTACAGTTAAAATAAATTAACTAAATCTGTATATTACGAATCTATATTTACATAAATCTTGAAAACTATGTTGAATAAAACTATGTTGAATAAAATGTACAATAGAGAACGCATATAGGATTCCATTTACTTAAATGTGAAAATACATAAAGCGATATTATGTAAAATGTAGGGGAAAATGCACATATGGATGACCTAAACAAACAAGTTAAAGGAAACACTCAGGGTAGTGATGAGATCTGGAAAGGGAAATGTGATGAGGGCTTTAATTCTATTTATAATATTTGAAGACATATAAAGAGTAAATATGCCAATATAGGATTTGGGTAGCTGTTTCTCCTCTGTAATTTAGTCTATGTTTAAAAAATTTCACAGTTTAAAAGGAACACGGACCACCTTAAGAAACAAACAAAAAAAAGCAAATTAAGCAAAAATAAGTAAAAGGAAGAAACCACAATCAGAACGAACACCGCTCCCCGTCAAAAAAAATAATAATAGAAAAGCAATACAGAAAATCATGTAACGGAGGCCAGACGCCATGGCTCACACCTGTAATTCCAATGCTTTAGGGGGCCGAGGTGGGAGGATGGCTTGAGGCCAGGAGTTTGAGGCTAGCCTGGTCAACAAAGTGAGACTCCACCTCCAAAAAAAAAAAAAAAAAAAATTCAATTAGCAGGGTGGTGGTAGTGCATGCCTGTAGTCCCAGCTACTCAGGAGACTGATGTGGGAAGATCCCTTGAGCCTAGGAGTTCAAGGTTGGGTTGAGCTAGGATGATGCCACTGCACTCCAGCCTGGGCCACAGAGCAAGACCCTGACTTTTTTTTTTTTTTTTAAGATAAGAAAAGAAAAGAAAATCATTTAACTGAGAGCTAGCTGGTTCATCGAGATCGTCAATAACATTGATAAACCTCTAGCTGGACTAATTGGGAAGAAAAAAAGAAGACATAAATTACCAGTATCAGAAACAAGTGGGAGGGAGGGGGAGACAGGGAAGACAGAAGTAACACACTACAGACTCTACCAATATTAAAATAATAAAAAAGAAATATTATGAATAATTTTATTCCAATAAATTTGATAATTTAGATGAAAGGGATAAATTTCTTCAAAGAAACAAATACCAAAGATCACTCGACAAGAAATACGTAACTTGAATAGAACTATATCTTTGAAAGAAGCTGGATATTCAGTCAAAAATATTCTCACAAAGAAATTGCCAAGTTCAAGTGGCTTCATTGGTAAATTCCATCAAATACTTACAGAAAAAATAATACCAATTCTATATAAATTCTTCCAGAAAATTCAGGAAGAGGAAATACTTCCCAACTCATCCTATGAGGCTAGCATTACAATGATGCAAGTCAGACAAAAATAAGAAAAGAAAACTATACATCAATGTCTCTCATAGATACAAAAATTTTAAATGAATTTTAGCAAATTAGCTAAATTTTAGTAATTTAACAAATTGAATCCAATGATAGATAAAAAAGATAAAACATCCTAACCAACTGGATTTCTCCCAGAAATAAAAGCTATGTTTAATATCTGAAATCAATTCATATAACTCACCATTATTAAAACAACAAACAAACCATACATCTCAAAAACATCTCAAGGATCTGGAAAAAGAATTTGACAAAAATCTAACATCCATTCCTGACAAAATCTCTCAGCAAACTAGGAGTAAAAAGAAACTTCCTTAACCTGATTAAAAATATATATATATGAAAAGTCCACAGCTAATATCATATTTAATGAAGGAAACATGAATGCTTTCCCTCTAGGATCAGGAAAAAAAACAAGGATGTCTACTCTCACTGTATCTACTCAACAGCATACTGAAGGTTCCAGCCAGTGCAATAAGGCAAGACAAAAATAAATAAAGGAACTAATTGGGAAAGAAAGGAGTAACTTTCTTTATTCACAGACAAAATGATGATCTATGTAGTAAATCTGAAGGCAGGTAAAAAAAGCTACTGGAATTTGAGTTTAGCAAGGTTGCTGCACACAAGATCAATATAAAAAAATCAAATGATATTTGTGCATTTAGTCACATGAGAAAATTAACTTTAAAAATACGTATTAGCATTAAAAATATTATACACTTAAGGGCAACTCTAGCAAAAGCATGAAAGACTTATACAGCGAAAACTATAAAATATTGCTGAGAAAAATTAAAGAAGATGTAAAATAATAAAGTGAGATGCCACAGTAAAGGGTCAACAGACTTAATACTGTTAAGATATCAATGCTCCCCCAGTAGACCTACAAATTTAGCAAAATCCCAATAAAAATTTCAGCAGGTTGTTTTTTTGTTGTTGGTTTTTTTCGGGTCTTTTGGTAGAAATCGACAAGTGGATTCTAAAATCCACATGAAAATAGAAAGGATATGAAAGAGCCGAAACAACTTTTAAAAGAACAAAGTTTAAGAACCAACACTCTCAAATCTGAAGACTTTCTATAAAGCTGGAGTAGTCCAAGACCATGTGAGATCAGTGCAAAGACAGAAAAACAACAGATCAATGGAACAGAGCAGATACTCCAGAAATAGACACACATCTGTATGGACAACTGATATCTGATAAAGGTGCAAAGGATATCCACATGCAAAAAAAAATCATCAATATATAACTCTCGATATATATAAAAACTAACTCCAAATGGATAAGTATAAATGTGATACCTAAAACTATAAAACTGCTAGGAGAATACATAAGAGATAATCTTAAGTGAGCTTGAGTTAGACAAGAGCTCTTATACACAACATCAAAAGCACAATACACAAATTTAAAAATTGGCCTATATCAACATTAAAAACTTTTGCTCTCCAAAAACACTGTTAAGAATAGATATATATAAAGATAAGCGCAGACAGGAGACAGTATCTGCAAATCATAGGTCTGATAATAAACTTGTATTCAAAACACATTTTTAAAAACCTCCCAAAACTGAATAACAAAAAAACCCAATTTAAATAAAAATGTACAACAGATTTTAACAGGAACTTCATCAAAGATATACGGTTGGTAAATAAGCACATGAAAAGACATTCAACACTGTTAGTCATTAGAAACATGCAAATTAAAAATACAGAGATTCCACCACACATTTACTAGAACGGCTAAAGATTAACACAACACATCACACTAAGTGCCGGAATAGACATGGAAGAAGCTGAACTCTCAAAAACTACTGGTGAAAGTATAAAATGGTACAAATACCTTAGAAAAAAGTTTGTCCATTTTTTAAAAAGTTAAACATACACCTACAATATGATCCAGCCATTCCACCCCCATGTAATTACCCCAGGAAAAAAAAAGCTTATGTACAAACAATTGTACATAAATGCTCAAAGCAACTTTATTAGTAACAGACAAAAACTGAAAACAATCCAAATGGCCATCAACAGGTAAATGAGTAACAAACTGATAGATCTACATAATGGAACATGACAGATAGTACTCGGCAATAAAAAGAAATAAACGACTGATAAATGCAAGATAATTATACTGAATGAAAGACGACAAACTGAAAAAGAGAAGTACATACTGTAAGATTCCGTTTACATAAAATCTAGAAAAATACAAATTAATCTATAATGGCATAAAGCAGGTCAGTGGTTATCTGAGGATGGGGACAGCAGAGAGGTGGCAGGTATTACCTACGTGGTGTGAGGAAACTCGTGAGTGATGGGCATATTCATTACCTTGATTTTGGTGATAATTCTACAGGTGTATACATTTGTTCAAACATATCAAACTGTACACTTTACATATGGGAAGTTTATCAGATGTCAATTTTACCTCCATAAGCTGCATTTAAAACTTGCAAGGAGAAAGAAGAGGGAAAGGAGAAGAGGGGTGGAAGTAAGGATAAAAAAGGGGGAGGTAACTTGCTTCAGCCAGCATCACTGCCTTCTATAATCTGATGAACTTCTACATTCACAAGTTACTCAGAACAGTGCTTTCTGCACTAGAATTTATTGCCCAACCTCAAAAGATGTTTAAAATAAGAGTTTACCTGCTATGAAATTCTCAAATTTTATGTATTAGAAAAATTTTTAACTGATACTAGGTTTCAGCACTGTTAAGATAAATGGTAGGTCTTTTTTGTAAAATATAGGCTAAAAGTTACTTCCATTATTCAATTATTATCAAGCTCTTTTTTCCACCTACCTACAAAGCCTGAAAATGACTTTTAGGAACCTGTGCAACTGAGTGACCTAATAACTTATCTAAACCAAATCCAAGCTGTACTTTGGACTTTTCTTTTTGAGGTTGGTTCCATCCTAGAAAGAAGTATGCATGGTTGAAGATAGTGGCAACATAGAAGTTACCAACTTCAGTATTAAGTATTATTCACTGCTTTGAATAAGTGACGGAACTTTCAGAAGCTCAATATTACCCAACAGCAAGATTAATCTCTAATTAGTGGAACTACCATTTGATCCAGCAATCCTACTACTGGGTATCTACCCAAAGAAAAATAAATCATTATATCAAAAAGATATCTGCACTGGTATGCTTATGGCAGCACTATGTATAATAGCAAAGTCATGGAATCAACCTAAATGTCCACATTTTTAAAAATGTGACATATATACACAATAGAACAGTGACAGCCATTAAAAAAAGAATGAAATCATGTTTTTTTTTTTTTTTTTGTAGCAACACGGATACACTGGAGGCCATTATCTTTAGTGAAACAAACCAGAAACAGAAAGACAAATACTGCATGTTCTCGCTTATAAGGGGGAGCTAAATCATGTGCACACATGGACAGAATACGGAACTGGAGACCTTGGAGACACAGACGGGAGGGAGGAGTTGAACGGGGTGGATGATGAAAAATTACGTGATGGGTACAATTTACATTGTTTGGGTGATGGATACACTAAAAACACAAACTGTACCACTATTCAATATATTCATATAAAAAAACTGCACTTGTACCCCTTAAATTTAAATAACATTTAAATTTAAATAAATAAATAGTTGCTGCAAGAATGAGAAAAGGAACATCTCATAAGCTCCTTGATGGACGGCTGACTGAACCAAACCAAGAGCTGAGTCTAGTGGTTGTATAAATTAGGTGAAATGAAATCCCTGGAGGGTGTCTCACAGTAACAGGAATTGAAAGCACTGTCTCTCTCACAGTGATAGTAAGGTAAGCTAAAAAGTCCTGACTACATACATTCATTTCTACTATTTCCTTTCATGAACTCAGATTTTGTGTCTATTATTGGAACTGAAGGTCATGTCACCAAAAAAGATGCATGTAAGTCATCAACTGCAAAACAAAAATGTTTCTTTAAAGTCTTATTCAATCTGTTTATTACTTACATATATATGAAAATATATACATATATACATACACACATACTTTTTTTTTTTTTTTGAGATGGAGTCTCGCTCTGTTGCCCAGGCTGGACTGCAGTGGCATGATCTTGGCTCACTGCAACCTCCGCCTCCTGGGTTCAAGCGATTCTTCTGCCTCAGCCTCCCAAGTAGCCGGGACTACAGGCATGTGCCACCACGCCTGGCTAATTTTTGTATTTTTAATAAAGATGCAGTGTCACCATATTGGCCAGGCTGGTCTCGGGCTCCTGACCTCATGATCCGCCCACCTCGGCCTCCTGAAGTGCTGGGATTACAGGCTTGAGCCACCGTGCCCGGCCATTTTAATATTTTTAACCTTTGTAACTTCGGGAAATACACTTTTACTATTCACTCTTTAAAGGTGACTAATAAAAGTAACACTTTTATTGTAAAACTACGCTTTTATTGTAAAACTATTGAAAAACTATATTTTTATTGTAAAACATACTATTGTAAAAGTTGTTACTTTCTGCTTTTCTAAAACTTTTATTATTCAGAAAGTACCTATTACAGACTGCATTCTGATTTGGGAGGAAAGTTCATGTTTCATCTACTTAGGTATTTTGTGTCTTTGTACAGCTTAACTGTGTAGTTCCTAAGCCTTCACCTTATCACACATCTTATCCTATCAAAAATCTTATTTAAAAAGCATATATATATCTTCATATCTGGACCACTTCTAATAAAATAGAAGGAACAGCAAGATTTCTGTCTCTGGAATCCCATCTCTGCCACTTGTTGGCTGTGTAACTTTTGTCAAACACACTAAATTTCATTTTCCTATCTGGAAAAAGGGGATAGATAATACCACCAAATCCCGAAGATTATTGGGAAGAAAACATATGTGAAAACGACAAAGCATTCAACAGACGTTAGTGTTTACAGCTGCATATGTCAACTCCCTTCAACCTTTCTGAGACATAAAACCAAATGTGACTCAGCTATCCATAATAACAAAACCATGGGAATATTGTTCAGACACTACTCCAAGCTTCCGTGCTTTGTTTCCACATCTTTGTCAATCATGAATATGACTTACTCTGCTTTCTTTTCATACAATCAGATTCCCACACTATCTAGCCCAAGGCTAGGTATGT
This sequence comes from Pan troglodytes, assembly GCF_028858775.2. NCBI lineage: Eukaryota > Metazoa > Chordata > Mammalia > Primates > Hominidae > Pan > Pan troglodytes. The sequence continues at coordinate 58,591,690 of NC_072417.2, forward strand.
AAATGGTACTTGAATGATTAAATAAATGAACAAATGAAATAAATTGGTATATTCCAGCACTATGGAGGTGATTTAGGGTTCAGGTAGAGCTGGGGAAAGTCTATAATGAAAACGAATACAGCACTGAAAAAGCTGACCACAGAATCTAGTTAGGAGAGAAAATCTAGTTCAGTCCCTAATTAACTATTGTTCTGCATATGGTGTGATGATTTAATGAACGTGAAGAAAAGTTCATAGTTGGGAATAAAGGGAGGACGATATGGTAAGATTCTTGTGCAACATGAAGAAAGTTCCAAACATTTAGAATAACATTACATAATATTTAGGTCCAAGATATAGTCATGCACATGAATACATGACTGTATACTGATGTAATGGAATGCTGATGTGAAATGATGGAAGAAAATTAATAAATTCAGTATATCTGGTCATAAAAATGAATATTATTATTAAAAAGTAAAGACAGGAATAGAAAAAAACTACATGAGTTGAGAATTAACAATTAGTGATTCAACAAAGAAATGGGCTCTGTCATGAAGTAGAATGTGTTGTTACTAGTTACCCAGTAAGAGCCCAGAAAAACAAACAAAAATTTCAGAATTAGGTTTAGAATTAACTAACCTCTAACACTGTTTCCAATTACAAGATTGCATATACTTCTATTCAGTGCTACATTCAGCCCTGTTTCAAAAATATATATTAATTTTAAAGCCAATAACAACAAAAACCCCAAGGATACACTCTATAATCCCATCCCAAAAAGAAGAGAGCAGGAGGGTTTTCCTTACCAGTTTATAACAACTCAGCTATTCATCCTAACATTTGCAAAATGAGAAAGGTATTTTTTTTAGAGAGTATTTGAAATGCTTAGCAGTTCAGTTCAAGTCCTACTCAACTAAGTATCACAATTTTTGATGGCGGTCTAGGATACCGTAATGTATTAATTCATTTACAGCTCCAGCTCTACCCCTAGCCCAAACTCACTTCCACATTTTAGGCAGCTGGATGACTGGAAATGAGTAAGTGGATTGAGAGCTGGAGGCAGAAATGATAACCCAAGTTGGGACACAAAATAACCAGAGGCCAAAAGAAGAAACATGATTATGAGACCAAGAAATTAGAGCTTTAGTTTCTACACAAAAATCTGGATAAGAGAATTAGAAAAAAAAAATTTATATTGTAATTGTTAATTTCCATGTCTGATGGGTATACTTCAGGATTATGGGCAGGGACACATAAGTGTTTATATTAAATGCAGACATACACTTGATGACAGATGAGTAAAAGTTAAAATATAAAGTTGGCGGGGGGGGGTTGCTCAAGGCCCAATGAAAATCTAAAACTATAGCAAAAGTGCTGATATTTAGAAGTCAGCTGATTTTTCAGGCTCTTAAAGAACAGAAAATATTTGTATGAGATTTACAAATGACAGCCACCAATACTAAAATACACACATACACACACACACACGCAAACACACGTGTGATTCACCCCTTACCCACCACCGCAAAAAGAGTCAGAAGTTAATATGTAGATTATCATGGTTAAACACTAAGATACTGAGATATTAACTTATTACTAATGTATGGCATTTAAGAATAGAATTGAATCCTGCCATCTTCATTTGTCCCAATTAGATATTCATTAGTCAGCTAAAACCCAGTTTATTCCTACCTCTCTGAAGAGTGCACCATAAAACTGAACAATGTATGGGCAATCACTACTCCGCATTACTACATCCAAATCCATAAGAAGTTGTTTTTGTTCTTTTTCATCCACTGTTGACCGAATTCTCTGGAAAAGAATGACAAAAGATGTCAAAAAAACAAAATAATTTTGTCAAAAACACCAATAATTTTTAGTCTCATGGTAGAGAAAAACCGTTACGAGACTAAAAATTACCAAGCAAACTTCACAAATACCATATATGAAAATTATCATCTTTCCTTATACTTCACAAGAATTACTTTAATCACAGAAAGTTTAACAAACAGCACTTAGAAATCCTTTAAAGGAGACAGGGCAATTTAACCATGAGCATTTACTAATAATGTTGGGAGTTATGCAACAAAGTTCTTAGGCAGTAAAAATTAACCCCCACATGCAAATATAAAGAAAATGATAATGAGTTTTAACAGTTTCATATGAATAATTATAGGTAGCTGTATACATACTTTTAATCACCGTTTCAAAATTGTATGCAATCTAGGCATTCAATGCAAGAACATCCCTCTTCACTCATTCACTCATGAGGACACCCATACCACAGTGTCCTCATTCATAAAGATGGGAAATAGTCCAGAACCGGATAAAGTGAATACTAGTATAGGAGCAGTGCACCAGGCAAGAATCCAGGTCTCCAAAATCCTAGATTGGGACTCTGTCCTTTAACTGCACTTTCTATACATTAAAAACAAAAAGTTCTACCTGACTCTCCAACCCATGAGTCAGCATGTAGGGCAGCATAAACCTGTGGAAGAAAACCTAAAAATGAGGAAACAGAGGGCTCTTTTTGTCTATTCCTAAGGTGCTAAAGCGCTCCTCCATATACTGCAGACCAGGGATATATTCCTAACCAAGCTGTACAACAATTTCTTTGCATATTTCTAAGAGACTGCCAGAAAACATTAAGTACCCCACCTCCCACCTCTTATTCAGGAACAGTATAGAACACAGAGGTGTTGGGAGGGACAATATAGGAAAGAATCATGTTCAGAAATTATAAAAAATTAATAATAAAATTATAGTTTAACATCAAAGCATGCAAACAACTTCTGTTCTCATAAAAAAGTTCACAATGTCACATCACGCCACTGTGTACAATACATAGTATGTACTTACAAGGCAAGTTAGTATCAAAAAATACACAAGGTGGCATTTTGTCTTCCAAAGACTTCGAGGTATCTGTCAAATGTTCTTGAAAGGGATGAAGGCAGTCAATTAAATTCTTGAGCCCATTTTACAGAAAAGAAGCCAGAGGCACAAAGAGATATAAAAGATGTATTTCATGTGACATGAGAATAAGCAGTTGTTTAAGGAACAGAAGTAGGTTCTCTCCGTTTCATTTTTGAGGAATTCCATATATTCCAAACAAATTTAATTTTGCTACTTAAAATTTACAGCTTGCTACCTACAGTATTTCATAAGCAAATAAAATTTATTAACTGGCATCTATGTTACAGACACAGATTTACCTACAACTTTTATATTAAATATCAACGCTCAGATAAACAAGCACTAAAGAAAGAATGAAAAATGGAAACAAAATAAGACTAGTTCTATTAACGTTAAGGAAAGTTTCCCTTCTTTCTCATTTTGATTATTTTCATAGTTTATGGATTAATAATCTTACTTTTAAATCAACTTCAGCATGTTTGCTCAGAAAGGATATTTTTAAAAGTCAAAATAGCCCAGAGATGTGATCTGTATTTGTTCAAAGCATGATGTAATAATTTTTGTAAATATTCTACCTTTATACCTGTTTTTTAAAAAATAACTCTAAAAGTGTAGCTGTCAAAATGCTAATTCAGGAAGGTAATTATTTATAAAAGAATCTTAATAATCCTATATATCTAAATGTAAAACAGACGAAGAGTTGTTTAATATTAGAGACAAGTAGAGAAGAAAAATCAAATAACCCTTTGGGGGAAGATTTCTACCTAACTCTCACTATTAAAAGGTGTTAACAAATGTATTTTTTTCTATTTTTACTAGTATGAATATATTGGCAAATGGATATATACTAACACACATAAACTACTATTTTTAAAAGGTGTCCTCTTTACTAGTTTATCTTTTGTTTCACAAAACTGGTTGTGTGGTATGCTAAATACACATTTGTACAAATATTTATATTTCAACTAGGAAGCATATTACAGTCAAAACCTCAACAGTTATCATCAATAACTGACTTTTGGGAGCGAGCCCGTGTCCAAAAACCCTACCGTAGCTACAGAAAGGATATATGGACTACATGATCTAAAGGCCTAACTGAAGTTCCAACATCTTACTGATACCTAACACTGAGACAATCTCTGACAGAATTCTTACTAACCAGAATGTAGAGAGTTCCTAGCACAGCTCTATCTTTGAGATCATCAGCACTGGCAGGAAAACCTATTCATCTGTAAGTATTCTTTAATGTCACTTCTAGTACAAAATAGAACACAGAGCAGCTGAATGGCCTACTAGTCTAACATGAAATTGATTGTGCTTTTCAAGAGATCAACACCTCCCCACATTCTCTGAACATTTTGTCTAAGTATCTGGCAGTAGGTAGAAAAGTAGCTGCTGGTATTGCATCTGAATTGTTTGGAATTGAACAAGTACAGCTAACTCTTTTTCTTTTAAGACGGAGTCTTGCTCTTTCGCCCAGGCCGGAGTGCAGTGGCGCGATCTCGGCTCACTGCAAGCTCCTCCTCCCGGGTTGATGCCATTCTTCTGCCTCAGCCTCCCAAGTAGCTGGGACTACAGGCGCCCGCCACCACTCCTGGCTAATTTTTTGTATTTTTAGTAGAGACGGGGTTTCACCGTGTTAACCAGGATAGTCTCGATCTCCTGACCTCGTGATCCGCCTGCCTCGGCCTCCCAAAGTGCTGGGATTACAGGCGTGAGCCACTGTGACCGACCTGCTAACTCTTAATTATACTAATGTTTTAGGGTTGAACTGTAACATTTATCATATGTGAGCAATTAATAAACTATTTCAAAAGGCCTAAAGGACCCCAAAAGGGGATCAACTACAAACACATGCCTATAATAGCAGTAACTTCAAATTAGTGATTTTAATAACTCAATAAATAACTCAAGTAGAATACATAATGACAATCAACAATTCAAATTAGAGAATACTTAAGAGACTAAAGCTACTACCAAGAAAGTTTTTCTAATGAACCATCAAAACAATATCTATGGGAAAGACTTCTACATTTGAATCAAGTGAGTCCAGGATCTTCTAACATTAAAGGAGCATAACTACCTAAAAATTGAACATCAATAAGAACAAACTTCTCTTCCCTTTATAAATCTGTCCTTAAGAGCACAGAAAAATGGAAGTAACAAGGTGACGCCAATTATATGACTTGAAATCCTCATAATCATAATGTTCAGAAGCAACAACCATTGATAAAAAACTTTGAATAGCAGGAAAATTTCATTTATTTATATAAATTTAAAAGTTAGATAAGGCTGTTTACTTGAGCTCAGCAAACCTTTTTTTCCCTGGCAGTAAATAGTAGAATGAAAACTACAGGAAACCATAAAATACTTAAGAAAATCAACTCAAGAACATTAAGTTTTTTATATTATTTTCAAAATCATTCTTTTTCATTATGGGGTTACTGAGCTCTTTTACTTAACACTACTTTACTAACTTAGCTTAAGTTATTACACGCTTCCAGGACAAATTAAATTGTGTTTCTTGAAAAAGAATCCACATCTCTTTCCCAATAATAAAAAGCATTTTCAGATTATTTCAAGTTTTACTTTATTTGGAATATAACATAAAGAAAACATTGAAAATCAAAACAAAAATTACTACTCTACATATATAAGTAGTTTTCTATAGTAAAGAAATTTGTAAACTTGAAGTTAATTTTTTTTAATTGGTGTCCAAATCTGTATTCAAGGTTGCGTATAAGCCCAATAAAGCAGGTAAATGCCAATAAAAACAGCAGGTAGATACAGGTCAGAAATGCCAACATCAGTCCAATTGAGAGTCACTTAGAGACACAGGAAAAAAAGACTACATTCCCAGTTCTCTGGCTTTAAGACTATTAATATTATGCATGGTTCTTGTCCAATTAAAAAAAAAATTCCAAAAAGCGTATTTTTTCTAAAACTGTCAGTCCAACTCATGCCATTGGTTGGATCAGCCACAAATTTAGTTGTTGGGAGTTCTGTATGGATTAGGCCGCGGTAATAGAAAGTTAACAAGTCCCATAGGACAAGCTAAAAATGTTCAGTTACAAATGATCCCCTTGTCCTCTACTCCATCTCGTCACAAAACACAGCAACATCCACTTGGTGAACAGTCCCAATCATATAGAAATGTCCCAAATTCCAAGTTGTTGAAAGGCTGCTTTCCTTCTTTTTGTGCAACATGGCACCTGGAAGTCATTGGTAGATTTAAATGTTGACAGCTTATAACATCTATGGACCAAAATCTTGAATAATATTTAGCCTCATGTGGAATGCCTCTATTTTTAACAACTTGAATTTAAAGTATAAATAACTCTTTTACTGATACTGAAGAACAATGTAAATGTGGTGCTGTTCTAGGTGTCCTCCAACTTTACACTGAGATCTCCAGGGGAGCTCTCTCTTCACAGTGACACAATTCTCCAGCCTCATATCCAAACCCTACCAAATCCATCTCTCACATACAATTTGTTGGTGCTCATCAGGGATGAATGACTAGCAATAAAACTAACACCGGTAAGTATGAAAAACTTTAAAGCAGACTATGACACATTGTTATCATGAAAAGGGACAAGAGGAACGAATAAAACTAAACTCGCTTAAGGACTGGAGTGGAAGAGCAAAGAAAAAGAAGCAAATAAGAGGATGGACAGAAACAGGCAGTATATACTGTCAAGGAAAACTAATTTATTCCCTTCTTACTCAGATATTATGCCTCAATCCCATCATAATGGTGACTTTTTGTTTGTTTGTTTATTTCCCTTCATTTTCTAAATTTGTTTTCATGGGTGGGAAGACAGGGAGAAGGGATAGTGGGAAAGCGCATGATGATGAAGTGATTGCTATTAAGGGGTAAGGTTAGGAAGACTCAAATGTGGCAAAGGAAGGCAGGCTGACAACGCAAAGGCTAAGGATGGAGTTGCAGACGAGGCAAAATAAAGGCTCACGTTGTAGTTCCTAAGAAGCAGGTCACCAAGTAGCATTGTGCCTAGATGCTCAATAAATACCTGGCTGATTCTGATAGTGGTCCTTGCCAGTCACCCCGATTCAGAGTTAACCCTTACATCTCCATGTTAGGGTGCTCAAAGATATCTCAGTTACTAGAGAGGTCAGCACACACCTTATCCCAAAGCACCAGGGCCTGCCTTGAAATGACCCATTCTGTGACTGCCGGTGTCCTGATGTGACAACTACTGATTCTCCCAAATAACCCAGTTTTCCTTCCTACCAAGTTAAGCTCTTGAACAATGTATGTGAAGAGGCACTCTGGGTTACCTGATCCCATTCCTGCATGGAGAAAGGGAAAATAATAGGTCATTATATACTCAAAAGACTCAAGAGTAAAAAAGGATTGGATGACAAGTCATATATGCACTTCATAAACAGAAGTTCTACAGAGGACATGACAGATGTCAGTTCCTAGGATCTGAACATTCTAGGCAAAAAGGATATGAGTCATCAGCAAACATGTAAGGAATCAAGAACTGAGGAGTCCAGAAAATGACTTTAGAAAGCAGTGGTGCCACAGACACACTTGAAAACAGCAACATAATCAAATAAACTTACAAAATGGCTATCAATTCTAACTGATGCTATTTTTGTTTTGTTTTGAAATGGAGACAATGCATGGAGGAATGAGATGTGAGGAGCATAAGAAATGGGAAAACTGACACGGAAGGACATGACCATCAGTCCTGGCAGATCTCTAAATTCTCACATGACAAATTCTTGTCAGGTGTTTGTATGGCTCAGCTGAGTGTCCGAGAGGGCAGTATAAAAAGACAGTAAGAGCAGAGTAGGAGATACATCTCCCTGCTGCACAGGTACACCTGTAGCTGCTTAGAGAAGTTAGGAATAGGTAGAGTATTCCAAAGTAAAAGACAGGTGAGTTCCTGGATCAGAAATTAGGACTCAGACACAATGAAACTCAGCAAGGTAACGAATTCAATCATTAGAGGAAATCAGTGTAGGGCTTTAGAGATTCTTCCAGGCACCAATTAAAACAAATAGACACAAGATAAAATAATGCAAGCTACTAGTAATTTGGCCATTAGCAAGGCAAAGCATCATTTCCAATTTACCACCAACCAAAATCAGAATACCAGAAGGCATTTACTCTTCAGCAATCTATGTGGAATCTGCTATAACTAGGTTAGCTAAAACCCATACTTCAGTGCAGGGGGCTTGTTCCCCTACATAAGCACCTACTATCATCTAAGGTTACCAAAAGAATCTGTATTCCGAGCCAGGCAGGGTGGCTCCCGCCTGTAATCCCAGCACTTTAGGAGGCCGAGGCAGGTGGATCAGGAGGTCAGGAGATCGAAACCATCCTGGCTAACACGGTGAAACCCCGTCTCTACTAAAAATACAAAAAAATTAGCCAGGCATGGTGGCGTGCACCTGTAGTCCCAGCTGCTGGGGAGGCTGAGGTAGGAGAATGGCATGAACCCGGGAGGCGGAGCTTGCAGTGAGCCAAGATCATGCCACTGCACTCCAGCCTGGGTGACAGAGCGAGACTCTGTCTCAAAAAAAAAAAAAAAAAAAAGAACCTGTATTCTGTATTTCAAGTAATTGCCAATTGTCCTGTCCAATTATATGATGGCTAAAACCACCACACCCAAGACAAGAAGCAAATCGAAAGCTCCCTATGATGACAGTTGTCCACCTTTTGTACCAGGTAGATATTAGTAAATATTTAATTACCCATGGAGAAATCCTAGAACTAGTACATGAGCAAACACAGCACATGGGACCTCCTCTCCACAGAAAATAAAGAATGATATAGCAAAGGTTCAGCATTAAAAATCAAAAGAAGAAAAGAACAAAGATTATCTTAATTAATCTTTTACATATTATATATAATATATTTAATATATATTATATATTATATATAATTTAATATAATATATATTATATATTATATATAATTTAATATAATATATATTATATATTATATACATATTATAGGTAATATATTTAATATTGTATAATATTTAATATTGTATATTTAATATTATATTTAATATTGTATATTTAATATTATATTTAATATTGTATAATATTTAATATATTTAATATTTAATATATATTATATGTAATATATATAATTTATATATAATATTACAACACAGTTTTAATATTTTGAAAACGCATCCAGTTTCTGTGATCTACAAACACCAATACTGCTATGCCATAAACATACCCTTCATTGTTCATTAAGTAATCCCTGCTAAAGATCCCTCTTAAGGTTACTGTCTATAAATAAAATGTGAAGGGGAATCCACTGCTAGTCAATGATTGACATCAGATCAACCAAAGTCAGTGATGTAGAGGATAGAAGAGCAAGGATCACACTCCTCCAGTGTCCCTACTATTCTGAACCCTACAAATATGCTGCTTTCCCAGCAAAAATGTCCAGAATTCAGTTGTAATACAAAGTTGGAAAATCCTAGAAACCAAAGTTGGAAAATCCTAGAAACCATAGCAGCACATCAATATCCTATCACCTTCCTCTGGGCTGCAGAAAATCTTAGGTATTCTTATTTTCCTAATTTGTGGTACGAGTTCCTCCGTATCAGCTAGAGTCTTCTAAATAGATCACACACGAAAATGGCCATGATATCTCACAAAGCCATCATTAATAAGGTCAAAGCAGATGGCAACATTAACCAAAACAAACAGCAAAAGAAGCAAGCAAATTATCTAGAATGCTGATCACAGATGTAAATCTTTCTTTCCTGTGAAAAAATAAGTGTCTGTTAAGTCAATTATTTTAAATTGTGAAAGCATATATGATTTTACTACGGGCAGAAGAAAGAATGCTAATTCTTAATTGCAAAAATCATTCAAGTCTTTTAAAATCAATTTAATAAACTCTCAGTTGTATCTTAGCCCCATTAATTAATTAATTAATAGTAATACCCCATTCTTCTCACTGGGGATACTGAGATCCACTTAATTCCTTTTACCTTACCTTCTGCTACGTATTATCAGAGCACCTGGGAGTTCAGTTCCAAAAGCATGTGTTATATTACATTATGGGAAGAGCTGCCCTGAGGACCAAGTTAATGGAACAAGTTTGACATGCCTTGGTAAGAGTGGTATCATCTTCTTCCTCTTTACTAACCACATCATCCACATTTAAAGAAACAATATCAATCTTAGCACTGAAATTTTTAAGGGTCTGAAGACCATAAATGACAGATCATCATTTCAGTACTTATGACAATAAAGTGAGGTAACAGTAGAAATCTGACATATACAACAAATTTCAGAGGCATAGCCATAAGATGACAAAGAATGATAGAAAATATGCAGGAAATATATCACATACTGGTTCAAATGACACCCACGCAGAGTGAGGTATGGTAAGACAGGTTTTTGGCTGGGCGTGGTAGCTCTCACCTGTAATCCCAGCACTTTTGGGAGGCTGAGGCGGGCAGATCACCTGAAGTCAGTAGTTCAAGACCAGCCTAGCCAACATGGTGAAACCCCGCCTCTACTAATAATACAAAAATTGGCCGGGTGTGGTGGTGCGTGCCTTTAGTCCCAGCTACTTGGGAGGCTGAGGCAGGAGAATCACTTGAACCCAGGAGGCAGAGGTTGCAGTGAGCCAAGATTGTGCCACTGCACTCCAGCCTGGGTGACGCAGTGAAACTGTCTCAAAAACAAAACAAAACAAAACAAAACAAAAAACAGGTTTTTCTCCAGATAACTATGTAAGCTGCGATTTAGTCCAATGTCAAAATTCATTCATTTTAACCAAGTGATGGTAGAAGGTTTCAGAAACCAGATCTCTAGAATGTTCAAAAACACATAATGATTGACTAAAATTCACCTAGAGCAACCATTTCCAAACTGTCTTAATTGTACCCCTATTAATTCCTCAGAGCTGGTGCCCCAAGGGCTTCCAATATGGCTGCAGGTAGAGTCTCTACTTCCCACCCTCACATAACCCCGAACAGTACTGATTTTGGCTGTTTTATTTCTTGGGTTGCACATACAATTCTGTTAATGGAACAAACTCACAGTCTGAAAAACATTAACTTGGAGTGACAGCAAAACAAGCACACATGTATACTGGGAATTCCAACCCCATCTATATAAGCAACCTGAGTTCAAAATCAAGGCTGCCTAGAGGCCAGCCCTGCCACACCCCTTGAATATGTCTCCTCCTGGAAATGCTCTACTTACACTTTTCATATGACCACCACAGCTTTTAAGCAATATTAGGAAGCATAAAAGAATACAGCTCAATCACAGATGCCTTAAGTAAGTCACATGATCTGACCGAACGACGGCCTAAGATATTAGACTACAGTCTCAATTCTAAACAAAAGAGCCATGACATCTGCATCCCATAGGTGATTTGGATAATCAAATATGATCACTGCGGCCCTTTGGAAGTGAATAAAATGGCCTAACAAAGCACTCTATGCCATCAAAAAGGAACTTTTCCAATTGAAGTCCATCCCAGTATCATTCTAGTGCTTTCAGAACATGCAAGACCAATGTTTAAACACTAAAATGAACCTCATCAAATCATTATTCATCATCATAATCCCCACTGAAATAATTTGGTAATGGAACTTTTGACAGAAGTGGCATGGTCTCTCCAGTGGCAGGAAAACAAGCCAAGCCATACTTTTCTGACACCTGACTTCCCATACTCGCCATACTATCTACAACAGGGAGGCCTACCCAACCAGCAGATTAAAGTTCCGTTCTACTCAGGGAACAGCTGAGCTGTGGGCTGCTGATACTGTCAGCAGAGGGCTCTAGTCCTTACTATCAAGCATCAGGATTAGGCTGGGTCTCAACTCCAGGTCAAGGACACTAAAGTCAAAATCCAAATAATCAAGGAGAGGCAGGATTGCAGGAATCAAAATCAGGTTAACAAGCCAGAATCAGCAAGACTCACATCAATGAAACAGTAGAGGTGAAAGGGTAGAGCTGAGGTTCAAAAGAACAAGACAAGTAAGGCAGATCTCCAACAGAAAGAAAATACTTGAAACTCTTGCATACCAGGTCACATTGCTAACTCAGTCCGGCCTATGCACCTACCCTCAAACAACAGATCTGTTTTTCCTGATTAACCCAGATAATTTCTCAAGCAGAAGACTGAAAAGTCATCATAATGATCCACAATGACAAATTTAACATGACACATTCTTATTCCCACCTACCTGCTCAATATTATTCAGTTCTTCAATGAGATGACAGCTTTATTACAGTATTAACCCTTCACACAACAATTCAGATTCCACTGCCTGCCATCATCTTTAGTGACAGGTACTTCAGTCCTTATATTCCCTCTCATTTTCATTCTTACTTTTTCACGTTTCTTTGGTTTTTCGCACATATTCTACAAACATGAAAAGGGCATGCATACCTTCAAGAAGTCAATCTGGACATGAGTCTGCTAGAAAACAACAGGGAAGCTGGTACTCTAGGCATGCAGGATTTTTTACACTGCAGGCAGAGTCAGGTGGAGAATATACTGTCAGGCATCAGAGGCTTACAGTCATTCTTCCCTCTGTCAGCCATCTGAGCTTGTAAGCCCATGGTCTAAGCTGTGACATTTCATTTACTCTTTCTCTTTTCTCCTGTGTCCCTAGATTTTCTGTGGCATCCTGATTCTGACTGATAATGCTAGGTGTTTCTCCCAGATCTGAATTACCCTAGCTCAGAAACCTAATCCTAACTGCCTCTTCAAACATTTGATCTGAACTCTGGGCTTTACCCCACTACATTTAACCAGAGAGCTGGTTAACATATAGATGAGGCTCCTCATCTATATGTTAATTGATGTGTTGTATTGCCATCCTCTCCCATTCCCACCTGCCAGAGAGCTGAGCAGGCACCTACTTTATGTAGAGGACAGTGACTGTTCATGTCTAATGTTTTCATTCAGTGGTTACCCCACCACCGTGCAAAACAGGACACTAAATAAATGTTATTTGTAAAGGATACTGATCACAGTTAGAAGTAAATCCCTGGTAAGAGTTGAAGGTTGTTCTCCCTGAGCTTTAAGAAACCCCAGAGGCAACACTGGCTTTGCCCTAGGCAGCCCTAAGACTAGTCATTCAGGCCCAAGTATACAAATTACTCCCACTCACAGGAGAGCAAGACCCTTTTCCCAAGCACGTGCAATTAAAACTAAAGGGTAAACCATGTTCACATCTTAGGTCCTAATGCAGAAACTCACCGATAGCTTGGGAGACTGTCCTCAAACCAAACATCAAAAAATTGTTTTAAGTATAACTCTTACAATGTTACCTCACTAAATCTGATTATATCAAAACTGATTTTTAGATTAAGTCTTTGGGGTAATTATCTCGTTACTAAGAAGTCACCTTTTTCAAATATTTCTTATATATGGCAAAATAAATTTGGGGAAGGAATTCCTCAGAACTAAAAATGAGGAATAATACAAAGAAAAAAATCAAGCTAATATCACAGTTCACTTTTCTACAGATATTGCAAGTAAATCTTAAGGATCATTTCCAGCTTAACATCTAATAATGCAATCCTTCTTTATTCTCAAAGTGTGTATTAAGATGTTAGCACAGAGTTACTTCAAGCGTGTTTCTCATTTCACCAACAGCAATGGAAAGCTCTCAGCTGTGTGAACCACCGTCTCATGGTTCCTTTAAAACTGTAAAGTCTCAAATCAAACTCCTCCTTAATCATACATTGATTCTGTATATTTGTGCCTGTCAATCCAGTCAATGTACCTAAATGAGGAATGAATGAACTCTCTCAAGTGTGATGAAAGACTATTCTTCTTTGAAGAAACCAATAATAAATGCATTCTTTAATTCAGAGATGGCATACATCAGTCATCAATTGGTATCAAATTTTAATGCATATTAATGCAAAAACACTTATTCTTCCAGTATTAATGAAGTCATGGAATCCAAAGGTACTCCTCAACTATATGTTAATTGATGTGTTGTACTGCCATCCTCTCCCATCCCCAACTGCTATGCTTGTTCAAGAATTCGAGATGGTAAACGAAGCTAGGTAGTACCATGTGGTGGGTATACATGTGACAGCAACCAGTTTGTAGGTCTCATGACTGCCTTGAAAGTTCTTCAGGTACAGCTGGGATTTTTAATAGCATCCCAACTGGAACTGTCACAGTAGCCAGTAGCCACTGATAATGTAACATTACAAATGATGGACAACAATTTCCTATTTTCATTCTTGAATTCCTACAAAACTTGAGTAAGCATTATACAACCCAAAATATTATCAAATTAATCAGTGAGAAAAACTTTTAAGTGTCAAAAGGAAGTACCCTCTTTACCTTTATGACCTTTTTAACAATGGCTAAAATCAATCCATATTACTAAAATGGTTAATAATGTTCATCAACAAAGTTGAAGCACACATAACACAAACTGTAAAAAGCAGGAAATAATTTTTTAAAATTACTTTCCCTAGTACCTGAAAGAAAAGTTTACAACTTTAACTATATAGGAAACCTTTCCCTTAAGATCCAGCCAACTAAAACTGGATGCCACACACACGTAGCACAAAAGGACAACACAACATTCATCCAGGAGTCTAAATAAAATGACTCTTTCCACTTACACTGCAGTGGCACAAAATAGGAATACAGAAATCATTTCACATTCCAATAAAACATTTTATTTTAACACATAATGCAGAGTTCTTCACCTGTGCATCTTTAGAGGTCTACGGTTTGTATACAAAATGTTGTGTATATACATCTGCCTATGAAAAGTCTATAGTTCTCACCACATTTTAAAAATACAGCCAAAAACAATGTTAGGAACCCATAGAGAGAATCATAAAAATTTTCCCTACCACTAATTTAACATTACTTTCATATGACCCAGCAAAAAGAAATGCTCAACAGTGAAGGATACTAAAATAGTTACAGTAAGGTTTGGCTCACAACAGACTTCTACACAGAAAGCATTTTATTTTAATTTAAATTCATTCTCAAATGTCAAGAAAAAACTAAGGACTCTTATCAACCACTCTGACAAACTCTCAAAATAGGACACTAATAGGAAGATGATTAGCTTGGACTATATGCAAATCCATTCTGAATTCTTGTAAACTGAAACATGTTTGTTCCCACAGGAATTTTAAGCTCAGAGAGGGTATGGCCACAGCTAGCTTTTTTTCCTTTGTTTTTGCAAGTTGTTCCCCCTGTTGCTGATTTTCCTGAAATATCTTACATACAGCAAAGATTTGTTAAACATCTAAACAAACAAATGAATAAATTACAATTACATGAAACTAGGAGTCAGATGGAAACCACCAGTTCTTTACAGGTACCAGCATAAGCTTGCCAGGTATTGTCTATGGATCAAATCTCTGTTTCTGGCCATTTTTTTTTTTTAATGAACATATTAAGTGGCATGACACAATAAGGACAAAATGTGACAACATTATCACAAGGTATGCATTTCAGTACAACTTTAAAACCAGGGAACAGGGCAGTACTGAGTAGAGATGAAATAAACAAACAGAAGCCGAGCCGGTCAGGACCGAGTAAGGTTGAGGTTAGTGGCAACAGCATGTGCGTGGTTTCCAGGAAACCTTCAGTAAGACTGCTGTTAGCCCTAGCCCCGCACCTTGCCCAACCCAGTGTGCTGCGTCTTCTTCCAGCTCCCGCCTGGCTCAGTGCAGCACTGCCCTGCTCCCAGGGGTGCAGCCGCCCAGCCTGAACTCACCTTGGCAGTAGAAGGGCCTGAAGTTTAAAACATGTTAATGCATCATGCCAAAAATGCAATCAACATGCACACTTCATACACTCATGTTTCCAAAGAGATAGAAAATGTGCCACCAATAAGAAACCTCTACACAGAACACCCTCAAAGGAGTTGGAGAAACAATTTTTCAAACACCCACATTTACCACAAAGGTAGGAACACAACAACAGTGGTATTACTGCACCATGAAATTTCACCTAATGGATTAAAGTACCAAAAATAATCATGGCATCACCTACTTTAACTGCCATTATTTGCCCACTTGGTTTGTGGACCATTTTGTTGACAGAACCATAAGCTCCTCGTCCAATTTCTCCAAGGTCTTTCAAGTCCTCTGCAGTGAAATCCCAGTGTTGTTCAGGGGAGATCTTCAGTTTTCCTGATGACTCAATGCTGTGTGTTCTCAGTCTCTCTCTGTTAAAATATTGGGAAGCAATTTTTCCACATTTTAAATAGGTTTTAACTTTTTTCTTTTAGTACTGATTAACGTGTGGGAAAAATGTTTTCTAAATTACTAAAATAGTCTGACCTCCAGGTTTTTGAAGTTTTTCATTTGTGTCATCCTGGTTTTTTACACACTGGATTAAGAATGATCTAGATTTAGGTAGTCAATAGACACAGCTTCAACGGGATTCATAAAAACAAATTGCCAAGAAGATTTTTAAAAATTCCCATTTATTGATTAAACTAATTCTGCAGATCAGTTTTCATTTCTAAATATAAGATCTTATTCAAACTTGGATGATGATTTATCCAAACAGCATTATCAAGTGAGAATCCCAAGAGCTGCAAACCTTATTGCGAAAAAGTTCTTACCCTATCTTACCCAACATTAGTTATTCCAGTGCCTCAATCTTCAGTTAGTACAACTATTCCCAAGGTTTGCTGTACCTTACAATCACCTGGGGGAGATTTTAAAAATCTCAATGCCCAGGTATCATCCCATAGCAATTACATCTGAATTATCCAGGGACAGGAGTCAGAAAACAGTATTTTTAAAGACCCCCAGATGATTCCAGTAATGTTTGGGAACTAGTGCCTTAGTATACTGTCCTGTTGTTGTTAATACCATCCTGAGGTGGGAGAACAGTTAACTGAATAGCTAGCTGGCTCTAAGAGGAAAATTGCCATGTGCTATTCAAAATTGAAATTTTCAGCCCTCGTTCGATAAAGCAATGGGATAAAAAATGAGTGGCTCGTAGACAAAAGAGCTCACTCATTACATATTTCCATTAAATAAAAAATCATCTCCAAAATCTCAACCTGGAGATCAAAGTATTAACAACTTCTAACCATGCTTTGTAAAAAAGTAAATCCAATGAAAAATGTAAAATCAATCTGTTTCTCTCTCTTGCTCTCTCTCACACACACACCAAACCCCAATGTGTAGGAACAAACTATCAACCATACACACAACGAAAGAATTCATTAAATATCAACTACATTTTTCAGTTTCATACTAAATGATCAGGATCTCTTTTAAACTCTGATCCTATGATGCAAACAAGCAAAGTTTATGTGCTTGGTCATTATTTTTCTTCTTCCAAAATTTAGGAACGTTTTCTCCAATTAGTAGAATGGTTTTCTGTAGCAACTTTTAAAGTTCCCAAAAAACTTAGAACTTTAAAATCTACCCCCACTCTGAGAACAATCGTATGTACTAATATTAAGGTTCAAAGTTACACTTCAAAGATTCATACACTTGGTCTAAATAACAATTTACTAAATCAGTGTTCCAAATAACAGACTTTCAAATCATACTAAGTGATAAGCTTTCATTCATACAAGTGCTTTTCAGTTCAAAGTCCTTTCACCCATATTATTTGATACTCTAGCATCCAGAATCACAAGAAGCCCGGAAATCAGTGGCATAAGTGACCATTTAGGTGAAGATGAAGCTGGAACTGATCTTTTAAGATGGAAATCAGGTCTAGGCAAAAATAGGAAACTCTTCTTGGTAATCTTTTTCATGAAGTAGACAGATTAAGCCTGAAAAAAGTTCTAACATGAAGAAGTTCCATGTATAATGATTATTGTTCTATAATCTTTGGCAAGTAAATACTATCTCAATGGCAAAATCACTGGTGAAATATACAGCACCAATCTACCACTGAGGGAAGCTGAAAAAAAGTTAATTAAAATTACTTGTAAATCGGAAGCAAAATTTTTTACAGTGTTCGCTAATTGAAGGGCTGTGGCAGACAGGCTCCAGGAAGTCCTCATGATCCCCACCTTCTTAGTGTTCGTATTTTTGTGTAGGCATATTTCTTTGGGTGTGAGTGGGACCTGTGACTTACCTCTAACCAAGAGAATATGGTAAAGATGATATAATATGACTCTCATGACTATATTGCTATATAATACTTATGCTAGCATTCTTGAGAACTGAAATGAAAGATATTTCATTACTATATAGAAATTACAGAATGAAAACAGTTACAATATTATCTCTTGTTTTAAAGATCAAGTTTTAGTATTATGGAATATCTCTACTAATAGTTTAGCTCACTGTAGTTTCTTTTTAAAACTGAATAAGTTGAAAGCGAAGTGATACAGGGTACCTACTTGGGCTAATATCCAAAAACTGAATAAGGTGTCAGATGCACAATTCTGTAAATATACTAAATATACTAAAAGCAAATGAACTATACACTTTAAATGTGTGAACTGCAGAATATGTGAATTACATCTCAGCAAAGCTGCTAAAAGAGGAGAATGTGATTCCTACCCAGAGTTCCAAGTTTCTCATTTAGAAAGAAAAAGTGCTGTAAAAACCACAGAAAAACATGCCACAGTTATGACATCACCAAGGCATGTTCATACATTCGTCTTTATACTGGGCTAGCGATCTTTCCAGCAAAACTGAGTCCATTTCACAGCAATTGCTTTAACGGTAGGTACAACCACAATGGCTTCCACAGAAGGACTATACACAGATACAGCACTGGACTGACTAGACACAGGAACTGGACCAGAACCTTTCCATTAAACTCTGGAGTCAATCAATTTCTGTCCTAAACTACGTAAGAGGCCTAGGAAAGAAAGAACATAAACAGTAGAAAACACACCCAATGAGAAGATTGGTGAAAAATACAAACCAATAAAGATGTAAAGTTGCCCTTACTTGTTGATAAATATTTGCCTACAATTATACTCTTACAGAAAAAAAAAGTTCCCTGACTTTTCCTTGGGATATCACTTTCTTCAGAATGGGGATTATATTTTATCAAAAATAATTCCTAGTACAATTGGATTGTTTGTAACACAAAGGAAAAGTGCTTGAGAAGATGGATACCCAATTTCCCACGATGTGATTATTACACATTGCATGCCCATATCAAAACATCTCACATACTCCATAAATATATACACCATGTACCCCCCCCAAAAAAATAATTCCTAAATATCCCTCATCTTTCCCTTCATAATTTTCTGTGCATTATTTTATACAGATCACCCTTACCTGCCTCCAATGAACACTACATAAGGTTCCAACCCCAAGGTTCTCATTACCAATCTGGGAAACTCAGACAACAGCCGCTGTGGCAGTAACTATCAGCTGTCACCCAACATCCATTCTCCTCTTCATCCTCCCTAACAGGATCCTCATTTATGTGGGGCAGCAATGCACCCAGCTAAAAGGCTACATTTCCCAACTACTATGAACTGAACTGTGTTTCCTCTCAAAATCCACATGTTAAGGCCCTAACCCCAAATGTGACTGTACTGAAGACAGGGCCTATAAGAAGATAATGAAGGTTCAATGAAGGTTAATGAAGGGTGGGGCCCTAATCCACTGGGATTAGTGTCCTTACAAGAAGAGAGACCACAGAGTTCACTCTCTTCTCATATGCACAAGAGGTCACTTGAGCTCAGAGTGAGAGGTGGCCACCTATAAACCAAGGGAGGACGCCTCAGGTTAAAACCTACCTTGCCAGCACCTTAATCTTGGACTCTCTAGTCTCTAGAATTGTGAGAAATAAATTATGTTGTTTAAGCCACCTAGTATGTGGTATTTTGCAGGCCGAGCTAAGTCACCAACATTCCTTGCAGTTAGAGGTGGAAAATAGGAACACAGTACTTAAAAGGAGCTAACTCAGTTGGAAAAAAGACTCTTTTTCTTTTCCTCCAACCTCCTTCTTGTTGCCTGGAATGTAGGTAATGACTAGAGCTCCAGCCACACTCAATGCCCTGCAGAACTGAAATAATGTCCTGAGAATGATGGAGCAGAAAACAGCATTGACTCCAATAACAGTGAATCTACTACACCAACCCTAGCCTGCTTATCTCCGGACTTTTCTATGGAAAAGCGAAATAAACTATCTGGTTTAAGCCACTATTTGTTCCTATCCTTGTTGTTGTTTAGATGCAAACAAACTTAATTTTAATTAATACAGCCCCTAGCATTATTTTATTTCCCAGGGATTCTCAAAGGAGGTAGTGCCCGGACACCTCCAGCATCAGCAGCAGTTTGGTCATCCCAATCACTGGGAAGTGCAAGTAGCATTTAGTGGCTGGAGGCCAATGATGCTAACTGTCTCCAAATCCACAGAGCAGTTCCAGCAACAGGCCAAAAGTATTTCCTTGAATAGAATCTTAACTCTAAGACTATACTTTCAGGGGTTATTTCTATAGTTCATTACTAGAGAAGTTTCTCTGAACATGCAGAGCACCTAAGATGTTTCCGTTCTCCTGAACTCATTCCTGATGTTTGATACCCTGGTTAAAAACAATTCAGTAAAGCATCCTGCCTCAGAATGACTTTCCTATCATCCTTCATGTGTCATTCCAAGGTTTCTTCGTAAGTCATTCCAAGTTCTCTAGTCCATACCACAGTACCTTGCAAAAAACACATGAATAAAGCAATACAATTTGATTAAGATACACACACAAAAAATACACACACACACAAAATATAAACACACAAAAAATCCGTAACTCTGGTGTCCCTGATTTCAGTGCCTTACTATTCCACATCTAATAATTCTTGGTTCCCAGAGACTTAACAGTTCCACATTCTAGAGAAAACACATGCACATACACCCAGAAAAACTGCCACAGGTGTTACAGACATTCAAAAGAAGTGAAATATGAATGGTCCTAACTTTTGCGAAACATGCAAGATTATAGATAGAATACTTAATATAGGGCATGAATTCATATAATACAGGCCTTATTAAAAGTACAACTCAATGTACAGAAATTATATTTTGATATCAGAGATTTATCTTGTTAGATTAAAATCTGAAAACTAATTTTTTGAGGCTACATGTTTGCAGTGAAGTCCTTCCCGATTATTAATTTATCTTCTGGATAGAAATGACAAATATATCTGTTAACTTAAATTTAATACTGAATTAACACTACTGTATTTTAGTTGTTGTCCCTTCATTGACCCAGACTAATCTACTAGTCTGAAATTTCTGAAATCCTACAGACTAAACACACACACACACACACACACACACACACACACACACACAGAGAACTGTGACATAATGTCCCAGAACATTAATCAGACTGGACACTGAGAAAAGCTGTATTTCTATACAATGTCTAATAAAGCTGCCTGGAACTTCATATATAGGCAGGTGGCCTTCTTTTGTAAAGAAACACAGTGGCCAGTCAAGTAGGGTTATTAGGACAGCTCTAGCCACATCCTCCACCTTCACTCCCACCCTCTATAAGATGCAGTGTGTTTGCTGTGCAAATTCAGCAGCAGTACCAGTACTTGAACCTCTTTTTCCAACCAGACACCGAATCTAAAATCCCTCCTAAAGCTACAAAGGTAGAAGATAAAAAGGAAAATGGAAAAATCAATCATAATCCAGAAAAAAACCACTATTAACAATTTAGTACATATTATTTTGTATCTTTCTATACTATGGGAATAGGTTGCAAAAACAGCATATTATAACTACTGCTTATAGATTTCACTTAATATATTTTAACACAGTCATTAAATAATTGGTTATCACTACTGGAATGGCTGTGTACCAAGTCTGCACTGATTTAGGAGTACCATCAGCCAAAAGGTGCCCACTGTACCTAGTCAACAGCACCTTTTTCCTCATGCCAATTTGAAAGGTGTTAGGGTTAGATCATTCTTTTCAACTGCTAGAGTTGAACATTCTTAAGCTATCTGGTGAACAAATATGTCTTTTTTGTATTATTATTAACTGCCTGAGATAGCGCCCCTGAGCCTTCCTGGTCCAGGTGTTTGTTTTGTTATCGCTGCTTCTACTAACAAGTTCCTTACCTATTAACACCATCAACCCTTGTCCTGCATTGCTAATATTTTCCCAGTTTGTTGTTTACCTTCCCTTGTGTTTATGAATTTACATTTTTAAAAAATTCAGTAATTTGTATGCTTTCAAATCAATGACTGCCCTCAAATTCTTTTCTTTTGCTGTCATGCAGTATCATTTATATTCACAATTGCATCAAAAGGGATTTCACTCTACCACTGCTTTTCAGGTCCCTAGTTATGTCTTTTCCTCATCTGCCCCTTTTCTATAATCTTGTTGCGTATCCATCCAGTCTGTTCTCTCCTCGAGATTTTTCCAATCCATTTTTATAAACGCCATGACTTCTTTCACTGTATTAACAATGTCAGTCACTATTGTAAGAAACTATTTTGAATCCTGCAAGATATCTTGTTTGGAGATGCTCTTTCTCAAAGTCTTCAAGATATTATTCCCTAGTTCCACAATTCCTGTTTCCATCTCACAGTGAGTATCAATGTGGCACCTCCACTTGTCCTACTATGAAGTATCAGGAGACAGACTTACCCTCATACCTAAAACAACTGAAAAAAACAGATAGAATATACAGGCAATCTGGAAGACACTGGAAATCATCAGGAAACAAAGGGCAGCAGACACTGAAAGACCGGAAATATGTAAGGTGAGCCCTACAACTGTCCCCAGCTTACTGCTGAAGAGTTCACCAACTGTGATACAGGGAGGGGGGATCCAGGAAGATCCTGGCAGTACCCTTGAGTTGAGGACAAGGATCTGGGAATCTAGGGAGACCAAGGTAGCCAGAGTTCACATGGCAGAGTACAGGATAAGAGACAACTACACAGAAAGAGAACCCCACCGATATGCAGAGGGCCCTCCTTGATCAGTGGATGATTGTGAGGAACCTATACAAGCCTGAAGAATAAGCCACCTAAAAGGATTAAGAAGGAATGATACCCAGGCTCATACAAGGCAGCTCCTATTCTTAGCCACTGGAGTGGAAAACTTCCTGATTGGAAACCAATAAAGTACTTAGAAGGATTTTACCTTACTAGTAAGGCAAAATTAGCTCTAGAGTAGTCTCATCTGCGAAAGCTAAAAAGCAAGACCTGAAAGGATCAAACTATCTCCAAGTAACTTAACCAAAGAACAAAACTCAAAAACATTCATGAAAATACAAAAACAGCCATCACACAATAATCTCTGGGATGCAATCTAAAATTACCACAGTATACAAAAAAGCAGAAAAACATGACCCATAGTGCAGAGAAAAACATCAATCAATTGCAACTGACCAGAAATGACAAAAATACTAGAATAAAGACAATGAAACATTTACCACGTTCCATATATTAAAAAAACGAAAGGATGGATAGAGTATGTTAAATATAGACGTGGAAGACAGAAAAAATAACCAAATCAAATGTCTAAACACAAAAACTACAACGAGAGGCCAGGCACAGTGGCTCACACCTGTAGTCCCCGCACTTTGGGAGGCCGAGGTGGGCGAATCACGAGGTCGGGAGTTTGAGCTCAGCTTGGCCAACATGGTGAACCCCCGTCTCTACTAAAAATACAAAAATTAGCTGGGCGTGGTGGTGGGCACCTGTAATCCCAGCTACTTGGGAGGCTGAGGCAGTAGAATCTCTTCAACCCGGGAGGCAGAGGTTCCCAGTGAGCCGAGATCACGCCACTGCACTCCAGCCCAGGCAACAGTACGAGACTCCGTCTCAGGAAAAAAAAAAAAAAAAAAAAAAAAAAATCTACAACGAGAAGGAAGAAATTCTGGGAATGATGGATATGTTAACTTGACTATGGTGATGGCATCACAGATGTACACATATGTCGAAACCTAGCAAATTATATGCTTTAAATATGTACAGTTTATTCTATGCCAATTATACCTCAATAAAACTGCTGAGAGAAGGAGAGAAAGAAAAAGAAGATTATCCTTGGGCTGCACTCTACTTATCTGATACGGATTTGCCCATTACAAGCCTATGGTTCAAAGGCAGATTTGAGATATCTAAGGCTTAGTATATTACGAATCAGAGCACTCACTGCTCCCATGGTAAATTCTCCTCTCTCCAATTTTCTTGGTCTCTAATACTGTATTCTGGACTGATAACAGCAATATAAAAATACAATCCTAAGTCTATACTGGGCAGCACTATACTGTTACTACAATCCTTCTCTACTTCCACCTAGTACACTTCACTCATAACGACACTTCCCAGATAAAATTCATCAGTATCCTCCCTCTTCCCATCTCTCCCCAGTTTTTTTCTAGTAGTTACCAGTGTGGGCAGGAGAAGAAATGAACATGAAAAGGGATGAAGTCTCTGCTATAAAAGAATCCCTGGGTAAAAATTTTCCTTATTCTGGCTGTGTTACTATTAGTATCCATTATCAGATCCTACAGGGAGTTAAGTCATCTTAATTTTCAGTGTTTCATATTTTCATCTTTGTTTCTTAATAAATATTTTAGCAGGACACTGCTACTCATATATCATTTTGTACTACAAACCTCAGATTGCTTTTACAAAGTCAGAAATTTAGTTCTTAAAGCAAATTAAAAACCAAGAGTCTCAACTACTTTTCATTTGTGATCTGTTAGCTAATTCTTAATACTATGTGAGTTGTGTTTTGAACACCTACTTATTAAACACCCTCAAGCTTACTTTTATTATTTTTGAGACACTTATTTAAACATGTCGGTGAGAAAAGGAAAACAATTTTATAGAAATAAATTTTATGTATAGACACATTTAGGAACACGTGCATTTTACATAACACAAAGACCTGAAATCTAGGGTATTCATGAGTACCTTATACTGCTTAAATTTTAGCCTGTACATGTGAACTATGATCAACCAGCTCAATTTAATCCCAATCTATGCTTTATACCTGATTTTATTCTAGTTCCTTATGATATTCTTATCATATACTCATGACACTAACAGAAAAATTAAAAGTTAAAAGTCTAATTGTAGTTGGATTCAAGGGAATTTGTATCTTTCTATGAAGGTATTTAGGCATACAATTCAAATGTTTTGTTAAAGGAAGAAAATAAGAAAACTTTCATTCCCATGGCTTCCTATTTGATATTCAGAATATGCATGGTCACAGACTAACAGAATTTGATTAGAAAGAAAACGCAGACTTCACTCTTGTCCTTCTAAGAAACTTCCTGAAAATACTGTATTGGGCTTCATGTTCCTCCTCTGTGCCCATAAATGTTGAAATCAAGATACACCTAGTCTGTTCCAAACTCCTGATCTACAGTCCTAGTAACACTTTCAAAAAAGTATATTAGGCTAGTTTAGAACTGCTTACTTACTCTTAGTGAACCCTAATTTGGATTAACCATTTCTATTTAATTCTTCTATGATCATCTCCATGAAGTCTGTATCAGAAGCTTCATTTCAAAGTGCGCAGGTGAGAATATAGGCAATATAAGGTGGCTTTTCTCTGCAGCTCCAGCGTCTACACTGGAATCCCTTGCCTACTATTTGATTCTTCACCATGTGAATTCATCACTTTTTAAACATTTCAGAATATACCCAAATACGGTAAATGAGACTTCCAGGGAATGCAAATAGATACCTACCACTGCTATTATGGTTTACAAATATGCCCATATGAGAAGAGGAAAATGTCACAGACCTTCTCTCCTGCCTAGGCCAATAGTTTGTATACTCCCACAATGACAAAAAGGCTCTCAACAAAAGCCAAATCTCAGGTTCACTGGTCTATACATTGGTGTGTACCTTCTACACTGCCACTCCTCTACTTGCTTATTAAGTCTACTTCTTTTGAATCATATATATATATTTCCCAGTGCCGTAATTTAGCCATGAGCCATCCCTCAAAACTGTGATTTTTGTTTTTGTGCCAACTATTTTTCATTAAAATTTCAAATTCATTTTGTTGTTTTTTTGGAGGTGGGAGTTAGGGTGAGAAAAATATGAAGAGACAAGAAGAGAACGATATGAAGCATCAGGCACTGGTCTTCATCCGTCTCCAGTGAATATTTTAGTACTCTTTCTCCTATGAATTTTCTAGTACTCCCTTTACTCTACTGCTTATGTTTGTGTCACAAAGGCTATCTTCTATGATTCAACTATGCCTCTATCACCTTGCCTTTGAAATGTGAGTTTAATATCTTCTCCAGCAGGTCAAAGGAAACACTAAGAACTGGCTATCCTTAATATACAATGTGATTTAAGAAGCCAAAACCCAGTTCTTCAATACCATCTGTAGTAGGGTGAACTATACACCACCCACCACACAAAATAAAGATAGGTCCATCCAAAATCTCAGAAAGTAACCTATCTTTACGGATGAAATTAAAGATCTCAAAAAAGAGATTCTGGATTAGGTGGGCACTAAATAAAGTAACTATCCTTATAAGAGACCAAACAAAGAAAAGGAGAAGATAGAGATGCACAAGACAGACACAGGGAAGAAGGCGATAGAGATTACGGTTATGCTGCCACAAGCCAAGGAAGAGCAGCAGTACCAGAAGCTGAAAGAAAGGAAGGATCCTCCCCCAGAACCTTAGGGAGAAGCATGGCCCTGCCAACACCTTCAGATTTCTGGCCTCTAGAACTGTGAGAGAATAAATTTCTGTTGTTTTAAGCCACCAAGTTTGTGGTAATCTCACAGAAGCCTTGAAAAATCCAGTACACCATCTAAATCACGAGTCACAACCTTTTTCTGTAAAGAACCAGATAGCAAATATTTTAGGCTTTGCAAGCCACTAGTCTCCTGCAACTATGCAGCCAGATGGGTGTGGCTATGTTCCAATAAAACTTTACTTACAAAAACAAGCAAACAGGATGGATTCGGCTCATGAGCTGTAGTTTGCTGACTACATGATATAAATGATACCAAATGGTATCTAGCAACCTAAATTGCATCTATCATGCAAATAATCTAAATCATATTTTCTATATCCTTTTTCTCTTTTATATTTATAATTATGCTCTATATGATAAGCACCTTCAATTATCTGCCCAAATCCTATAGTTCTGTTTCCAGAATTTAATCTCAAGATACATTTCAGAATTTTTCTTGAAAATGGCCCACCAATCAACAGAGAGTGGAATTAGGGGCAGAAACCCTTCTAGGATTCTCTCATCACTTAGGTAAGTACGCTAAGATGGCAGCAAACCTCCTTGTTTAATATCCTGGACATCTCTCATATCTACCTATCTTTCAGCAAATAATAGCTAATTATCTTAACAGATTTCTTTTTCCTGCACATGAGAACTTGATTTCTCAAACTTGACAATGTCTACTATTTTCCTTCAATAAATAAATAAATATCTTCTTGTGCCTAGAACCACTATCCGTAAGAACCTTTTATTATTTAATTAGTTTGAAGTATGTTTTCTCCTCTTATTTCACTATCACATTCTTCTACCTCGATCATCTGATCTTGATTTCTTCCCAATGCTATCAAATATACCTTCTTTCCCAAATCATTTCTTCCTTCTTTTTCCTAAGCAACTTTGACTGTATCAAGCCAGCATATACTAAAATGCCCCAAGCTGTTTTACTGTCTCCTCAGCATGTGTGTGTGTGTGTGTGTATATATATATATATATATATATATATATATATATATATATATGACTAATCTTCCTTAGACAGGAAAATAAAGGTAAGACATACCCTGCACATCACTGCAACTGTTCTTCTGTGTCCGTACTGTTACGATCTCTAGATGAATACTGCTTTATGCATCCTTCTGCAATGCAGCTCTGTTAATTCCGGAAATTTCCACAGTAAACTCGGTCTGTCAGTTACCATGGAAACTGCCTGCTTCCTGGCACTACTAACAAATGAGTATCTTTGCTGTGATCTAAGATGAGGCAAAAGGAAAAACTGAAAAACGAAATGTCCAGAAGAATGGCTCAAACATTCTAAATAGAAAATTTCAAATTCCGATACTCATATTTAGTGAACAGAATGTATTAGACAAATTAGATAAGTCTGCAGTATTCTGAAGTAGTACTCATTTATGAAACACAAAGAAATGTTTTATCACCACAGAAAAGAGTAACATTAAAGAGGACAAGACAAACATTCATGTTTGCATCATGTTGCTATTGACTGTTTCCTAAGAGCTGATCCTGTGTCAGTTGTACTCTAAGTTTACCCTTAGAACAGTTTTTCTGGGCTATGCTTCTTCAAGAAAAGGTAAGGAAAACTGCCCTAAATCTATAGGTTACATGTTTTCATGAGATCCTTTCCCTGTTTAGGCCCCAATTTCCAGTGGCAGCTAAAACCTCTTCCCAAGTAAGTAAGAAATTAAGAGTAGTTTAAAGTGTATCTCAGGAGTTTTTGCCAACAAGGTAGCTTTACTAGCATTCTCAGAACATTAGACATAGCCAACCACAATTCCTTCCCAACTGCACTTTGAAACAACGCTAGATTTCTATAACATCACGCACTACCAGTTTGCTTCCTAATTATCAAGCATCTTTTAATTTTTGCCTGTCCCTCCTCTTCTATCCAACCTCTAAATGTTAGATTTTCTTGGGGCTCAGCCCTGGACACAATTTTCCCAACAAAATACATTCTCACTGTCTTCCTAGGCAACCCTTTCATCTATATGGCAGCAATTTTCAACTTTTTATCTCCAATCTACAACTTCACCTCTGGCACCAGACTCATATTTTCAACACCAGAGTATGTGATATATGCACATAAGCACAAAAACACATGTATACATATACATACATACACACACACGCTATATATATATATAATATATATATGTATGTTTTGATATCCCTAATAAAATGTCACAGGTCCCTCAAACTTAATATATCTAAAACTCGATCTTGCCCTATGACCCCCATTTACAGATGCTCCATACCCAGTAGTCTCCATCACAGTAATCGCAACTAAACCCATTAATTCAAGCCAGAATTCTACAAGTCACTATGAACACCTTCCTCCTTGTCATCATCTACATTCAAATTATCACCAATATTTATTAATTACTTCCAAAATTTCTTTACAGTCTCTCTACATTTACTGTCATCAATTTAATATTATTAAAGTCATAATAGGGACTATTATGCTTTACCTATATTACCATAGTTTTATCAGGTCTCCCTAACTATATTCTTACCTCCTTTCAATACATAGTCCACACGGCAGCCAGAATAATTACTTTAGACTGTAAATAATCAGTTTAAATTGTAAATCACTCATCTACTTATAACTTTTCCATAACTCCCCACTGCACTTTGGATGTCATCCAGCTCTTTATCTACAAGGCCCTACATTATGTGGCCCATCTCTCCATACCTAACTGTCTCTACACCCTTAATCTAAATTTGTTTTTCCTTTCTCATTCAGTCACCCTCCATGTGAACTGCCATTCCTTCCATTCCATGACAAGTTGAATATTTCCCACCTTGATAATTTCAAATACATGCGATTCCTTCCACTTGGAACACTCATCAATCCCTCCCCCAAATCTAGTAAAACTCACTCAAGTTTAGAAGCCTTCATTGACTACATTTTCACCACCCTCCTTCTAAATTAGGCCCATATTTCATTTTCTCATAGCACCTGGTTCTCTTCCTTTAATAGCAAGTAGGTGATTATAATTTTATACACACACACGTCTGTGTCTGCCTCTAAATCTCAAGCTTCATGAAGTAACAATCACATCTCTTTTTTCAACATGAAATACCTATGCCCACACCATAGTAACTAGCAGATGGCAGACATTCAACAAACATTTGCTAAATGTATGAAAGAACACGTACTGGATTGCTTTGGTTTCTGGCAACCATGACTTGCTCCCAAAGCTCTGATGTTCTCCCTGGACTCTATGAGATATCCCTATAGCCATTCCCCAAATTCCCCTTTTCTGGCATCCATTCAAACCCCAAGGAATACACCTCTTATATCTGACTTCTGCAGCTCCTCAGTCAGGAAAAAGGTTCATCTGTGTAAACCTGCAGTGCCCGCTGTACCAGTGGTCCTAAGAAGAAGCAAATTTGCACTCCAAGGTTCATTTGGTAATGTCTGGAGACATTTTGGCTGTCACAGCTAGTAGGGGGGCAGGTGTTACTGACATCTAGTGGGATGCCACTAAACATTCTACCATGCACAGGACGACGGCCTCCCACAACAAAGAATTTTCCAATCTAGTATCTCAACAGTAACAAGGTTGAGAAGACACAGCTACTTCCAGTCTCTCCTATGACAAGAAAAGGGCTGAAAATTACCAATCTATGAAGAATTAAACATTGGTTAATTTTTAAAAGTACATTTCACCAGCACAAAGTTGTTCTCTAAAACATTGTTTTTAATTCAACAATGAAAATAATCTAAATAGCTATCAATAAGGAACTAGTTAAATATATAATACACCTATACAATGTAATGAATACTATATAACTAAGAATAGGTATGTGGGTGGGGCACAGTGGCTCACCCCTGTAATCCCAGCACTTTGGGAGGCCGAGGTGGGTGGATCACTTGAGGCAAGGAGTTCAAGACCAGCCTGGCCAACATGGTGAAACCCCATCTCTACCCAAAAATACAAAAATTAGCCATGTGTGGTAGTGCATGCCTAAAACCCAGCTTCTTGGGAGGCTGAGGCACAAGAATCACTTGAACCTGGGAGGTGGAGGTTGCGGTGAGCTGAGATTGCACTACAGCACTCCAGCCTGGGCAAGAGTGAGAAAATCTCAAAAAACAAAGAAGAAGAAGAGGAGGAGGAGGAGGAAAAGGGTATGTGTTAATTCAGAAATATTTTCAAGATGTACTAAGTTACTAAGTGAATAAAAAATCAAGCTACAAAAAAGTGCAGAAAAAAACTGCTATTGTGTGTAAATATTCTTTAAGGATCTATATAAATTATGTATTCTGACATATAATAAGCTTTTCTGCAAGGCATTTTACATTTAACAGGGTTATCTTTGGAGATAAATATTAAGGGCATGAAGCTGATTTTTTGTTTTATAACTTTCTGCACCAACTGAATTCTCTTACCAGAAGCAGGTACTACTGATTTTTTAAAGGGTAACATGAACTACCTGGATGATAAGATAATGGGCCAGTTTGGCTTTCTTCTTTATACTTTCTCTGTATTAAAAAAAAAAAAAAGAAAGAAAGAAACAATAGTAAATGTTATTTTTAAAGCACACTAAAAACACATCCCCTCAACTTTTTAGGGGACTGTAGCTACTTAGGGGTACACTATACCTGATGTGGTGCAACAGATACTCTAGAATAATCCTCAAAAGAAACTTGATAACCTTCTTAAAAATTTCACTCTAGGGTTCTTTCAGACATCATGAAAGGGGAAAACACATGGGCAGAAATAAAATTTATCACAGTATTGTTCCACAGGCATAAAAGCTGAATTCAATAAAAGCACAGTGTTCATATATTCATCAAGTCATCTAAATTGTCGAAATACATAGGTGCTTTGAGAACAAGGACAGAAAACCACAAATACTGCTCAGTGAGAGTAAAAAAATCTATCACTATAATTTTTATTGTTACTGGCCAGGTACGGCGGCTCAAGCCTGTAATCCCAGACTGTGGGAGGCGAGTCAGACAGATCACCTGAGGTCAAGAGTTTGAGACAAGCCTGGCCAACATGGCGAACCCCATCTCTACTAAAAATACAAAAATTAGGCCAGGCGCAGTGGCTCATGCCTGCAATCCCAGCACTGTGGGAGGCTGAGGCGGGCAGATCACCTGAGGTCAAGAGTTCAAGACTAGCCTGGCCAACATGGTGAAACCTTGTCTCTACTAAAAATACAAAAAACTAGCCAGGCATGGTGGTGTAGGCCTGTAATCCCAGCCACTTGGGAGGCTGAGGCAGGAGAATCACTTCAACCCAGTAGGCGGAGGTTGCAGTGAGCCGAGATCACACCATTGCACTCCAGCCTGGATGACAGAGCAAGACTCAGTCTCAAAAAAAAAAAAAACAAACAAACACCAATAATAATAATAATAATAATATATGTATATATATAATTGTTATTGTTCTGGATTGCTTTTAAAATTGAGGCACCATTTACATATAGTGAGATGCACAAATCATAAGCATATGTGGCTCAATGAGTTTTGACAAATGCAGACACCTTTCTATTTCACAAAATACAGCAAGATATAGAGCATTCCATCACCTCAGGAAATTCCCTGGTTCCCTGGTGCCATTCTCGTCAATCTCCTCCAGAGGCAAGCACTGATCTGATTTCAATCACCACAGATCTGTTCTGCCTACTCTAGATTTCATAGAGATAGAATCAGTATGTTCTCTTTTGTGTCTCGCTTCTTCTGCTCAGCATTTTCAGAGATCCATCAATATGATTGCAGGTATCAGTATTTTCTCCACTTTATTGAGGAAGAGTATTTTGTTAAATAATATACCATAATTTGTTTCTTCATTCTTCCATTATTGAACACTCTGGGTTCTTTCTAATTTGGCGGCTATTCTGAATAAACTTCCTATGAACATTCACTTACAAATCTTTCTGAGAGTATTTTCATCTTAGGCAAATAACAAAAGGTAGGACTGCTGGGTCAGGGGCAGGTGCTTGTTTCATTTTATTAAAAACCTAGCAGAGTTTTCTAACGTGGTTGTACCATTTTCTGCTTCCTCAACAATACAGGAGAATTCTGCTTACACCACATATTTGCCAAGATATTGCCTGGTCTTTTAAATTCTAGCCCTTCGGGTGGAAGTGTAGTGGTATCACCTTTTTGTTTTAGTCTGCATTTCTCTTATTACTAATGTTCTTATGGCTGTTTCTCATATACTTATCATCCATTCCAATGCCTTCTTTGTGAAGTGTCTATCAGAGTCTTTAAACCATTTTTCAAATTGGGTTCTTTGGGCTAGCCCAGCGGCTCAATGCCTGTAATACTAGCACTCTGGGAGGCCGAGGCAGGGGGATCACTTAAGGAGAGTTCAAAACCAGCCTGTGCAACATAGCAAGATCCCACCTCTACAAAAAATTTTTTTAAATGAGTCAGGTGTGATGTAATGTGCCTGTAGTCCCAGGTACTCTGGAGGCTAAGCTATGATGCACTCCAGCTTTGGTGACAGAGTGAGATTTTGTCTCAAAAACAAAAAAGTAAACTGGGTTGTTTTGAGTTTTAGTTTATTATATATACAAAAGTCCTTTGTCAGATATATATATACATTGTGAATGTTTTCTTCTAGTCTCTTTCTCTCTCTCCCTCTCTCTCCCCCCCCCTTCCCCTCTCCTCCTCCCTGCTTTCCTCCCCGCCCCCCGCCCCCTGACAGAATTTTGCTCTTGTCACCCAAGCTAGAGTGCAGTGTTATGATCTCTACTTACGGCAACCTCTGCCTTCCAGATTCAAGCAATTCTCTCGCCTCAGCTTCCCAAGTAGCTGGGGTTACAGCCATGCGACACCACGTCCAGCTAATTTTGTATTTTTAGTAGAGATGGAGTTTTACCATTTTGGTCAGGCTGGTCTTGAACTCCTGACCTCAAGTGACCCGCCTGCCTCGGCCTCCCAAAGTGCTAGGATTACAGGCATGAGCCACTGCGCCTGGCCTTGCCTGTTTATTTTCTTAAAAAACTTCTGATGAGCAGAAATTTTTAATTTTGATAAAATCCAATTTATTATTTTTTAGTGGTTTCTTTGTCCTATCAAAGAAATTTTTGCCTATGCCAGATAACAAATATATTTTGGATGTTTTCTTTTAGAAGCTTTATAGAGTTTTTGCTTTTACTTTTAGGTCAATGATCCATCTTGAGGTAATTTTTGCATATGGTATGAAGTAGAAATTAAAATTTATCCTTTCAAACCTTTTTCCAGTTTGTTACATCACTATGAAAAGCCTATTTTTTTCCCACTGAATATTATAAGCACCATAGTCAAAAATAAATTGACTATACATGTGTGTTTGTCTACTGGACTTTCTATTATATTCCATTGATCTATTTGTTTATCCTTAATATCCTTCCACCAAGCCTTAATTACTGTAGCTTGCAGGTTGTACTTGTAGGCTGACTGTGTTACAGATAACCTTGAAATCAGGTCGTTTTAAGTCCCCCAACTTACTGTTTTACAAATTGTTTTTAGCTAGGTCCTTTGCATTTTCATACATATTTTAGAATCAAAATGTCACATTACACATATTTTAAAAGTCTGATGGGATTTCACTGAATCAATATACCAATGTCAGAAGAACACACATCCCAGATGAATAAAATAATAATAAATTGTCTTTCCTAGAATGAAAGAGTGGTTTCTAGATTGAAAGAGTCCACTGAGAGCAAACTACAAGGAAAAAGAAAGGTAAGGGGAGGAGGGAAAGGAGGGAGAAGACTGGGAAAAGGGAAGAGGGGAGGTGGGGGGGAAGAATGCAAACACAGCAAGATTTCAGAACCTGGGGAAAAAGAAAAATCCCCACAATAAATCACAAAAGAAAAAAGAGATCACATACAAAGGTTCAGGAATCAAAGTCACATCTAACCTTTTAAAGTAACCATGGAAAATAGAAAACATTGTCGAAATACAAACACAATTCTGGAGAAAAATTTCTACCCCAGAATTCTATACCCAATAAAATTGCTAATCTATTATGAGGGTAATTTATTTAAAGACATTTTCAAGGCCAGGCAGTGGTTCATGCCTGTAATTCCAGCACTCTGGGAGGCCGAGGCAGGAAGATAGCTTGAGTTCGAGACCATCCTGGGCAACATAGCAAGACCCTGTCCTCTACAAAATAATTTAAAAATGAGCCAGGCATGGTGGCACATGCCTATAGTGCCAGCTACTCAGAAGGCTAAGGTAGGAGAATCACTTGAGTCCAGTTGTTCAAGACTGCAGCGAGCTATGATAGCACCATTTACTCCAGCCAGGGCAACAGAGCAAGATCCTGTCTGAAAAAAGACAAAGGCATATTCAGGCATACAAACACCCAAAAAGCTTGAGAAGTAATTAAAAACTACTAAGAAAGAATTCTTATCTCAGGAAGACTTAGAATATATACTCTACCAAAATGAGAGTGGGAAAGCGAAAAATAAAAAAAGATGAAATCCCGGAAAAGATAATCAGAATCAGGCATTCACAAAACAATGGCAACAGCCCTGTGAAGCAGACCTCAAGTGCAACCACTCCAGATTAAAGCAAGAGTATGGATGGATAGCTAACTCAAAAAAAGAAAAAAAGGGGGGGGGGGAGAGGGGGAGAACTGAGTGACCAACTGATGTATTTAACTATGTTGAGAGAAGATTCACAGTGAACCATATATGAGGCAGTTATTAACTCTGGGGAAAACAAATTTGCTCAAGAACAATAATATAATCATACTGTTACTCAGTTGTAGATAATTTTTAAAAAAACACACTGAAAAAAGTTACCTTCATATAGCAAATTTCCTTAATAATAGATAAAAGTTTCCAGAAACATACATACTACAAAGATAAAAGGCCTTATAATATTCTGATTGAAATCAGAACTCAAAAACATAACTGCCTGATTAGAAATGGTTGGAAAACTCATCAATAGCTAAGAAGTCAGATGTATCTTCAAGGAGCAGCACTTAGAAGTACTGTGAGTTAAAAAACCAGGGCTATCTTCTAATGTCGGCCTCGGTCTCTGATTCAAGAACAAAGATGATTTATAACACCAAAAGCACACAACTCAACAGCATGTATCATTAATCTATGCAAATACATATTCCAGCATTAGCATCCACCACCTCAGCTATAAACATCCAGCTTGAAGGGAATGTGAATCTCAAGGGGGTAGGGGCCCACAAAGAGAATCAGTTCTACCACTCCTATTACCACTGCCACCTCTGTCGAGAATCACTTCTCCAGTGAATTGCTGACTTATGGAAGTGTACCACAGCCTCAGGTACACTGAGGTGGAATGTGGGACTAAAGATAAGACTGAATATCCCTAAACTGTAACATTAAGAAGTACAATGATCTAAGCTTTAAAGATTATCCCAAACACAGCATCATTATTTACTAGAGCCAAAAGGTAGAAACAACCCAAATGTCCAACAACAGATGAATGGCTAAACAAAATGCTGCATACACATAACAATAAAATAATATTTATTCACCCTTAAAAAGAAGGGTGGAGAAAGATACATTCTACAACATGAATGAACCTTGAAGACATTATTTTGAATGAGAAAAGCTAGACACAAAATAAAAATTGTTATGATTCCACTTATGAGAGGTACCTAAAAAATAGTTAGATTCATAGAGACAGAAAGTAGAATGGTGGGCGCCAGGGCTAGAAGGAAGGGAGAATAAGGACTTATTGCTTAATGGATACAGAAGTTCGATCTGAGAAGATGAAAAAGTTCTAGAGATGGATGATGGTGACAAATGTACAACAATGTGAACATAATTAATCCCAATGAACTGTATACTTAAAATGGTTAAGATAAAAATTTTTACGTTATGTATATTTACTACAGTAAGAAAAAAGATTCGCAGCAGTAGCACCAAACCAGCCACACACACACACGCACACACGCACACACACACACCCCATAGTATTTAACACATTTGAGATTAAACATCATCTATTAATACATACCCATAAATACTTCTACCATTACCGCTATTTTGTAAAAGTGGTCCACCACAGAAATGCAGAGATTTCACAGTATCATGATTGCTTCAAAAAATTTCAGAGACAGAAAAAAACTTCCAAATTCATGTAGATTAGAGGTATTCACACTTAGAAATTCACCAGAGATGTCCTGGGACTATTCTGGGGAATGAAGGCAGACAACGCTACAAAGCTCTCTCCCACCTCACAAACACTTCAGTCAGCACAGTTCCTCCTTTATCTTTTTAGCCTATCAGTTTTGTACATGAGACTTTATTTAAAGAAGGCCGTGCAAAGCTGGCTTAATTCTCTCCCCTCCCTATTCATTATATAAAATAGTGTATGTCGCTATTCTAATTCAATGCCTAAATTGAGAGCAGAATTAAGTGATAAAGTCAAGGTCACAGAGATAACGACAACGCCAGGATAGAAATCCAGACTCCTAAATTTCTACCCATTGTTATTTCTTTTTAAAAACAATTTTTTTTTTTTTAATAGAGACAGAGTCTCAACTCTTACACAGGCTGGAGTGCAGTGGTACACTGTAGCCTCAACCTCCAGGGCTCAACTGACCCTTCTACCTCAGCCTCCCAAGTAGCTGGGACCACAGGCGCACGCCATCACACGTGGCTAATTTTTTCTATTTTTGTAGAAATGGGGTTTTGCCATGTTGCCCAGCCTGGTCTCGAACTTCTTGGCTCAAGCAATCCTCCTGCCCCGGCCTCCCAAAGTGCTGGGATTGCAGGCGTGAGCAACTGTGCCCGGCCTCGTCATTAATTCTAAGACAGCAACGTTTATAAGACATAGTTCTCACAATTTAACCAAGAGAAGAAGAAATTCTAAGTTTTAAGATAAAGTTCTACTGAGAAGGCTCATCAAGAAATACGAGGAATATTAGTTATTAACTAGGGACTTTGAAACCTCTTTAAACTACTCCTAGATGTTCTATAGCACAACTGAGTCTCTGTCTGTTCCAATGTAATAAACAAAGATAAGGGAAATCCTAGAGATCCTCTGGTCTAAAGAGAGCACTTTAAACTTAAAACGTGTGGTTCCAAAACTCTTAAGCCCCAAAATGTTATCTGCATCCACCACTATTTATTTCCAGTGTTAACTTTTAAGCTAGTGTTTCTTCTTGACAATTGTGATGTTATGAAGATAAAAGGGCTGTTCTTTCAGAATAACAATTGTACTGAATATATTCTAAACGACTCAGTACACTGAGAGCACTCAACCATAACTCACCATCATGAAAACACAGAATGTTTAACAGAATATCTACTTCTGTTTGTCAAATTCATATACACAACATGATTTTAACACAAGCTGGCCACATTTATAAGAATATCCCTAGAGTATCAAAAAGATTTATAGTGTTTAGTAGAATCCAAACCTGATGAAAATTTAAAAGGTAGCCACACATTTTTCCTTTGCTGTTTCTTTGTACTCTTTGGCTATCCAGTTTAATCTTTCATTTTAAAAGCCAAGGGAAAAAATGTTAGTGGGTACAAGAGTCTCTATTATAATATGCATTTTCTGTCAAAAATATTTATAATTTTAATCAATGATAATTAAAAATCAAGGTTTCCTGTTCAGGTTGTCTCCTCATCCTCCAAGATCCCCCCAAAAATCCTTTTTTTAAGGAAATAAGCAATAAATTAAAAGAATTAAATTTCTGAATGCCTGAGTAGATAAAAATGTATCACAAAGAAAAACTAATCGATTTCAAGAGAAGGAACTCTAGTTTAAAAGACTGATCAGCTAACTGCATAGAATGCAGGACCTTGTATAGACCTCACTTCAAACTATTAAAAATAAAAAAACTAATGAGGTCATCTGCTTATTTGATGATATTAAAGAATTATTTATTCTACTAGATGTAGCAATGGTACTATGATTATGTCTTTTAAAAGCAGCTCTTATCTTTTATAAATGCATACTAAAATATTTGTAGATTGCATAACATCTGAGATTTGGTTAAAACTAAGGGGTTGAAGGAAAAGATAAAACAACATTGGCCATGCTATTAACTGTTGAAGCTGTTAAAGCTGATTGACAGTAAAGACAGATTCATCTACCACTTTACTTTTGGGTAGGTATGCAATTTTCCATAATAAAAGGTTTAAAAATAAACAGAAAAAACTATAACCTATAACACATGGTAGGAGGCAGGCATGCAGTGAATATGAGAGACAAATCATGGTCCCAATAGAACACTGGATCAGAGAGAATTCATGGTCAGAAGAAATGAAGGCCTAGAAACCAGAGTTAATTAAACTTCTTTCTATAAGGAAGTTCTAGGCCAGGCGCAGTACCTCATGCCTGTAATCCCAGCACTGTGGGAGGCTGAGGCGGGAGGATCCCTGGAATCCAGGAGTTCAAGACCAGCCTGGGCAATATAGTGAGACCCTGCCACTTAAAAAAAAAAAAAAAAAAGAAAGGTCTAGTTAATTCCACTTTTCCTCTTTATTCTTCCCCTAAAATAAAAAGGGGGCATGTCTTCAAAGAGAACAAACACATCTGGAGAGAACCAGGCTTCCTAAGGTGAATTTTGGCTCTACTAATTCTAGCATTGGTAATATTCCTGGCCTAAGAGCTAGCTCTCAAAATACTCACAGAAAAGTAAAGCCAAGCCCACCAGGTGATGATCTATAACCAAAGCTTCCATTCAAGAAACAATCAAGAACAAGACATGAAAAAAAAATTATAAGATGTAAAAAAAAACTGAGAAAGAGGTAAAAGAAAAACTGATCCTTGAGGAAATCAATAATTCAAACAACAGAAAAGAATTTTTAAATTCCCTATTTTGTATCCAAAATTAAGAATAGAATCCTAAGAAAATGCCACAATCAACTCTTGGAAATTAAAACTGATTGCCAAGATTCCATTTAGGGGATGGAAAATAAAGAAAATCTCCCAGGATACAGAGTAAGAAAACAATGAGACGGAACACATTTTTTTTTAAAGTCTAGGATACAGGGGATATAGGCAGTCCAACATCCTAGTAACACAAGTTTCAGGAGAAGATGATAGGAAAAACATGAAGGAAATGTATCAAAAGGAAAGCAGCAGCAATTTTCCCAGAAAAAGAGATACATGAATCTTGAAACTAAAAGGGTTAATCTGATACATGGGAAGATGATGCAATTTGAGGCTTATCCTCATATAATTACAGAATATCAAGAATAAAGAAAACAGGCTAAAAGATTCCAGTGAGAGAGAGAAATAGGTAATCTATAAATAACATCCCTGCTACAATTAAACAGATCTACACATGGTTCCCAAAACTTCTCTTGTGCATACGCTCACCAGAATGCCACTGTCCCTTGTCTTCTTCACTCAACCTTCCCTGCCTGTCTTTCAAAATCCAGTAAAATCTTGTTCTTCTGGGAAGCA
Organism: Pan troglodytes; assembly: GCF_028858775.2. Classification (NCBI taxonomy): domain Eukaryota; kingdom Metazoa; phylum Chordata; class Mammalia; order Primates; family Hominidae; genus Pan; species Pan troglodytes. The sequence goes on from NC_072417.2 coordinate 58,631,600, forward strand.
TTTAATCAAGTAGGTTTTCTAAAATGATTTACCCCTTGTACACTTTTAATTTGACATTCAATCCATATTACCTTATGCCTTACTAAAATTACGACAGCCAATTGTCATTTCTTGGAATTTTATTTAAACTGTTGGTTCTCAGAAAAAAAGAACACTGTCTTACAATTTTTTTTTTTAATCTTGCAAAGGATCCTGCATCCAGGAGACATCAAATGCCAAGGAGATCTGAAACCAGATCCTGTGACATATCTTAACTTCATTAGCTTGCTTATTTCATCTTATCTTTTCCTAAATTCATGAACAAGTTTTATATTCACATCTGTAATTATTAAAGTTCAAGGAAATTTTAGGAGAAAAAACATATAAATGTTAAGAGATATCTTATTTCAAAACTCCCACAAACTACAAGTTATGTTTTTCTAATTGCAAGTACTCATCCTAAACAGAAACTAACAACTGTTTTTAGTGCTTGATGGCAAACAACTCAGAGGAAGAGTACAAAAGGATACCTTTTGGAAGGGGCTGGGAAGGTAGAGGAGATATGTTGTTCTAAGTAATAAAACAGTTATCTCCGACCAGTAACAATGCTAGTAGTTACCTATTCCTAACCCACAACAATTGACCTGTACAATAAAAAACTTACAACAAAGTCTGGGTCTAAAATTTTTACATACCAGAATCAAGCTCTAAAGATTCTATCATAAGGTAAAAATACCTATTACCATGTCCTTTCAAATTTTAAATACTTGCTGGGAAGAAATAAAGGATGAGAAATCTAGCTGGCTATAGGTTTATTATAAAACATTAGTTAAGAACAAAACAAAAAATAAAACCTGAACTCAACTTTGGAAGAAAGTTTTTTTCCACCCTGTGTTTACTATTTTTTAAAAAAGTTTGCTCCATGAATTCCACATACATAAAGAAACTCCAGAGGGAAGACAGTACAAATAGATGAATGTTTTTCCAGTTTTAATTTAAGTCAGGTTGTCTTTCTCCTTGTCCAAAAAGGCTTTTAAAAAAGAAAGATCTGATAAGTTTGGTGATTACTGCTATATCCTTTCCTTCTTAGACTTCCAACATATGGTTCAGCTAGTAACTAAGGTAACAGAAGGGGGCTATGTTAAAGAATTAGTTTTGCACTAGCTTTCACTACAAATTCTAAGAAATAAGGAAGGAGGTTCTTTTAAGAATTGTTTCCTTGCTGCTGAAATTCTGACTAATTAATAAGTACTAAGTTTCCTTCCTCAAGATAGCCCCTACTTGATGTTTCAGAGAAGGTAAAAAGAGTGGGACTCTAGGCTGAGCTCTGACAAGAAGTGTGATTATGAACACCAGTCTAATAAAATTAATAGACAATTGAGAAAAATAAATTGTTACTACACTTTTTATTTAAAATATCTTTCATTCCCTCTAAGGCTACAAGTGAAAGTATAAGTGTATATATACATACACATACCCCACTACTCCCTTCTAGACATTGCTGTTTTAAAAATATTTTAAGCATCTCTTTTGCAAGACACTACCTTCTACCAATTTGTTACTGTTGGTAAATACAATGCATACCAAATTCTGAAAGAAGAGAAAATAGCAATAAAAGTGCCTCTTTGGGAAGAATAAATGTATTTTAAGCCTAATAAGATCTAGATGCAAATTGTTGAGAAATTACTTAAAAAAATGTATCTGCCAGCTTTTTAATCATACCTTACACCACTTGCTTTATAGTTCTCAATATCGAAACTAGCTCAAAATTATTTTTATGGACATGGTTATAAAAGTACAGCCACTGGCCTTCATTTTCATGATAGGTTAGGATGGGAAATAAGAGGTTTTTTAATATTTCACATCACTTAAATTCAATTGAAGGTTAATGTAAAATATTGTTCTGAAGGTATTGCTTTATGTTAACTAAGATGCTCTAATATTTTCACTAAGATGCTACAATATCATTTCCATTGTTTGAAAATTCAGTAAATGAAATAACCACTGATATGTGTACACTCACATGTACACAACTCTTTCAATTTACTATGACATAGAAATCTTGCAGGAATCTAGCTTATTAAGATGGGACTCTATTTTGTCACTAAGTGGTGAAAATTTGTACAGTTGGACAGAAGACAGTCAAATTTCCTACATGCAACTTGCAATTTAACTGGAACTCCAGAAGGAAAAGAATAAACAATATTCCCAGAGAGTTTAGTCAGAGAAATTATACTGACATCTCATAATTGGAAAAATTCATAAAATACAGTAACTTTAAAATCTTTGCTTGAGTTGAGCCTTTGATTACCAAGAATACTCACATGTGTGGGTTTTGAACTCCTGTAGGATTGGGATTCAGAGTAAACCTTGCTGTAGATTTGAAAGGTGGATTTGCAAAATTCAACTTCAGTGCTTTGCGTTTACCTGAGAAATAACAAATAAAAAGTAAAAGTTTCAAGTACTACAAAACAGGTACTATTCTGAGGGCATAAGAAAGTCACACCAAAAGGCCAGAGAACTTGCTTTAACAAACAGTTAATATAGGACAATATTTTGAAAGGCAATGAGGAATTTCTCGAACTAAGAAAAAATAAAATAATCTAAAGTTGTTACTAACTACAAATCATTCACTAGGCTATGATACAATAGATAGAATGCTATCACTTCAAGTTTCCATTATTCAGGGAAGTTAATACTTTTGCAAATGAAAATACTATTATAAAAATCAATTATCTCAGTAGATATACTGAAAAATTCTAAAAATATTACCATCTGTCCAGTGTTATACTTAATGCCCTCAGTTTAATAAATATCGTTTTCCCTCATTTTAATGAATATAAACAACAGAGTGAAGAATCTGAAAAATTTGCTAAAAACATTACGGTAGAGTAAACTTCAAGTTAGTAATACAAGTATTCTAAATAATTATTTCCATGAAGCTGTTTCTTTAGGGTAGGAAGGGAAGAGATACCAATGTTTTTTATTACCCAAGTAAAACCACCATGGTAGAAGGGCAGAAAATGCAAAAAAAGATCAAATATATTAAAAATGTTACATATACACCTATACAATACATAGGGTTAAAATTTTACATAAACTTATCAATCCAAGTACCTCAAAATAATCAGTTTACTAACTACTGCAGACTTTTTTCTATACATAGATAGGGACATGTATTTTTTCACTACAATTGAAATCAGACCATGAAAATGCTTTGTAAAATGCTTTATTCACTAACATTTCTTTCTATATCAATAAGTCTTACAGAATCATTTCTTTAGGACTTAAAAGGATACCTTGTAACAGAACTGAATTTTTTAAGCATTTGCAGCATATCTTGGTTTCACATTCACCTTAGGGACACTTTTTCCTGAACTCACTCTCTAGAGTTTATTATACAATTAACTACTCAAAAAATATCTCTGCAATCCAAACACTTTCTGACCTCAGTGGATGAGGATTTAATAGAGGGTTCAAACTGTAAATGTGAGATCTGAAAATCTGATGGAGCCACACTGGATGGAGAAGATGGCAAAGAGACAAGAGCACAGAGCTCCTTGCCATGGCCCCTAGATCTGCTTTCAAAGATGAGCCTCCTTTCTACCAGATCATGTGAATTCCCACGAAGACCAAACACATCCATTTTCAGAAATAAGGTTAGTACAGTATGACTTTTCCACATAATGTAGAGGAAGGGCATTCAAACAACATGTGCAAAGGGTACACTAGGAAAAATAGCAGATATGACTGTATTTTTAAAAAAAAAACCCTCAGTATATTACCAAAAAACAAAACTAAAAAAAAATTGAACCTTGGGAAAACTCTTGCAATACAAAAATCAGTAGCTCTAAATATATAAAGACATCATAGAAATCAAGAAAAATAGAAAAAAAGTGATAAGAATATGAGCAGTAAAGACAAATCAAGGGAAAATATAAAAAGACACTAACACCAAAAACATTTTAAGCTTTTGTTCATGTGAAAATGGCAAAGTTTGAAGGTTTTATATTATACATACATAATGATAACATGATGATCAGAATGGCTAGGTAGAAGAATCACTAATAAGATATATTGCTGGTAGAAAAACTTTCTGTGAGAGGTTCAGCAATATACCAAAAAAAAGGTTTTTTTAGTAAATATGCTCTTTTACTTCTTGAGAATTTTTCTTTAGAAAATATTTAAAGATAGAGGATTACTCCCGGGTCTTGAAACCAAATGGAATTTGCCCTGGATAATACTCAGAGTTTTACCCATGCCTGATTTAAATGATTTTCATAATGGGATTTGGGATTTTTGAGCTGATAATATTTAGGTGAGATTTACATTTGAGTTAATACTGTAATGAGTCAAAATTTTGGAGACGCTGGGGTAGGGTAAATGTATTTTGCACATGGGAAGGATATGAATATTTGGGGCCCAGAAAACAGACTGTAATGGGCTGAATGGTGGTCCCCAAAGATACTAAGCTCCTAATCTCTGGAACTTGAACCTATTAATTACCTTAATATGGCAAATCGTTTACAGAAAAAATTAAGTTAAGGAACTTTGCTATCACAATTTGAAGAAAATCTTTACAAACTCCTCAAATCAAAAACTGAGCATATGTCATGTAGTCTGTGTTTGAAACCATCTGGCACATCATCCATTACCTCCGTGTGAAGAAAAATTAATATAAGACTAAGATAAAATGCAAGACAAGGACAGAACAAAGAACTATTGTGAAAACTATCCAAAGAAAAACAAAAATTGGTCCTTTCTTAGAAAGCCCAATTTGACGGAATAGTAGCTAACCTTACCAGATAAACAATAAAATACATTACAACAGTTAAAACTTAAACTGTTTTCTTGAATATAAGTATTTATACTGAATACACATAGAGATTTTTTTCAGCATTGCATTCACATTTAAATAAAAACTAAATTGAAAGCTTTAAAGGCCATTAACTTCATAAACGTACACCATGATGAAGAGAATGTGATTTAAGTTACATAAATTAGATTTAAACACACTCTACACTTCAGAGACATCTGCAATTATCTTGAAAAAGTCCAAATTTATATTCTGATCATTTACTAACAAAACACACTAAGTAATTCTGTAAGTTTCGAAGCCTTTCCAAGCAAAGATCACTCAAAGCCTAAAACAAGTGTCAACGAGCTTAGCACATGATCAAGTTACCTTGCTGGGTCTCATCTGTGTACCCCAACTCTTCAAATGCTGATCAGTTTAAGATGAACTTGAAAGGCAGTTTTGAGGAGGAAAAGGAAGGCCCCAAAATGTCAACCGAAGGTGAGATTCAAGAAAAGCAGAAAAATAGCTTTTACAATACTCAGGAGAAGCTGTTTCTGGCTACCTGGAGGCATGAGCTTTTTTTTTTTTTTTTTTAAAGGCATCTTCTCCTCTCCCATTCACTTTCTCTAAGTACTAGAGCCTCTACTGGGGCTGGGTCCTTCTCTCCTTTACTTCTTTTTCAAGGGTCCCTCAAAAAAATCAAAACTGAAAGGCAATCTGTCACCATGTATTCAGATATTTTTAATGACAAAAAATTACAAGCAAATACGACATTAATATGAATTTTTTTCAAAAACTTGAAACAACTTTCACAGGGAGAAAGGAGGGACGTGATACTATAAATGACCTGTGAAGATTTTTAGATGCTAACAAAGATTGAAATATTTGTACAACAGGGTTTAAAATAACTGATCAAAAACATTATGAATTTGTGATTATAATAACCCCTTTGGTGGGACTGTCATATCATCAATTTCTAACCAGTCAACACAGATAAACATTGTCCCTTTAACTATAGCAGGAGAGAAACGAGGCATCAAACATCCTAAAATATTTATACAGAAGCGATTTCCTGCGAGAGATTCTCTGTATACCTAAAACCTTAGATCTGTGCCTGATACAGAAAACACTTCCAAATGTTTATTGATTTGGGAATAAAGTTGACATGGACAGCCTCAGACAACTTAAGCCTATATGGTTATCGGCTGGAGAAAATCTTTGTTGTTTGCAACCAAGAACCCTGACTTAGGAACAGTACCTGTCCTCATCACACTTCCAAAGCACTGTTCCACCCCTCAAAGCAATACTGCCTACTTTTTTCATGCAATGGCTTGTTTAAAAAATGAGAATATTTGTTCAACATGCTGGGAAAATTAGAATTGCAGCTGGCCCAGAGGCTGGCCTAGGCATTGAGCAGTCCTGTCCCCACTCAGCCACTCCAAGGCTGAGGGCAACAATCTGTCAGAATCATCCTTGAAATTCTGGTTTCAAAACTCTGCCTTAAGAGAACAGCCAGCACCTTTCAAACAAGCTTTTCACAGCATTGGCACACAGTGTCTTCCTCAAATTTCTCATGAGAGAAGCACTCCCAAACATGGAATCATCAAGAATATTAAGAACTGTAATCCTGAAGAAAGGGATTGGTCAAGTGTATCCACATTCACTGAGGCCTAGGAATACCCTTTGTCTAGTTGTGAGCAACTCACTGACTCACAGAATATTGAAGTTGGAGGGAAGACACCTTCCAGGTTTATTTAGCTTTAAAAACAAGATTATAAAGAGCCCTGAATATTCTCCCTCCACTAACTTCTCAAGCAATACAAACCTTTTTAACATTGCTTTCCACAACCAGCTAAGCTGAGCATATAGTTTGCTTCGATCTTGGCCAAAAACCTCAACACGGGCAGTTGAGAGTCCACTACTCAATACAAAATCTATGGAATCTCTGCAATCTAGGTTACCAAAAGTATCTCTCCTTCACATTTTATAGAACAGCAAAAGGTGTCAGTTCCTCTATTAAGAGCCAGCATTATTTAGTTTCCAAAAACATCAGTATGTCCCTCAGGAAGAAACACTTTACACTGGGCTCACCTTACCATCCTCTCATCCTCAAGTCTGTTTCCATCAAAAAATTGTAAACAATTTTCTGCTTTAAATGTTTAACTATCTTGATTTATCTTTGAACTCTGCAAATCACCTATAACAGTACCTCAGACAAAACAGCAGTTCAACAAATATTTATTAAATTAGAATTATTAGTAGATTGTTTTTCTTATCAACATTTCACTGCCCCCTGCCCCCTGCCGCCATCTAATGGGCTTGTTTTGTTTCATAATATCACAGGAAAGCAAGATTCTGTTACCTGTACGGTCAGAATCAGAGAACTACAATCACTAGAATCCTCCCGCCCAGCCTGTAAGAATGGAAACCGTCTCTACAACATTTTAGCCAATCTCCATATCTTCAACTCCACTGATATCACCATATTTGATAGCCCTTGTTTAACATCTGTTGTAGTAACAGCAAAGTACTTCATTGTTCATGGTAATGAAGACCACTGAAGGATCTACAATAGCTGCCTCTAGAGTATAACCTTTTTGATATAATGCTGAGTTCACTGTAGGTTATTTGGTAGACTGTCACAAAAATAACCACCAAGGAACCACAGCTCCCTGAGTCCATAACCATCTGCAAAGGGACCTTGCTGCTCCTTCCATAAATAGGTGAGGTCTATTTCCCTACCTTTTGAATCTGGGCTGGCCTTGGGGCTTGATTTAACCACAATATTATAGCAGAAGGAATACTGTATGACTTCCAAATCTAAGCCCTTTATGAGGCCTTGCAGCTTCCACTTTCGCCCTCCTGGAAAGCTACCCTGAGTTTGAATGTGAAGCAGCTCAGTCTATTCTCCTTGATGAAAGACCACATGGAACAAAAGGCCCAGCAGTCCCAGTCTTCCTAATAGACCTACTAAATACATATAAGCAAGCTCAGGTGAGACAGAACTACCACCCAACTAATGAAAAGAATCATAAAAATTAAACAGTTGCTCTTTCAAGTCAACGACTCACATGCGAAAGGAGCCAGGAAGGAATAATCAAAAAGCAATCTGAATCAATCCCTTTTAGGGAACACCCATTGACACCACAGGGTATTCCCTAGAACCACCACATAATAAAGAGAAACCTGGAACTGCAGTGTACAAGTCATTCATAGAATACCTTCAAGAATATTGGTATGACTTACAAGTATTCAGAACATCACATCGCAGAGAGGGGAGCTGTCATTTAAATTCTCATTTCTTCCTTGGCTCTCATTGTTACTACCTCATTTTCAAAACAGAAAGATTACCTGGAATAATTTTTTAATTATCTGCAATCACTGGTTATGAAATGAGTAACCCACAATTCCAACTATGCAACTTTACAGTCAAACAATTTCAGAAATGAGGAAATAAAGTGGTAGTAAAGAACTTACTTTCATTCTCTTTTCTCCCTAAATTACTACGGTAATGAGAGACCTAATATTTCATAAGCTCAAAAGAAAAAGAGATGTTAGGTCAGGCATGGTGGCTCATGCCTGTAATCCTAGCACTTTGGGAGGCTGAGGCGGACGGACCACCTGAGGTCAGGAGTTCAAGACCAGCCAGGCCAACATGGTAAAACCCCGTCTCTACTAAAAATACAAAAATTAGCCGGGCGTGGTGGCAGACACCTGTAATCCCAGCTACTCGGGAGGCTGAGGCAATGGAATCGCTTGAACCCAGGAGGTATAGGTTGCAGTGAGCAGAGATCGCGCCATTGCACTCCAGCCTGGGTGACAAGAGTGAAACTGCGTCTCAAAAAATAAATAAATAAATAAATAAAAATAAAAAGAGATGTTAGACTCGCAATATCAGGTATTCCATATATCCATGTATTAAGTGAGCTGCTATCAGCTAATATTATATTGCCCCTATCTCCCCCCACTGGCAATCTTTGATACATAAGAGTGAGCAATTACTAAAAAGTTCATAAAATCTCACTCAGAACTTTGAACTCTCATCAATAAAGCACTGTTGTTCATCCACACAGCTAAGCATTTTGGAAACTAGATGGTTCTGAGTTTAAGAAATCAAGTAAATATCCCAACAGCAACTTTTAGCACATTTTACACTTTTGTGTGTAAAATGGATTTTTAGAAAGCCCAATATAATAATTTACACAACAACAAGTGCAGAAATACCACATTTACAAACAAGTTATATGCCAGGCAGTGGAGATGAACAATAGATAAGGTAGCTGACCCCTCCACAAAGACTGTTTCGTTGGGCATTCTGCCAAAAAATTAAAAAGAAATGTGAGGCCAGACATGGTGACTCATGCCTGTAATCCCAGCACTTTGGGAGGCCAAAGCAAAAGGATCATTTGCGCCCATGAGTTCAAAAGCAGCCTGGGCAACATAGTGAGATCCTGTCTCAAAAAAAAAGAAAAAGAAATGTAGTACAAGGAGGTTAAAGGGTAGGAATAGGAAAGAAAATTCTTTTCCTAGATGTCAAATGATCACCACTGAAAATACTAATAAATACCACTGGAACACTAATCAAGATACAAACAAGAATATTTCTGTGGTCTAGTACACTACATATCTGTGAAACCAGGATAAAAACAGTCTGCTACTTGGCAGTACTGTTGTGATAAGGATTAATATACCTTAAATATGCTATAATAGTTAGCAAACAGTAGACATGAAAAGTGGTAACTACTATTAGTTATAAGTACATATTAAAACCTAATTGAGAAAGTATTAAATTCTCTAGAGAAGAAAACTGGAAAATGTTTGTTTGATAGCGTTTAAACCAACAAAATATATTAGCAACAAAGAATTCAGCTTGCTTTGTAAATGTGTTTAAAACCACTTTCCCATAAAAATCTTATTCCTATCCTAATCCAGGATCCTTCCTAATTCTATTAAACTAGAAACCAGAAAAATCAATATAGACTAGCAGTGCCAATCGGCCTAGTTTTGAAGCTCAACTCTGCTACTTACTAGCTATATAATATCTCTTGGGTAAATGACTTCACCTCTCTGCCTCAGCGCCATACCTGCCAAATGGGATTAATATTACCTTCCCCATAGGGGCACTGTGAGGAGTAAAGGCATTACTATGCATAACAGAGTCAGCTAGTCACTCATTCCAGCTTTATTATCAATTATGATAACTGTCTACATTTATGATGGCCAAGTCCTAAACCAGGGTAAAAGTAGATTACTAACAGCCATGATTCCTAAATATTAAACATTTTCCTCATCTGACAGGCTCGGGCCTCAGAGGCTCTGCTGCCAAGGAAAAAAAAAAAACAAAATAATTCACCCTCAGCATTTCCGACCTCTGGCAAAAGATTCATAGTCCTTTTCTTGGGTAGAAAAAAAAAATTTAACCCAGAATACCAAGGATTATGTTACTCCTCTATCAGTTCCTGAAAGGGTACTGCTTTGACAACAAAAGGCTTAACATCTCCTATCAGATTCTTAGAACATCAGACAAAGGCAAAAGCAGCATTCTACTTGTAGACTACCTCTTACTATGTATGGAGTCCTTTGGTTAACAAAAGCCTTCAGGGAGAGTTGGAGGCTTAAAAGCCCAAAACTCGCTTCCAAGCTGCTCATCTAACAAGGAAAAAAAAAATTTAACTCATTTCAGTTATAATAAAATAAGGGGTTTATGAAGCTTCATGGAATGAAGCTCCCAAAACACCCTAAATTCCTTTTAAACCTATTAACAGAAACTCATAACTGATTCATCCATTCTCTGATTCAGCTAACCACCAATGCCATTGATTATAATAGCCCCTCTCTGATCTCCAGTTATTTCACATCAATTAAGCACAGTGCCATCATTATGGGATTCCACAGCCAGCCACACCTTTGAGCTATCACTTAAAGCCAATAACAGCAACACTTTCTATCAGACTCTGAGCCAGATGTCTACTACCAACAAGCAAATATATAATTCCACAGGCTAAATTGAAAATCTCTCTGGCCAAGTCATGATTAGTCCAACCCCATAAAAATTACCCAGGGAGCCAGCTAATCAAAGAAGGCCCTACTGTAGTTTAAAATGTTGCTAAATTTAACAACATTTTAATCACCAACAAAATATAAAAAGCTTATCCGAAATAACCCCCTGAACCCCAACTCCATGTTCCAATGATTTTGCAAGTAGACTTCATGGGAACCTAAGAGTTGGAATTTCACAATTACACAACCACTCTGAGAAGGTTCCAAATGGATACCCAAAAGGAGGCAGCCAGTTATCTCCACCTTTGGTTCAGGGGAGAAGAGAATGTGTTAATAGTTCTCTGAATCCTTAATTTGTCCCTAGCTCATTTAAAGAGTTCTCTCATACCATCATCTTTCACAGTCCTTAATAAGAACGGCCTAATCTGCTACATACCTGCACTGATTCCATTCACACAGAAACACTATTGCTATACATGTGCTGAGAGTTCTAGCCAGGAAGAGGAAACATATGCAGCATAGCAAGAGTCAGTAAAGGTACTCAGCATTTTATCCAGGTGCTCAGACCATTTTTAAATCCATGTGATGCCTAAATCTCTGGCAAATCCAAAGGGCATTTGTGTTTTTAAGCCTCGAACTTGTGAGTATATCAACAGAAATCCCATGAAGACAAGTGAGACACAAACCCAAATTGATCAACTCCAACAAAATTTTCTATGTACAACAGTCAACAGTGGTCTCTTACTTTGTAATACACAGGCCATTTTGATAACCTCTGCCTCCTAATCCAACTCAATATTCTAATTAAGCTCCTCATGAGCACCCCAAAGTTTTAAGTTACTGTCTCACAATGTACCAAGAACAAGATACTCAGATTTCTGGAAAACCATCCACATAACTGATGCTTATTTTTTTAGTAGCAATCTTACTAATGGAATAAGGAATAGAATATGCAAACTTATGAAAGCTATGTCAAGAAAAGTCATAAGGCTTGTTCTGATTTCCATCTATATCCCAGAGCCCATGGAGTGGCTTCTAGTCTGACCTCACTGTACAGACAGAAGCACATATCAGATACTCTCTGAAGAACAGCTTGCTTGAACCCTAGCAAGGAACCAAGTGCACACAGGTCTTACATCACATTTATTTTTCCTGCTTGGTAAATGCCATGACATCCTATCACCACCCTATTTTAACAACTTTTCACCACCTATAAGTGAAATAAAAACATTAACCATATTTTATAACTATAACATCAATATTTTTTCAATCAGTGCTTCCAAACCTTTTTTATATGTGCATATGAAAAAAAAATGTGTACAACACAATGAAAGAAATATAAGTCTGTTCTTGACTCAAGGACAATGACACAGAGCTCTAGTGAGTGGCCCCAGGCCACAGGGCTAAGGGGATCCATATTTCAGCTGACACGTAAGTACTCACAACAGCACACAAATTGAGGAGCTACCAAATATGGTATTGAGAAATACATATTTTTGGTTTTGTCCCCATTTCCTGGCACACAACTCCTTAAATTCTTGGAATTTCCAAGGTGATGTATTTTTTGGATGCTAATGAGTTGACTGATGACTGGCAGCACCTAGCTTCAGGATGAGGGCTGGTGACCAGAAAGACCAGCAAATTAACCCCAAAGGAGGGTTGTGGGAAACCCAACTGGGAGCCGGACAGTCAGAAGTTCTGAAGGCCCAGACTTAACAACTGGTATCTGAAGCAGGGGCAGCCTTGTGGGACTGAGCCCTCAACCGGTGGGATCTGACACTATCTCCAGGTAAGCTGTGTGATAACTGAACTGGAGGACACCCAGCTGGTATGTGCTGCAGAAGTGATTATTTGTTTGCTAGTGGGGAGAAATCCCCCATATTTGGTCACAGAGTCTTCTATGTTGATTGTTGTATGGTGTGAAAGCAGAGGAAAAAAGTTTGAGTTTTTCCTTACATCAAAACAATCAGATCTGACTTCTCCTTCTTGGCAAGTTTATAATTTTATAAGTAATAATGTTATTAACTATACAAGAAAGCCAGACTGGTCATAAGTCGTAAGTAATTAACTCTTCTGCACTTCAATTCTATATGAACTTCATTAGCAAGTAGATTAGAATAAAGAAAGCTATAAGATGCAGAGAACTTCCTAGCCTAAGTACCCATTTGCTCCAAGGAAACAAACCATGTTCATCCTTTTCACGACAGAAAAATCAGCCATCCAGTAGACAACCCATTATGGGATTACCACTCTTTTTCCCAGATAGATTCAAAGCTGTGGGCCAATTGTGTGCAAGGTAATTTTGCTACAGAAGTACCTGTAGTACAATGAAAAATATAACTGTATTTTGCCTTTGTCCCAGGTTTGGGGCACAGAGCTCTGAAAACCCTTACAATCTCCTGAGTGACAGGAGTGTCTTTTGTTACCAATAATGTGGCCCTTTCAACCATACCTGACTTTGTGCAAGAGTCTGGTAACTCTCAGAGGGCCCCTATATAACTTCAGGATAGGGGCTGGTCACCAGAAAAAAACAACCAAGTGAGTAGACTGTTAAAACTTTCAGCTGCCACGCCCCCATATAACTTCAGGATAGGGGCTGGTCACCAGAAAAAAACAACCAAGTGAGTAGACTGTTAAAACTTTCAGCTGCCACGCCCCCATACACACACCTCCAGGAAGGGGAAAAGGACTAGAGACTGAGTCCAATGGCCAATGATACAATCAATCATGCCTACCTAATAAAACCTCCATAAAAACCCCTAACAATAGGGTTCGGGGAGCTTCCAGATTGGTAAATGAATCAAGGATAGTGTGCACGGAAAGGTCACAGAACCTCTGCGCTATTCCCCTGTCCCCTTACTCCCAATACCTTGCCCTATACAGGGTCCTAGCTCTTCCATTTGGCTGTTCATGAGCTGTAACCTTTATAATAAAGCCAATAACAGTAAATAAAGTTATTTCCTGAGTTCCATAAGACATTCTAGCAAATTATCAAACTTGATGGGGGTTGTGGTCAAGTTTGATAATGGGAACCCCCAAATTTGAAGTCATCCAAGCAGGAGTATGAGTATCCTAAACACCCCATTTGTGACTAGCATCCTAAGTGAGGAGAATCTTGAAGCACTGAGCCCTTTAACTTGTGAGATCTGATGCTAACTCCAGGTAAATAGTGTCAGAAATGAATTCAATTGTTGGATACACGGTTGCTGTCAGAGAATTGCTTGGTGTCAGAAAACACCTCAAGGTGTCAATATTGGAAATATGAAATAAAAATTTCCTTATTTCCATTAATATTTGTAATTGGTTTTTATAACTATCCAAATACATAAACAAGCCTAAAAACAAGTAAAACAAATTCCAAGTGAATTAGAGATAAAGTAGGAAGATATGGTTTATGAATATATTTTTCTCCATCATATATCAATAGTTGATTTACAAACAGGTATGAAAATATTATCAAGGATTATCAAGCCAGATGTCCTTCAAATACCTAGCAGACTCCTGACTTCAAGAACATCTTTTTTTTTTTTTGAGACGGAGTCTCACTCTGTCGCCCAGGCTGGGGTGCAGTGGCACAATCTCGGCTCACTGCAAGCTCCGCTTCCCGGGTTCACGCCATTCTCCTGCCTCAGCCTCCCGAGTAGCTGGGACTACAGGCCACCGCCACCACGCCTGGCTAATTTTTTGTATTTTTAGTAGAGGCGGGGTTTCACTGTGTTAGCCAGGATGGTCTCGATCTCCTGACCTCATGATCCGCCCACCTTGGCCTCCCAAAGTGCTGGGATTACAGGCGTGAGCCACTGCGCCTGGCCAAGAACATCTTCTTAAAGCAAAGAGCGTGTACGTCCACATCATCCTAACTCAGGAAAGTCAGAGAGTCTACCTTCCTTCTTTTCGACTCCATAGTGAATCACAGTTTTTTGTTTGTTTGTTTGTTTGTTTTCTGACAGAAGGTCTCACTCTGTTGCCCAGGCTGGAGTGCAGTGGCATGATCACATCTCACTGCGGCTTTCACCTCCCGAGCTTAGGCGATACTCCCACCTCAGCCTCCTGGGTAGCTGGGATTACAGGCCACCACGCCTAGCTAATTTTTGTATTTTTTTGTAGAGAAGGGGTTTCACCATGTTGCCCAGGTTCAGTTAATTTTTTATTCCAAGCTGACTTCTCTCCACCCTCCAGGGCACACCTGACTACCTTGTCCAACTGACCAATTACTTTACCCTCAAAGCAAACAATTCACACCACTATGTAACACTTTACCTGTAATAACTGTTTTTCACCATGATCTGTCCTTAAGAATCCAGAAAGGCAAAAGAATAATTAAGTCATATACATAATTTTGTTTATATTTTAATTAAGACCATTTAGAGAGCCTTCAAATAACCTGTTACTACTACATGGTACCTTTTTTTTTTTTTTTTTTTTTTTGAGACAAAGTTTCATTCTTGTTGCCCAGGCACGATCTCGGTTCACTGCAACCTCCACCTCCTGGGTTCAAGCAATTCCCCTGCCTCAGCCTCCCAAGTAGCTGGGACTATAGGTGCTTGCCACCACACCCGGCTAATTTTTGTATTTTTAATAGAGACAGGGTTTCGCCATGTTGGCCAGGCTGGTCTCATACTCCTGACCTCAGGTGAGCCATCCGCCTCAGCCTCCCAAAGCGCTGAGATTACAGGCATGAGCCACCACGCCCAGCCTCCATCGGCATGACTTCTGACCATTGGAAATCAGACAGAACATTCTAATGAGTCCGACAACTCAGTTCTTTTCGTAACAGCACCTGTCATTTAATAGGAACTCAAATATTTCTTCAATAAATAAGGAATCGAAGCTCCAATGTTTGATTTAACATCTTTAGGACAAACAGTTTCACTAAGAGACACAATAGGGTGTTTTATCTGTATTTCCTGATGGGTCCAATTTGTTGTTTCTTTTTTTTCCTCATTAATCAAAATATGTATAACTGCATGTTATGCAGGTTCTCTGAAAAAGTTACCAGAAGCTTTTAGTAGAAAAATGCTAACAATAGAATTTCATGACACAAAAATTAGTCAGACATCTTCTGGCTTTGAAAAAGATATGTGGCATTTTTAACTGCCATGAGTCATAAGACATGTGGCGATCTTTTGTATACTCCACCAACTTTCCATTTCAGCACTGCATTACACTATATAATCATTTTTAAGAAATGTTAGGTAACAATTCACAGTCAAATTTAAATTAAAATCCAACTATGTCACTACAAAAGCAAATAACAGAGGTAGAAAATGAGCAGGCATCTTCCACACAAAGGTAATACTGTAATAATTAGCAATATTATACTCCTCTTCCCATCCAAATGGCTTCTTTTGACCCTCATTAAATAACTCCCAATTTCAAAAATATTAACACGTGAATGACACTTTTATTTCCTAGTGGACACAATAAAAAACTATTTGCTGCCCATAAATGTATTCTACAAATTGAAAGTTTTAAAAGGTTGGACTAAATTAAGAATAATCAAGAGCGTGAATGGCACTCAAAGAAGATATGCTGCATTCTATCTACTTCATGTGTATACAGTACATGAGAGAATCTCGACTGAAATGTTTCTAATTTGTTACTTACAAAGACCCAAAAAGAAAATCAAAAGAGCAAATTAGTTGTAGAACATTATGAGAGAGAGACTTTAATAATTTAGTTAAAGTTAGATGATGGAACAGGAATAGGAAAAAAGGAAAGCTGGTTAAGAAATTATTACTGCTAAAGGGTAAATGACACCAACTGGACAACAATACACTGGTCATTAAAAGGTCATTACTAATTAAAACACAAGTAGGTCATCAGATTTTTATTATTAAATCTTGGATGAGAACTCTTACTCACTTCTAATCCTCACCAAACTGACTTTTGATGACTCAATCTGATTCCCAAGTATTGGGAAGGCAATGCCCTGAAGGATCTGAGCATTCTAAGCACTGAACACAAATTTTAAAAGCTGGACTCTGATGTGGGATTGATCTTAATTTGGCAGGACTAGTCTTGTCTAACCATTGGCTCCTCAACTTCACCAGAGAACGTCTTATTACTTGACGTGGCTTTTGATTATCCGCAAAGATTAATGAGCCCTAATGAACGGGTCAACTCATGTTCCAGGGTAGAAAGGACAAGTATCCAGTTTTTATTCTATCAAAATACAGAGCATCCCAATAAATGTTTGTATATCATATGTGTGCATATAAATACACTTTCATATCCTTCAGTACTGGCATAGTTAAGTCAGAGATGACCAAGGCTTAACTATAATTTGCTTTCAGTCGTATGCCCCAAACACAAATTTTGTCTTTTTTTGGCTGGATACAACTAGTATCTGCAAAGCCCACATATGCCTGAAAATGAGAGTCAACCTCTTCCTAAGAAAATAATTAATGTAGGCAAAGTTAATGGGCCAGAACTACCAGATGAAAGGCTGACGGAGAACTTTACACTATATGGATCACACTGGCAGCACCTAAGCCCATTGGTTTATCTTAACAAGAGCTCCAGCAAGAAATCATATGCCTCCTGATGTGATACAACAACACACCTGGATGTGATGTGAAGCACTCAACACCGTCTATGAAGTAAGTGTTCTTGCCAAAAGTCTGATCAAGTTTCTGTAACTACCAGTTAAAGGTAAATAACAGGGCATGAAGGAACATGTTAAACACTAAAAGGATGCAATCAGCCAAATTCAAAATATACAAAATGCTACAAAATAAATTAACCAATTTTTTAAACAAAAAAATGGTAAGGAAAAGAGAGAAGAGGGAATTACCACAGACTTAAAGAAACTTAAGAGACATATCAACCAAACACAATGTGTGCACATACCTTGCTGAGGTCTCAACTTGAACAAATTAACTGTAAAGAAAGCATTTACAAGGCTTTTGGGGAAATGTGAACATTGAGTAGCTATCTAGTAATATTGTTTTGTTCATTTAATGGTAAGATAATTGTATCAAGGTTATGTACTTGAGTCCTTATCACTTAGAAGACATGTAACACATTTATGTGGATAAAATAATGATAATCAGAATTTGCTTTAAAGTATTTCAGCAGAGATAGCTGGAGGGAGGAAGAATAAGACTGGCTATATGTTGGTAATTGCTGATGCTATATAATGGGTACATGGGGGTTCATTACACTACTCTATTTTTGTGTATGTTTGAAATTTTCTACTATTAAAAGTTTTCAAAAATTAAATCTTTCTTCTAACCCTGCCAAAAAGAAAGTGGGGTGGGGATGCATAAAAATTTTGCTAAAAGCATCAGTTTGTTCTTACGACAGTCTGTACACAGTCTGTCCTCACAAAGTTCATGGCTGTGCCACCTTGTCCACTGACTTCACAGGTCTCCTGACCTACTAATCTTCTCCGGCTGTACCCAGGCATATAAGTCATTTCAGAATCCTGGAGCAATTTATTCCTTGTATCTGTCTAGGCCAGGAGAGTTTTAGGTTTTCACTAAACATTGTTTTCCCTAGTGGTAGATCCTCTGTGTTCCTAACTTCATAGCAACACGAATCTTTCTACTTTAATGTTCAGTAAGGCTTACTGGATAACCTTGATAAGCCTTACAAATGGCTTACCAAGATACAAATGGTAGGTCCAAATCTCATAACCTAGTGCAAATGAGGACTCCTCAAAAGCCATTTGATTTAGAAAATCATTCCTATAAGCGCCAACTGCTTTCAAGAATTAGTAAAACACTAAGGTTTACAACGTGTAAACTGTGACCAGACCAAGGTCACACAGTTCTGCCCCTTATTAGCTATATGACTTTGGAAATTTTATTTAACCTCTCTGTGCTTCAGTTTCCTCATCTATATTAACTATTATACCTACTTCATAAGGCTGCTGTGAGAATTAAAGGAGTTAATATAAAGTGCTTAGAGCAGGGTTTGACACACATTAAGAGTTATTATTTCTACCAGATAGCTCCTATATATGCTCAATCTCTCAAAGAACATACACTTCTTCAGAGTAGGCTCTAGATTTAATTCATCTTTAAGGATCCCAGTGCTTCTTATCATTGGTAATATCTTTATCTATTGAAGGTATATATAGATACAGATTTGTTAACTGTTAACATTTGTACCTCTCTTTCCTTATCCTTATAAGAGCTTCTCTAAAGGGGAGTGAATATGTTCGTACGCACTTGATTTTCCTTTCTGATTAACGTTCATTTGGCATTTCTACCCAGAGAAAATGAACACCGAGATGGAAGTCACAAGTTTTTCTTAGTGCATCTTATTAACTGTACATTTTTGCCTAGATTCGGATCTCATAAAACCATGTAGTGACAATCCAAATATTTACTACACCTTATCTGAAAACCATCACCCTAAATGTATGAGCTAAATTGAAAACCACTTTAACTGGATTCAGTTGGGAATACTCTCTGGAAACGTTCCATATCATTTCTACTCTGTATCTGTTCAACTCTGAAAGTTCTGTCAACATCCCTTTGTTGCTAGTAGTAAAGTTCAAGTGGCATATAAATGAAAACTTTCTGCAATGTGGGAAAGTCGCTATTTAATTATTTTCTTATCAAAAATGTCACACATTAAGCATCCCCAAATTATTTTAAGGTGCAATAGCTGTTAGAAACCTTCCTTCTCCTAGCAACAAAAAGCACTTTCAGGACAAATTCATGTTCCCACCATTTCCAAGGTCAAAGACAACTAAGCAACATTCCCTTTGTAATGGTATAAGGTATAAGCATAAAGTATGAGAGGAATAGGTGAATCCTGACTCTGGAATATATCACTTCTACTTCTACAATTCCTGGGCTTTAACTAATATAAAAACTTTTTTCCAAGCAGATGGACTTCCCATTGACAATTTATCATGGTCCCCACAAATGGTAATAAATATTAGATGTTAGTCTGGCTTACAGCTAATCCTACAAAAGTCTCATTTTTCAACTAACTTCATTAACTATATATATAAACTTATATAAACTGTATAAACCTCCAAGAGCAGTAAATGACATTTTGTTTCTTAGGATTGCTGACAAACTCAGTTGAATTTAATAATTTCCAAATTATATAATTTTTGTCACTGGCTGCAGACTTTTGCTACATAAAACGAGGAATCAGAAATTTAACCAGCTGAATTTTCTAAGTTCTTAGTTTTAAATGCAGAACAACTTAACCTTCCCTTTGCTCCTTACTTTTCCTGTTTTCCTATAGTCCACTCCAATAAAGTCAAAACATCATGATTTACAGACACTTCTTAGCAGGTCAGTAAACTTAGTATCTTTCCCAAATTTCTTGGAAGATTCACAAAACATCCTTCTTCCTCTTTATGGTTTCCTTTTTATTATTACCAATTTAAAAAACAATTAGGGATACTTATAAAATCAGTCTCCAGGATGCCTCCTTTTTTTCCTCCAAATATACTGATGTGCAGTGCCACCAAAAACCACCGCCACCTGTACTCTAATTTCAATTCGTAGCATCCAGAATAATAGCTCTGGAGCATCTAATCTTCTAAATAAATATCCTGTTGCTATGTAAACACTTCCAAGTTAAATCATTTTTTAAAAGCACAAAGTTTTTAACGCCACCAAAAACGTAAAAGACAAAGCTACAGAAACTTAACACTACCCAAAATATTTAGAGCTCCAGAACTCTTCGGCCATGAACTGATAATATACTACAGTTACAAAAAAAAGGTGGCGGGGGGGAGGATAGTGATAAAGAGCTAAAAGCACCTTTGTGTGAAAAATAAATTATCAGAAGAGTATTTGCCAAACGCCTAGCTACTATCACTCTGATTAGCACACAATTCGGTTAGGCATTTTCTGAGGAAAATCCCCATGCCCAAAGATCTTTAAATGAGTCACGATTCTCATCTGAAAAAAAAAAAAAATTAGAATGCTGACAACACTAAGGTAAATTCAACTTCATAAAAGCATTTCTTAAAAACTGTGTTTCTAAAAAAGGGGGCTTCTGTCATGAGTGGCACACATTGGGCAACTCAACTGCTCTTCATGAGGAATCAACATCAGGAGGTTTTGGAAGAATGATTTTTTTGGTAGTTGGGCAGCTTGTGAGAAAAAAATGTTTTCAGGCAAATCCTCATCCCTCCTCAAAAAATAAAAAATGAAAAAATGGTTTTATAAAGCAAGTAAGTCATATTCTAAACAACTATGTTCACAGGTTAGCTCATTAAAGTCAGTGAGATACGGTCATAAATTATATAAATACCTTTACATGTACAAAAACATTATCTTCAAATAACGGATAAATTAATCAACCTTCTAAGGCAGGACCTCTACACTTATAACTCTACATTTACAAATGGAAAAATATTTTTTCCCTAAAGTGTTCTTACATTCAGACTTCAGAAAAATTCAATGATCCAACAGTATTAAAGGAAACATGACACTATGGTCTTAAATAAATGTAACTTGAAGTTTATTTTATCTAAAATAAACTTATATTTAGAAAATAAACTGAAGAATAGATAAATGCATGAACTATAATCTATAAAAGGAAGACTGTGAGGAGCAGAGTCAATTTTTATTGAATTTCTATAGAAATGTTTCCCAAATTAAATATGTAATCGCTATTTGTGCATGTAAATACATACACACACATCTCCAATAAAACTCCACTGACTTGTAACAGGCAACTGTAATAAAGTGATTAAAAGAGAGTGACGTAGCAATATAAAGAGCAAAAACTATGTGAAAGTCAATGAAAAAAATTAATCCTTCAGAGCTTCCATTAGTCATCAGAATCATCTTACAATAAATCTTTATTTGTGATAGATTTAAGCATTTGAAGCAGCCAGTACTGACTTATCAGACTTGAATGATATCTAATTTCATGCTCTTTGCCCCATACCCTCCTACAACTACTGTATGATACATAATTCTTTTTAATAAATTAAACATAAGTTTATCTGATAATTCTGAAATATCCTTAGAATAAAAGTGGAGATTCTAGAAATAAGTGTGCCCCAACAGTGGAGAAATCAGTCCTTTGATGATTTCAAGCCTTTATTTTTATTTTATTTATTTTGATATGGAGTTATTTATTTATTTATTTTGAGACGGAGTTTTGTTCTTGTTGACCAGGCTGGAGTGCCATGGCACAATCTCGGCTCACTGCAACCTCTGTCTCCCAGGTTCAGCGATTCTCCTGCCTCAGCCTCCCAAATAGCTAGGATTACAGGCGTGTGCCACCACGCCCAGCTAATTTTGTATTTTTAGTAGAGGCGGGGTTTCTCCATGTTGGTCTGGCTGGTCTTGAACTCCCAACCTCAGGTGATCTGCCCGCCGTGGCCTCCCGAAGTGCTGGGATTACAGGCATGAGCCACCGTGCCCAGCCCAAGCCCAATTTTAAAGAAATGTGTGACCACTTTTACCATAAAGTTAATGTCTATATTCCAGAGCAAACCAGCAGATTGTCTGCAAACATTACAGATTTGCACTTCTAATTTTTTAAGTCATGCAAATCACAGGACCAGATTTAGAAGAAGTGCTAATATATGTAAGCAACTGAGAACTTATACTAAAATATAGGTACTGATAGTACAAAAATAAATACTGTCAATTTAGGGCTAGCCATCTCTACCAAGTCTCCAGCTCCCCTCCCTGATGTGTGCACTCCCATTCCCTGAGTCTTTCACTGAGGTCTGAGCCAGCACAGACACATCTGCTTAACTCCAAAGCAGGGTAGGCCCATTGTTGGATCCCTAAGACACAGTGTCCAATCAAGAAAGCAGTTATCATGAGACTCTCAGCACCCTTTATGCTCATTCTCTCTCATGAGAGAACAGCAGGAGCAAAGGTGCCCAGGACAGATCCACTCCTGCACCATCCTCACCCTGGTTCCAGTTAAAAATCAATTAGTATGTAACATCGGTGGTTGAACACTTATGTAATCAATGTAGGATCAACTCTAGTCCACTAAACTATGAGCTTGCTAATGGCAGGGGCCTATTCCATTCATTTCTGTACCAAGAATCTCGCTTACTGTATGGTTTCTAGGTGTCCAATATGTGATTTCGTGAATGTATATAAATAACTGTGTTGAATCCCAAAACGGGAAAATAAAGAGGAGCCTTCCAATGGGAAGAGGCAGAAATAAAAAGAGAGATGTGAAAAGCCAGCAGAAAGTAGCCACAGTGTAAAGAGACAGTGAGGGCAATCAAGGTGAATAATCAAAGTGGGAATACATATACCCCTCCACCACATAATTAAGTTCTAATAGGTTCCGCTGTCCCAGCCTCCATTGTTAAATTCTTCCATATGTATCAAAGCAGGCCGCACTGCAAACCTATCATTTCTATAATGACAAAAACAGAGCCATTCAGAAGATTCAAAGGCATTTTTAATCCACATACAAAGCTACTTATAGACACTGTATATACAATTTTACTATAATCAATGTTTCTCGTTTTATATCTACAATAGAACTAGGTTAAATAAAAGAACAATAATGTGAGTACAACTTAAAATTTTTAAAAAGTCAGGCCAGGTGTGGTAGCTCATGCCTGTAATCTCAGCACTCTGGGAGGCTGAAGTGGGACTGCTTAAAGCCAGGAGTTCGAGACCAGCCTGGGCAACATAGCAAGATTCCATTTCTACAAAAAAATTTTAAAATGAGCTGGGTGTGGTGGCATATACCTGTAGTCCCAGCTGCTTGGGAGGCTGAGGTGGGAAGATCACTTGAACCCAGGAATTGGAGGCTGGGCTCCAACTTGGGAAACACAGTGAGACTCTGTCTCCGAAATGAACAAAAATAGAAGACAGCCTTTTTTTTCATTAATTAGATTTTAGGTCAAAATACAAATAAAAGCTAAACGTTGTCATGCTAAATATTAAGCAGACATTTTGAAAAGTCAAAGCTAAAAATTATCACAGTGAATGTGTCAAAATTAAAAAAATAAAACAGAAGTTGCAACTTCATTTCATATAGATATACATCATATATAAAGGTTCACTATGAGCAGGAAATCATATATTACTTTTAGTCAGTTATTTAAGGCAAGGGAGACGTAACAGTAATGAACCAATTTAAAAAACTTTTATCCTAGGGTCTAACTGCTTGATCTCTATTATTTATATACAGTTACATTGTGGGTGAACCATTCAAGAAATAAATTTTTGCTAACTACATTTCAAAGTAGTCATAACAATCAATCAGTGGAAACTATGCATTCTCATTCCAAAAAAAAATTTAAACATAGCAGAAATGTTTTTTCCAGGTTAATTTTTTTTGCCTTTGAATCAATGTACTTAAGAATGACACATATCAAAGCATCATTCTTCTCCAGTTCATGAATAAATAAGCAGAAGACAAAACGACTTATATCATATTTTGGTATATTTTTATGTTAACTGGAGAGTAGTCTCCTTGAGATGAGATTTTTTTAACTGTACTTGATACAGATGACATTTAAGCTTAAATGCATTTTTTTTTTGGCCGGGTACAGTGGCTCACACCTGTAATCTTGGCATTTTGGGAGGCCAAGAAAGGAGGATCTCTTGAGCCCAGGAGTCTGAGACTAGCCTAGGCAACAAAGCGAGACCCTGTCTCTACAAAAAAGTTTAAAGTCAGTCAGGCATGGTGGCATGCACCTGTAGTCCCAGTTACTCAGGAGGCTGAGACAGGAGGATCGCTTGAGGGAGGTCAAGGCTGCAGTGAACTATGATTGCACCGCTGCACTCCAGCCTGGACAACAGAGTGGGACCCTGTCTCAATAAATAAAATACAAGGTTTATAACTTTTTTTTTGATATAGAAAGTCTGTTTTGTATTATATGAAGACTAGTGTCCTAATACAGAATAAGGATGGTGAGGGAGGCAGAAGAAAAACACTGTTTTGTTTTAAAGAAAAAAATTAAAAATATATTCAATGTATGGTTTATAATAATTCAATCTTAAAGCATAAGATGTCTGAATATAACTCTATACTTTCTGCACCATGATCTTAAAAGTGAATTCTCTTCTATTTGTAATTTAAATTAGGGTTAAGTCTGAATACCTATATATACTTTTCTATACCTAAATACGTATTTCCATATTATATACATCTAAATACCTATACATATTTTGCTATTTCAATTTCAAGTGAAAAAAGTACAATTTACAATCAAGAATATAATTTTTTTAATATTTGGAAGAAGAATGAAAAATGGAAGCTCTTTGAATGTAAAATTGCCATGGCTGGTTAGCTGAAACAATAGTGGACACATTCCCAATACCAAGATGGATATGAAAAAAATAAATAGCATAATATCATAAAATTTGTAGCTTACTTTGTGCCTTTTCACAGAAGTTTATCTGAAAGCCTAAAGTAAAAAAGATAAGTTCCAGTTCATTTACTGTAAATCAAACAAACCAAAATTGGAACATGACATTGCATTTTTATATTAAATTTTGAATAAAACGAATTCAAGAACAGGTCAAATCACATTACCCCCACCAGAGACAACAATAACACATGAGCTTTCTTTAAAAACTTAGCTCTGTCAGATGTAGACGTAATACATTACATGAAACTGAAATCAAGTTTATATTGTGTTGCAGTCTTAATCTTTATTTTTCATATATATTTAATAAAAAGAACTACAAGCCCTTAGAAGTTAACAGTAACCTTTAAGATAGTTCTGTCCATTTTTTCAATGTTTTCAACCTACAAATACAGAATGAGTTACTTAACTAACTTAAATTACTGATTTAGAGTTACCCATGATTAATTACCATCTATGATGCAAAAGTTTTAGCAGTTCATAAATTGTGGAACTTACACACACATAAAACATTTCCTAGTAAATTAGCTAACTTCAAACAATAAGACAATGAACTGCTGAAGAGGGGCTGAAATTCTTCTAAAATAGGCCTGAAAAAATAAGATAGTGTCCCTAGGAATGAGAAAGCCGAGTACTTTAGAAGTTACAAGAAGAAAACCTGTGAATTCCCCTTAGAAACCTAAACACATTTTCAAATCCAGTTGGATCTGGTTACACCTTATGTATACACTGTATCCAGATATAATTTTTAATAAGATGCATCCAGTAAAGTAAGCCAATTAAAACAAAAGCCTTCACAAAATATTCTTTCACCCCTAGTTTAGTGAGTGGATGGATATCTGGTTTTGTTAGTGGTCTATCTACGCTTGTGTTTTGGGGAACAAAATGAAGGAAGTAAGCTTACAATAACTTTGTGTTTAAACAAATTCAATCAAAACACGCAGAAAAAAAGAGCCAGGACTGAAGAAAGGATAGTTAAGTAGTCTTTCCTATCCAGTTATCAAAATTCTTAGGATTCTAAGAAGATGCCATCTATAAAGTACAAAAACTGAAAAATGCTAATGTAGCTACTTTGACATGAAAAGTGTCTTTGGTGCACCACCGAAGTAATCCACTGCTGACTACCTTATCATAGAAATGACAATGCAGGAAGAAGTGAGAATGGAGACTTCATGGGAAAGAAGTACTAGGGCAAACCTAGAAAGTCTGACCCTGGTCTCTCTACCACTGAAGGTCAATATGCTACCCCACCAAATGTGCAGTGGGAACAGAATTCAGAAAGAAAAACAGAGATGTATGGGTCTTATAAGCCTAAGCAACTAAAAGCCACTGGCCTCCTACCACGCAAAATGAGCCGACTACATTCAGGAAGAAAAGGGTTCTCTGGAAGTAGCAGGCAAGTCTTCCCCGCATCCCACTGGAAAAGGGAAGGTAAAACTCACCTTCTACTACAACTGGAGAGGAGGCTGGGAAACAAACAACTTTAAAGCAAAATACCCTGATTGACTGTTACTAGGTAGCAAAAAGAAAGAGGTGAAAAGGAGAGAGAAGAGGTGAACAAAATAGTAATATGGATGGCGAAAGGAGCAAGAAAACAAATTTGTAAGGTATATGAAAAAGAAATCAGTTGGATCTATATGTAAGGTTGGGTAAAAAAAAAAGTTACATTGCTTAATAAGTGTATAATATATTAAAAATTTTAAGGTATATGTGACTGAGAATGACAGAATGTCGCCAATGATTGCTCTAACACATTAAAAGCTAAGTGCCAGTTTAAGTGTTAAAAAATTCTCAAAACCTGAAATTCTGTCACCAGTACAGAATCTATATAAGTAGCTACAAAGGAGGTGGGAAGGGGATTAAAATGTTCAAAGCATAAGTATAGACTTGTTCTTTGTATCTAATTATGAAGTGACCAGGTGAACGAATTCTGGGGTCTCATCCAAACATCCATCTCTCCACATTATTTCTCACTAAGAAAATACTTGGTAACTCGCCCAGAGTCCACTGACAAGCAAGGTCTAAATTAACTGGAACACACTGGCTCACCTTTTCTTTAGCAATTCTGTAACTTTCTTAACATTATCAATTAAATTAGGGAAGAAGTGTTTTTAGTTAGTCTGTCTAAATCTTTAAGACCTGCAAAAGTCAGAAAGTTAGTGCTTATAGTGCAGATTTGGGAAAGTACCAAATAGCTCCACTAGCTCATACTCAAAGGGTAAGGATGGGCAAAGGGGACAAGCAACAGTCTTGCACAAGAGAAAGATGGTGGGAAGGAAAAGTGAGGAAAACTTCCAATATCCTCAACTTTACAAAATGCAAGTTCTTAGTTATGATATAATATTCACTAGTATTCACTCACATATGTTCAATTTTTCTTTTTTCTTTTTTTTTTTTTAGAGACAGGGTCTTGCTGTCGCTCATGCTGGAGTGCAGTGGCATGATCATAGCTCACTGCAGCCTCAAACTCCTGGGCTCAAGCAATCCTCTCATCTCAGCAGATGCAAGCCACTATGTCTGGCTAACTTTTGGAGTTTTTTGTTTTTTGTTTTTGTAGAGATGGAGTCCCAACATGTTGCCCAGGCTAGTCTCAAACAATCCTCCTGCCTCAGCCTCCCAAAGTTATGGGATTATAGGCATGAGCCATCTCACCTGGCCAATATGTTCAATTTTTGAAGTCTCCCTTGTCTCCGAAATTCTGACTTCCTATTCACTTACTTTAAGTCCTGTCTCTGGAGGTACTAGATAATCCGTTGAACCTGTTGATAGTTAACTGGTTACATTTTAAGTCGTGTGTGCCTCACTTTTTTATATCTGGGTGAACTATCTGTACCCTGGGGCTTAATTTGACATGATCCTCCATTTATATTTTCCCCATTACAAGTAGGGGTAAATTTGAGTCTTTTTCATTTTTCCTGGCCCCAGGCAAGTTTAATTACATCTTAGAATAAATATCAAGAATAATATTTATTTAAGAATTTAAATTCTTAATTCTTGACACTGATGAACCAATATCAAAATGCATAGGACAGAATGCTAGTAAGCCTAAAAAAGAAATAAAGCTACATGAGGGTTTTTCCTCCTCCTTTTTCTCTCTACGTATCTCCTACCCTCATTCCCACATTTGCCCCTCATTCTCACCCTCTTACCTCAATTTTAAGATCTTTTATGTGGCCATAACTTGAAACCTACAATTTACTGTTCTTACCAAATACAGTGAGGTAAGCGGCTGTTTAGGATGTGTAAGTGTTTATAAAAACAAAAAGCAAATAGTATTTGATAAAGTAAAAAACAAAATGAAGTGTGTTAGGAGACCAGAGTTCTAGTTCCAACTGTGAAACTGAAATCATTTCACTTGAGTCCTAGTTTTGTCATTTTTAAATAAAGAATATTATCTTAAGGGTTTGAAAACAGTGTGCCTAAATCTAATTTTGCTTGTGTAATGGCCATTACGAGGTTTTGTAGTTATCTCCATTCCCATTCCTCTAGGTTGATAATATAAATCAGAGAGGGTGTGGGGCCGGACATAAGTGGTTTCCTATCTCCTCAGTAGTTGCTTCTGATTCCCTGGACATTCTGGATTTTTGCACTGCTGAAAGTGCATTATGAACTACAATATGAACCCACACTAATGTAAAGAAAATCAGAGCTGCCTTACTGGGTCATGCCCATAAGACCGTGCTACAAAGTCTTTCCTCTGTCACAAGCATGAAGGGTCTATTTGTCTGACACCTTCAAACTTCCAACTTCAAAATTCTGGCATGTGCCTTAAACTGCAGCTACCCATAGTATATCATTATGGCTCTAACATGTAAGGAGTTATCTAATCCTACCCTAAATTTGTATTTTCATTGTACTCAGAGCAAGTTCCCCAAGATTTATTTCCTGATGGTTTATTTCTTTCAGATTTCCTTACGTCAACTTTCTGAAACTATCAAAAGGAAGCCACCCTAAGTTAGCAATTCCAGGTTGTTAGAATCATCCACCAGTCAGGAGTTGATAAAATACTCATCAAATCCCTTCCACACTTTTTAAATTCAAGTGTCCTCATAATGCCAGCTCTTTTTCTCTCTTTGGGCAATGACCACCTTATTTATTCTTTGGCCACAAAACTAAATGCCACATTACCTTCTCAAGCCTGTTTAATGAAGCACAGTACACTGAGACAGTAACTTACAATTATGTTCCTTCAGGCAAGTATCTAACTTCTATGAGCCTCAATTTCCTCATTTGTGAAAAATAAAATAATACCCAAAAGAGCTTTGTGATGATTAAATGGGAAAATATATCTAAAATGTCCAACCAAAAGCCTGGACTAAAGCAGGTTATTATTATCACAGGCACTATTATTCCTGTTCTCTCTCTCATGGGAGCAACGATTATGGCACCTTCCCTATCTTTCTGGTGCTCACCAGACCAGCTTAACCTACACAAAACCAGTCTTTCTCCTTTCATTCACAGTCACCTTGAGAGAATTAAAAGGGAAGGACTCCAAACAGCCCTGGAGATCCACACCCCACCCTCTACACCTCTGCCACAACCCTTCCTAGGCACAGCCTGGTATCCTGAGGACTCTAACAACCCCAAAAAGATGGATGCTTCCCCATGACAGGCACATAACCAGATCCCAGGGAAACTGCCAAAATCATCAGGGGAGCTCCTTAATGCCACTGATTTCTTTAGCAAAGCCAGGCAATAAATAGACATAGGCATGTCAGATATATATACATCTGACATATATATATCTCAGATATATATGTCTGGTAACACTTTGCTTGATTCCTCTTTTTTTAAATGTTTGAACAATTTGGTGTCTGTGTGTGTGTGTGTGTGTGTATGTTCAGATATATATGTCTGGCAACACTTTTCTTGATTCCTCGTTTTTCAATGTTTGAGCAATTTTGGGTAAAATGAAATACAATATAGCTCGAAAAAGCTGCTGTGATGTCCATTTTAATCCTCTTTCTCCGTGGTGGAGAATAATGTGTTGTTCTTAAAGAACCAAGCTGCATACAATGTAATTGTTTTCTTCATTCAAAAGGCCCACCTTGAGTTGTGTAAACTACTGGCTAATCATCTCCCTTTCACTGTGTAGCTACAAGCAAGGCCAATCTTACGACTTGAATACTTTCTATTAATGTAAGTACACATTAAACTCCCAACCTTAACGAGCGTGAAGAGACACCTGAAGATTTTCTAGAGTTGGGAGGAAACAGCTAGAAGCTAACCCACATCCACTAGCAAAAATAGTAATTTGCCCAGATTACAAATTTAGCCAGAACGACAACATTTGTTAAATTTTATGACAAATGAGTTCCTTTTATATATAGTGTTAAAAGGATTATATTACCTTTCAAATCTGCACTGGTTTCCTCTAATTAAAGTCTTCTACTTACTTGGAGATTCCCAATCGAAATGTCTCCAGATTCAAAATGCCACTGTAAACCCTCCAGCAAGTTTAGAACATTATAACATAAAGTGCACCATTCTTGGAGCACCAAGCCTCCAAAATCATCTCAAAAGGTGGCTGGTTGCTTGGAGCTTCCGCCCCGACTGAAACCTAAAATAATCTCTCTCCTCTGTTCCTGAATCTGCATCACTTCTGGCAAAGATGCTTCCTTCAGACCTGAATGGCCGAAATGACTTAAAGAGGCTCAGAGAACCATGCAGTAGAATAGTAAGAGGAGCAAAGGCTACCAGTCACCCAGGTGGTTAAAACCTACCTCTTCCGGAACAAATAAACGTCTACCCCCTCATCTATGAAGGGGACTATGTCCACTTACCTTTAAAGGGTGGTTGTGAGCATCAAATTAGGTAGGAACAGTGAAAAAAGTTGTTAACTGTTACTTTCCCTTTCTTTTTTAAGCCTCAATTAAAGTTTCTCAGGTTGTATCATTGGAGCCATCTGCATTTCCTAGAGACTACAAAGGAGACTGACCTGGATTATGTAGAATGGAGTTAGGATTATGATATCCAGACCCCTAAAAATAAGGAAACTCTATGGGCTCACATCAATCCAGCTTCTCAAATTAGTGAAAGAAGAGAAATTTACGAAAAAAGAAAACGACTCAAAATACAGGGTTAACTAATATCCCGTCTTAAACAAGTTTCAGCACACATTCAGGCTAGTAAGGTATTTTAAAGGAAAATGTGAGAAAATATGTATTCTAAAAGTGAGGTGAGATGTTTTTCCACTTTTTTACTTTAATACTAGGGTTGCTCTAATTTTTAAGGGAACATAAGAAGAAATGCAGTCTGAGCTTTGAGGGGGGACTAATTTGCTGAGGTGAACTTGTATGAGGTTATGTTAAACAGTAAAAGAAATGTTATGCAACACACTGGGAAGGGCAAGCAGTTCTGGGGTTTGAAACTCTTCACTGTCTGCACAATTCAGTTCTTTAAAATTAAGATAAAGGTCTCCCATGGTTCTCGAAAACCAGACTAATTAGTAAAAACAGATAAACAAAATCAAAAGCAGGACATTTCATATACATTTTATATTCAAATATCTTTGGGAGAAATAACTACATTGATTTTAAATCTCTTGACTTTTTCTTAACAGATATACTTCATTACATTTTAAAGTACTGGGCGTGTTTTCTAAAGCAGAATCAAGCTATCATCTTTTTACTTAAACTGATACATAAAAATGCTCAGCTAAGGGTAAATAGCTAAGGACTCGACTGGTCCCAAAGTTTTCTGTAAATCAGAACTTTAAGAGAATCAGAGGCACCTACAACATATACTTTCTAACTATTTCTTATAACAAGTACTTTACAAATGGCTCAATGTTTTTCTGAATCAATTATAGATTCTATTCTAACCATTTTAAGAAAACATCTATTGAAAACTGACATTTCTCAGCTAAGCGATCTTTGAAATCTATTACATTTTAAGTGACTAGTAGCTACAGCAGGCAAATAATCATGTCTAATAACAATCTGTATATACTTATAGATATTCTATAATTTTCAAAGCACTTTCACATGCATTAAGAATGTGATTCTTACAATGGCCCTACAGGTTAGGCATTATCCCTATTTTAACAGATGAGAAATTTCTGAACAGAGAGTTCAGAAAAGTTAGGTAATTTCCCTAAAATCTCAGTGTTTGTAAACAGCAGAGCAGTTACCTTAACCATGGTTTTCGGAGTCTAAGTCCAGTGCTCTTTACACTTCAACATCCTTTTGTTTCTTAAACATTACTACATGCTACGGGAACGCTAGCTGCTACAGCTACTACTGGAAAAGGAATCATCCTGCCTATGCAATTTCATTATAGAAGCTGTTGAATTCTCAACTGGCAAGCTCTATTAATCAGAATATGCTATTCTCTAACATGCCAACCATGATACTATCTAGTACTATTTGCTATACATATCTAAGATTAATTACCTGGTATAACGGGATCTTCTCTTTACAGGATTCACACTAACCCAGCTAAAGTCACGAGGCTTTAGATTTGCCACAAGAGAAAGCCCTAGCCATGGCTAGGAAGGTTCTTGAATGTTACAAGTCAATTCCGTACTTTAGGTTGACTAAAATTTCTTGGACTAAAGAATAATACTTTTCCACAGAATGAGGCCCTAATATGCAAGAAATTTTCCTATTAAATCTATCTATATTAACAAATTATTGATGAAACATTAAGAATAAAAACATTTCTCAGAGTAGTTAATTTGAGTATTGTTTCCTCTCTCAAATGCAAACTCATCCTAATGCCAAATATACTTTCATAAAACCACTTACCTAACTTGGCAAACAGATCTACATTTTGTTAGCTTTAGTCATCAAAGAACCAAAGCCTAAGAACTACTCAACGTATAAAGGTTGGGTGTGTTTGTGAATGAACATGAAAAAAAAAAAGAGTCAGAATGAGTGAAGACACTCAAATCTATTGAGTAATAACAAAATTAGCAGCTATTCCCTATTATCTGAGGGACAGTGGCAAAAATGGCCAGATTAGAAGCCATAACTGTTAGCATAAACATGCAACCAAAGCTACGTCTGTTGATTACTCTTATAATCAAATTCACTATAAATCCCATTCCAACCATCTACCCATCCCCTATGAAAAAAATGAGTAGAGCAAATTGATAGCTAGACTTCTGTTTCATATCGTTCACATTGTAATTCATTTGAGAGTCCTCAGATCCAGAAAAAAACAGATCCGGAGTTTGAAGTAGAATAAAATCTCATCTAGGATACTCTGAAAGGACTGCTCAATAATGAAAAGTGGGGAAATCAACAGGTTAGAGAGAACAGTGGGACCTAGTAATATGAACCAAAGAAATTGTGTGGTAAATAATGAGAGGTTAGGGACTCATTTACCAATAGTAAAAGGGACCATTAATGAGACCATAACAATATTGTCGCTACTAACAATGACGGCTAATAGTGTATTGCATCCTTACTACATGTCAGGTCCCAGGCTTACATGCATTCTCAAAGCCACCGGGGAAGTAAGCGTTATTCCTACTTTCCAAGTGAGAAACTGAGGCTTCGAAAGGCCAAGTTCATTGCCCCTGGTCACAAAACGCATATCTAAATCCTGGCCAAGAGATTCAAACCCAGAACTCCAGAGCTCTGGTTCTTAAGCAGTATATTAAGAAAACAATATTGGCCAGCCTGGACCACTCTTGGGCCATAAACATGAAGCCATGAAAAAGTATTCAAGGTTATCCAGTGCCCACCACAGTGCTTACCACATAAGAGGATGTCCAATGTCTACTGCATGAAACATTCCTTATGTTCCACAACTGAATCCTGCTGTTTCAGAGAGCATGGTCATTAACAACTCCCAGAAAGGAAGTTTTTTGAGTGGCAAGTATAATTAGATTGGGGGAGAAGGAATGGAAGTACATCAAACATCTTCTAAGGCCCACTCTGTGAAGTCTGATCTAAAGCAAAAGAAGACCCTTGGCAGATGAAGTACAGTATGGGAGGTGTGACTCCCATACAATTGGATGGGAATCTTTCTTTTTGGGTTCTTATAAGATTTCCTCTTCAAGGGCCTCACAATTAAGATACAGAACAAAACAAACCAAAAAGAAAGATCCTAAATTGCTGCTTAAGTTCAAGCTTTATAACAGACTGTTCTAGACAACATCCTGAGAATATCAAGCACTTCATTCTGACTAATGAAAAAAGTTTCAAGAACAAGATATAACACATTCCTGAATCAATCAAGACTAGACACAATATTGATAAAAAAGAAAATTCGGCAATAATTCATAGAGAGGTCTTAGGTCCTTTTTCCTTCTAAAATGGGTTCTGCTTATTAGAAAGTTTAGTTAACTGGGTATCAACATACAAGGGCTGAGGAGAACGGACAGCATCAGAAAAAGTCCTAACCACTGCCTTAGGAGTTCCTAGAACACTCCAAGCTCTTCCCTGCTTTGGAACCTTCATACACACTGTTCCTCTGCCTAGAACCGTCTTCAGGTAAAAGAGGGTTAGCTTTCCAGACAAGCCTTCTCTGACCATCTTATCAAGCGGACTGCCCTCTATTATCTTCCATCACAAAACCCAGCTTGTTACCTTTATTACTTTTCCAACTAGTAATTTTTCATGTTTAGCTAAATAGCCTTCCCTCCCCCATCTTCACAGGGGGATAACCTCTATGAGGACAGTTAGAGATGTTCAATTCTCTATAAACTCAGCATGAGCGTTTTATGCAGATGCTCAATAAATATTTTTTGAACCAAAAAAAAAAACAATGTATCTAGCTATTTCAAACTGTCAGCCTCCCCACCAATAAAACAAACAAACAAATCACCTTGTTTTTATAAGCTTTGTAAGTCACCCATCTGGAACAAGAAATACAATCCTAAATTGTCATTTTGCCATTTCATTTCGCCCCAACCACCACCACCTAAATTGTAAAGCTGTACAGTCAGGAAGTCAATCTTATACTTCATCAGTATAATGTGCTGTGCAACACAGTGGGCATCCAATAACTAATTCAATTTGAATGAATTATCTTAGGGCCTGCCCAGAAAGTGTCCTCTAAGCTCTGACATCATCCTGTCTATATATCTATCACTGGTTTTTATGTATATTAAAATTATTTCATGGGGAGGGTGACAGGGATGTAAAGATAAATAAAATCCTGTCTCTTCTTCCTGAATTATGGCATGCTCTATAAACATGAAACATTCAATAAATGTCTGTTGAACCTAACTAAATGCTAGAAGCCCTTTAAGAAGAATGGAATCAAAAAGTAACCATGGTCACACTGACTACCAAGGGTACCCCAACCCTTATTCTGTTAATAATTCAACACAAGCAGTTTGCTAAAGTTGTCAAGAGAGTTCTGAGATTCCCTGTTTTAAAAATAGCATTACTACTCAAAATTCCCCAGTAAATTTAAGGAAATGGTCCCTAACAGGCTCGGGCCTGGCCTGGTATTTTCACAACACCCCCTGTCAAAAGCCATACAGAGCTAATAGGCATTCCCAGTGGGGAAAGGCATTAATTAGCAGAGCTGCCTCAAACGTCCAGACACTACAGTATCACTTTGACCCCTGTCTATTTCCTGTATCTCTCCATTTAAACCAAATTAAGTCTTCTTTTTTTTTTTTTTTTTTTTTTCTTCCTGCACGCAATGCTAACACAGAAATCCCTGGCCTGGAACAAAATGCCTCTCCCAGGCCAGTGGCAGCCTACCTACCTTACAGGTGGCACAGGCCTGGGCACCCGCCCCCCACCCCCATCCCTTCCAGCGCACAGAAACCCTGCAAAAGTTTGAAAACGCAGGTTCCAAGAGGCCCCCGGAGCCCGAGGTCAGCTCGGTGGTCCGGCTCCAGCTGTGCCCGGCGACAGCCAAGATGGCCCTGAGCGGGGCCCACTGCGGCGGCGGGGCCGAGGGGCGCCGGCCGGGGCCGCTGTCTTCGCCGCCTACCTGAGCGGCGTCAGGGACCAGGAGGCAGGCCCGACGCCCCTCCCGCTCAGCCGCAGCCCCGAGCCGGCGCGTTCCCGGAAACGGGGGCCGGGCGGGCGCCAGGTAAGCGGCGGGGGCGATGGGGACGGCCGCGGGGGCGGTCCCGGACCAGGTGGGCCCTGCGGGCCGGCTGAGAGAGCCCGGTAGGGCCCAGGGGCCAAGCGCAGGCAGAGGCCGCGGCCGGGGCCTATGCGGCCCGTAGCTCGGATCCAAGCCGGGCCGGAGGCGGCCGGGAGCGGGGCGGGAAGCCGGGGAGGGAGAGAGGGAGAAGCCGGCGGCTGCCGTGGCTTCCTCAGCCGGGTCCGGGGGCGTCCGCTGGGGCAGGCCGCGACGACGCGGGTTGCCGCGCTAGGGGGCTGGGGTCTCGGCGCGACCGCGTTCCTTACCCTGCATGCTGCTGACGGCCGGGTGGCCTGGCGCCGGGGACCCTACGGGGCCGGGGGTGCCGCTGCCGCTGCCGCCCCCGGAGCCGCCGCCGCCGCTCGGGCTCGGAGCCGCCATTGTTGGGAGTGAAGAGCCGAGCGGCGCCGCGGCGGCTGCAATGCAGCAAGCTCGGCCTCTCGCACGGCCGAGGGGCGAGGCTTGCCCCCGCCTTGGCCCCGCCTCCGACACGCCCCGGACACGCCTCCTGACACGCCCCCGCCCGAGCCCGACGCGCAGCCCGCGCCAGATGCTGAGCTGCAGAACCGCCCGGCTCCGGGTGCGCGACCTGTGAAGCAGACAGCTGTGTTGGACCGGGGCTGCGGGCCCGCGGGGCCTAAAGTGGTTTGCAGAATTAAAGGTGGGCCTGCATTTGTGCGGAAAGAAGGTACACAGCTTTCATCATTCCCATGGAGGTCTGTGACTCCCAAAAGTCCACTTTGTTGGAATCTCAGAACCCCAAATCGGAATAGTAAAGCTGAAAAGGATCCCAGGGATCCCTTTCTCCTCCAGTCGCTAACACATCACTTCCAGAAGGGAGTTACCTAGAGCTATGGTTACAGTCTGGAACTCCTCCTAAGCCCAATACCCCAACCCTCTACACTTCTCTGAGGGGAAAGGGGAGTCCCAAGGGGAACTAACCAAAGTGCTGTCCATGGACCCATCCCAAAACTACTGAATTAGAGGTTACATTTTAATAATACCACCAGGTAATTTGTATGCCCATTAAATTTGAGAAGCATATATTTAAGCACTCGACACTTCCCAGCCTCCTGAAATATGCTATCTACATCACCATCTTCCCCTAAATGCACACTGGATTCCCTCCCCCAAATCCTTTACATCTTGTATAAGACGAGCCGTAGTCATTATTGTAAGTTACATAAAATGACAACCCCAAAAAACAATATGAGGTTTCTTCCATTGCTTTGCACAGAGACTTTTATTTTAGGAAGACAGTAGCTAAAAGAAGAAAAAGTTCTCTATGAGGCTAGGATTTGTAAGCCAACCATAATGTACTCGAAATGGTAAGACATGGGTTTCTGGCCAGGCAGCCTTGCCTAAAATGGAATAGCCAGTTATCCTACTTCCCAAAGAATCTAAGCCATGGATGGAGCTGGACATTTTCTCCCATTTAGAAGCATTGTGTGATCTACAGCTAGACTTCTTTCCCAAAACTTCTTCCACCCAGACGTTATTTGATGCTGAGAGTTCCTCACAGCATGCTGGAAATGTGTCCTGGGTCAAAATAGCCCTGCCTTCTTGTTCCAAACCCAATTTCATCCATCATCTTGATGGCTCAGATCCTAAAAGTGGCTAGCCATAAACATCAAGTGGAGAGGCATTAAAGGCAAATTGAAGGTGAGAGCAGGTAGGTGTACTTAAGTGGAGAGCCCGCCAGAATTCTCCTCCATGGGCCTCGTTGGCTGCCCAATATCTTCAAGTCCAGGTCTTATAAACATGGCCAGATTCCCATCTGGAAATCAGTAGCCCACCCAGCTCTTGTTGCTCCTAGGACATCTTAATTGTGAGCCATCATAACTGGCCTTTAATAAGAATTTAATATATATTCTTTTAATAGAAATCCAAGAAGCGGCACTACAGATTAGGCAACTACTAGAAAATTAATTTAAACACACACACACACACACACACACACACACATCCAATATTATAAATAACATATATTAAAGAAGGCTGGGGATGTTGGCTCACACCTGTAATCCCAGCACTTTGGGAGGCCAAGGCGGGTGGATTACGTGAGGTCAGGAGTTAGTGACCAGCCTGGCCAACGTGGTGAAACCCTGTCTCTACTAAAAATACAGAAAAAAACAAAAATTAGCCGGTGTGGTGGCAGGTACCTATAATCCCAGCTACCAGGGAGGCTGAGGCAGGAGAATCGCTTGAACCTGGGAGGCAGAGGTTGCAGTGAGCCGAGATTGTGCCACTGCACTCCAGCCTGGGTGACAGAGCAAGACTCCATCTATTAAAAAATATATATATATAGTTATATTTATATATTTATATATAGAGAGGAAAACATTCAACCTAGCAAATTCATTAAGGGAAATTGGGAAACTGAATTAAAAGAGAAATACAATAAAAATATAACTAATCTTATTTTTAAGAATACCTAATTCTGAGTTTGTGATAAAACTGACATATACTTGCATTGCTGTTGGTATTGTAAACTAGTAAGAGCCAATAATTAGATGTGCATATGGCAAAAACAAGAAAGCACTTTGATTTGTTCCAACTGAGGAAGCTATGTATGAGCTTTTTAACTTTTTCTTATGCTCACATTTCTCTTACATATTTGTGTTTTATGATTTCTTATGGACTAAATTGTATTCTGCTCCCTCACCAAATTTACATGTTGGAGTCCTAACCCCCAGCATCTCAGAATGGGACTATATTTGGAAATAGGGTCTTTAAAGTAAAATGAGGTCATACGAGTGGGCCCTAATCCAATAGGACTGGTGTCTTTACAAAGAGATTAGGATGCAGACACACAGAGCTAGGAGAAGATGATCATCTACAAGCCACAGAGTGTGTCCTCAAAAGACACCAACTCTGCCTACACCTTGGACTTCCAGCCTCCATAACTGTGAGAAAATGCATTTCTGTTGTTTATTGGTTCTTTTGCTATGACATCCCTTAGCAAACTAATACACAGTTCAGAAAAATGAATTGCTTAAAAAAAGTTAACCTTTTTAGTAATAATGGTGGTGGCTGGCATAATCACTGGGGAGACGGGAAGGCAATTAAGCAATACATATGAATAACCAGCAAATTTACATTTATAAGATATCCTTGAGGAAATCCCCAAATGGGCCTGAAACTCCTGGCTCTGCCATGTAGTGATTTTATCTTCCCACTAGAGTAGATGAAAATAACAAATTAAGATGATTGCTAAGAGGAATGTATGGCAATATCAAAGTCCCCCATCCTGAAAGAGGCTGCAGAGAAAGAGTAACGTCTGTGTATTCCTTGCTTAGAGAACCTTTGTTGAGAAATCTAGCTTGCTTGTTTTTTATGATACATATGTCAATGGTTAGACTAAAAATACATTTTTTTTTTTTTTGAGATGGTGTTTCGCTCTTGTTGCCCAGGCTGGAGTGCAATGGCGCGATCTCGGCTCACTGCAACCTCCGCTTCCTGGGCACAAGTGATTCTCCTGCCTCAGCCTCCCGAGTAGCTGGGATTACAGGCATGTGCCACCACACCTGGTTAATTTTTTACTTTTAGTAGAGACGGGGTTTCACCATATTGTTCAGGCTGGTCTCGAACTCCCGACCTTAGGTGATCTGCCTGCCTCAGCCTCCCAAAATGCTGGGATTACAAGGGTGAGCCACTGCACCCAGCCTCAAGAATACATTTTTCATTTCACATTCCAAATAAAGAAAAAGTAATTTACAACTGGATTTCACCTTAGGACCCCAATTTCAGCCTCTGGGAAAGAAACAAGGTCAGACACCTCTATTTGGATGGAACAGTCACCAGATATTCCATATAGCCTTAGCAATTGTCTTTGAGCAAAACGCCCACCCTCAAATTGCCAAGGGCTCAGGACCAGGCCACCCAGTGACGGATGTTGCCTCTTCAGGCAGAGAGCTGCAAGCTGTGCAGGTTTCTGGATGTCATTCAAGCACTGAATTTAATTGGAAATACAGGGCCTGTGAGAAACTTTGCCCAGTTCGTGCCATTAAAGAACCAAAGTTTCATCTGGTTCAGATAAAAGAAGATGTTACTAGTTTTTTTTTTTTTTTGAGACAGAGTCTTGCTCTGTTGCCCAGGCTGGAGTACAGTGGCATGATCTCAGCTCACTACAACCTCTACCTCCAGGTTCACGTTGTTCTCATGGCTTAGCCTCCCAAGCAGATGGCACTACAGGCGCACATCACCATGCCCAGCTAATTTTTTGTAATTTTAGTAGAGATGGGGTTTCACCATGTTGCCCAGGCTTGTCTTGAACTCCTGGCCTCTGGTGGTCCACCCGCCTTGGTCTCCCAAAGTGCTGGAATTACAGACGTGAGCCACCGCACCTGGCCAATATTACTATTTTGACTATTAATAATCATGCATATGTATAAAGATTTATAAGAAAATGATCATGACAACATTATTTATAAGAGTGAAAGAATGGAAATATCTCACTCTAAGTCATTACAAAAGGTGAATACCATGCTACCATTTATGCTGGTGAATACCATGGTCTGACCAAATACAAACATATTACGGAAGTATAGGATTCTATTCTGCAAGAACTACACCCACAACCTGTCCACATACTCTGTATTCTGTTGCTCTAACTTCACTGGAACAAAAAAAAAAAAAGGACTGGGCACAGTGGCTCATGCCTGTAATTCTAGCACTTTGGGAGGCCAAGGTGGGTGGATCACCTGAGGTCAGGAGTTCAAAACCAAGCTGGACAACATCGTGAAACCCCATCTCTACTAAAAAGACAAAAATTAGCCGAGCATGGTGGCGCATGCCTGTAATCCCAGTGACTCAGGAGGCTGAGGCAGGAGAATCACTTGAACCCAGGAGGCGGAGGTTGCAGTGAGCCAAGATCGTGCCACTGCTCTCCAGCCTGGGAGACAAAGGGAGATTCCATCTCAAAAAATAAATAAATAATTTAAAATAATAATAATAAAAAGAAATAAGTAAAATACAGGGAAGGAAGCTTGAAGATTAACTGGGAAGGGGAAAAAGGAACTTTCTGGGGTAATGGTCATATTCTATACCTTGATAAGAGTTTGGGTCACACAAGGGTAAGCACTTGTCAAAATGCAGCAAATATATGCTAAAGATTTGTGCATTTCATTGTATGTAAATTTTACATCAAAAGAAAAACCTGTAAACAAATATCAGGCTGAGTGTGGTGGTTCACGCCTATAATCCCAGCGCTTTGGGAGGCCAAGGCAGACAGATTACTTGAGGTCAGGTGTTTGAGACCAGCCTGGCCAACATGGCGAAACCTGTCTCTACTAAAGATACAAAAATTAGCTGGATGTGGTGGCGCATGCCTATAGTCCCGACTACTCAGAAGGCTGAGTATCAAGAGAATTGCTTGAACCCGGGAGCCGGGGGTTGCAGTGAGCCGAGATCTCGCTGCTGGACTCCAGCCTGAGTGACAGAGCAAGACTCTGTCTCAAAAAAAAAAAAAGGAATACAAATATAAAACTCTAGCTAATTATAGGAGTCCTGCAGTATTTAACAGGACATAATGCTGATATCTGCAATTTACTTTGAAAAAATGGTTGAATGATAGGAGAGAGGGATAGAAAGATGGATAGAGATATGCTAAAACAAGCATAATAAAATGTTAATAGTGACATCTAGGTGGTGGATAGACTGCTGCTACTAACTACAATTTTTTCCACTGTGTGTCTGAAATTTTTTAAAATAAAATATTAGGGAATATAAAAAACATAACAAAACTAAAAATGTCACACAGAAGTTAAACATTTTGCTAAATTGTATTACTCGCTAGA
Organism: Pan troglodytes; assembly: GCF_028858775.2. Classification (NCBI taxonomy): domain Eukaryota; kingdom Metazoa; phylum Chordata; class Mammalia; order Primates; family Hominidae; genus Pan; species Pan troglodytes. Next base: position 58,673,526 of record NC_072417.2, read on the forward strand.
ACAAAATAACAAACCAAGTACTGTAACTTCTAACAACTAAGTCTGAATTTGTCCAACTAATATAATCTTACTGGGTAGGTTCTGATAAAAATAATGACTTATTGAAATGTATCTAAAAGAAAGGAATCACCTAGGGCGTAGCCAAGAAAGGGCCTCACATGCAAAGGCATGTATCAAATGTGGTCTTATGTGAGACCACAACAAGCATCTCTGGCTAACTCAAGATTGTAGAATTTAATAATTAGTTGGGGGAGGGCATTGTGGGTTTGGTTTTGCTTTTGAGATTAGGTAACAACATTGGGTTTGAATTTAATAATACTGTTTTGTTTCATTGTGTTTAAGTTTTATGAAGCTATAATTCATATACCATATAATTCACCTACTTATAGTGTATAATTCGGTGGTTTTTTGTTTTTTTGTTTGTTTGTTTGTTTGTTTTTGAGATGGAGTCTTGCTCTGTCGCCCAGGCTGGAGTGCAGCGGCTTGATCTCGGCTCTCTGCAAGCTCTGCCTTCTGGGTTCACGCCGTTCTCCTGCATCAGCCTCCCGAGTAGCTGGGACTACAGGCACCCGCCACCATGCCTGGCTAATTTTTTGTATTTTTAGTAGAGACGGGGTTTCACCGTGTTAGCCAGGATGGTCTCGATCTCCTGACTTTGTGATCCGCCTGCCTCGGCCTCCCAAAGTGCTGGTATTACAGGCGTAAGCCACCACGCCCGGCCAATTCAGTGGTTTTTGTACATTCACAGTTGTGCAACCATCACAACAATCAAATTTAGGACACTTTTATCATCCCGAAAGGAAACTTTATACCCTTTGCAGTTGCTCCTCATTGGACTCCAACTGCCCCTACCCCTAGCTTTCAGCAACTACAAATCTACTTTATGTCTCTATATATTTGCCAATTCTGGACATTTCATACAAATGGAATCATACAGTACGTGGTCACACAATACGTATCTAACTTCTTTCACTTACCATAATGCTTTTAACGTTCATCTATGTCGTACCATGTATCTGTGTTTCATTCCTTTTTATGACTGGATAATATTATATTGTATGGATATATCACATTTTGTTTATCCATTTGTCTATTGATGGACATTTTGGGTCACTTCCACTTTTTGGCTATTAGGAATAATGCTGCAATGAGCATTTGTACAAGTTTTCCTGTGGACATATATTTTCAGATGTCTTGTGTATATACATAGGAGTGGAACTGATGAATCTTATGGTAACTCTATGTTTAACCATTTGAGGAACTACTAGACTTTTTAAAGTTGCTGCATCATTTCAGATTCCCACTAAGAGTATGAGGGTTTCAATTTCTCCACGATTTCACCAGCACTTGTTATTATCTGGCTTTTCTATTATAGCCACCCTAGTGAACAACATTATGTTTTGAGGCATTTCATCTACAATATCCAACGAAGAGGACATTGGCCGACATTGTATTTCTTATAAACTAAAAATGAAATATATGTTCATTTCGAGAGGAATTACCAAAACATGAACTCTCGTGACCATCTGTCAGTCACTTTTGGTCCCAGCACATCAAATTCAACCAATCAAAGCTCAAGAAAGCCTTACTCTTTTCCAAATTGTTCCATACGGGTTTGTTGTCTTACTCTAACCATCAGATATCAGCAACTAAATTCTGTTAGTAGTTGATGAAGCACTTTATCAGCAATATAGAATAATTGAAAAATTATTGTTAGACACATAGGAAATTCTCTATTTTTAGAATGCTGAAAAGAATTAAGTTACCTGACATTTGGAATTAATAGCAAAATAAAGAATACCCAGCAAAAAAATGTTAATGAGCAGGAGAGAAATGTCATAAGAATGAAAAAACCTAAATTAGGTGACAAAACTAATTAGGAAGACTAGAAATAGACTCAAATACTTTTGAGAATATAATATAATTAAAGGTGAGATCTCAAATAAAGGTAGACATTTGCTAAAAAATGAACTTGAATCCATAGCTCAAACTTTAAATCTAGATGAGTTCCAAATGGATCAAAAATCTTAGTATTAAAGAAAAAATAAGAAACCATGAAGATATAAGATAAGCCCATCATTTCTAAGAACGACACAAGCAAAAGATGAAATTTCTAAAAAATTCTCTTAGCAAAAAACACAATAAGCAAAGTCAAAAGACAAACTGCTAACTGGGAAAATGCTTCAATTTATAACATGGATAAAGGATTAATTTCACTAATAAAAATTTCCTATAAATTGGCCAGGCACAGTGGCTCACGCCTGTAATCCCAGCACTTTGGGAGGCCGAGGTGGGTGGATCACGACGTCAAGAGATGGAGACCCTCCCAGCTAACACGGTGAAACCCCATTTCTACTAAAAACACAAAAATTAGCCGGGCATGGTGGCACATGCCTGTAGTCCCAGCTACTTGGGAGGCTGAGGCAGGAGAATCACTTGAACCCAGGAGGCGGAGGTTGCAGTGAGCCAATATCACGCCGCTGCACTCCAGCCTGGTGACAGATCAAGACTCTGTCACAAAAAAAAAAAAAAAAAAAAAAAATTCCTACAAATCAACATGAAAAAGAACAACAACCTAATAGAAAATTGAGCCAAGAAAATTAACAAGTGGATCACAGAAAAGGAATATAAATGTCTCTTTAAAAATGCGAAGATGCGGACAGGCACGTTGACTCACACCTATAATCCCAACACTTTGGGAGACCAAGGCAGGAGGATCACTTGAGCCCAGGACGTCAAAGCTGCAGTGAGCTGGGATCATGCCATTGCACTCCAGTCGGGGCCACAGAGGAAGATTTGTCTAAAAAAAAAGATGTAAATTAAAACCACATTGAGGTATAATTTCTCAGTTATCTAGCAGATGAAGTTTAATAACACAATATGTTGATGAAAGTGTGGGCAACTGGCATTCTTCTACATAGGTGGTGGGAATGTACATTGGCACAGCTCAATGGGGGACAAGTTAACAATGGCTATCAAAATTACAAATGTATATACCCTTTAACCCAGAAATTATACCTCTAGACATGTATTCTTACAGATATTCTCACGTTTGCAAAATGATATATGTCCAAGGTTATTGAATATAGTATTTTTGTAGCAAAATATTAGAATCAACTTAAATGTCCTTTAATAGGCAACTGAATAAATATGGAGCGAATACTACCCAGCTGTAAGAAGAGGAAGCTCTTTGTGTAGTGATATGGGATGACTATCAATATATATTGTTATCTTTTAAAAAGCCAGATGAAGAACACCATGGTTTGCTACTATTTGTTTTAAAGAAGGAGAAATGTATATGTAATATTTAGTTACTTGTTTTTAATTTATTTGGAAAGATACTGAAAATAATGAAAATGTTGGTGTCTCGAGAGAGAAACTGGGTGATTGGTGGACAGGATTGAGAGGGACACTTTACATTATATATTCTTTGGTAGCTTATGGACTGTAAATGTCATGAACATAATAGCTGATGAAAATTAATGAATTAAGATGTAACTGCTGGGCGCAGTGGCTCACACTTGTAATCCCAGCACTTTGGGAGGCTGAGGTGGGCAGATCACGAGGTCAGGAGTTCAAGACCACCCTGGCCAATGTGGTGAAATCCCATCTCTACTAAAAATACAAAAATTAGCTGGATGTGGTGGTGCATGCCTGTAATTCCAGCTACTCAGGAGGCTGAGGCAGGAGAATCATTTGAACTTGGGAGGCAGAGGTGGAAATGAGCCAAGATCGCGCCACTGCACTCCAGCCTGGGCGACAGAACTAGACTCCGTCTCAAAAAAAAAAAAAAAAAAAAATTAAGAACATTTGGCCAGGCATGGTGGCTCACACCTGTAATCCTAGCATGTTGGGAGGCTGAGGTGGGCAGATCATGAGGTCAGGAGATCGAGACCATCTTGGTCAACATGGTGAAACCCCATCTCTACTAGAAACACAAAAATTACCTGGGTGTGGTGGCGGGTGCCTGTAGCCCCAACTACTTGGGAGGCTGAGGCAAGAGAATCGCTTGAACCCGGGAGTCAGAGGTTGCAGTGAGCCGAGATCGCACCACTGCACTCCAGCCTAGGCGACAGAATGAGATTCTGTCTCAAAAAAAAAATAAAATAAAAATGATGGAACTAAATCAGGATGATGGATGTCCTTTCTTTTGTTGTTAAATAAACATTCTTATGAAACAGCAAATATTTATTACCATACATTTATATTCTTTTAAAGTTTCATTCAAAATATGATTCAGGGGAACCGCCATCTTCCAGTAATTCACCAAAATGACGAACACAAAGTGAAAGAGGAGAGGCACCCGATATATGTTCTCCAGGAGTTTTAGAAAACATGGAGTTGTTCCTTTGGCCGTGCACAGGCGAATCTAGAAGAAAGGTGATATTATAGACATCAAGGGAATGAGTACTGTTCAAAAAGGAATGCCCCACAGGTGTCACCGTGGCTAAACTGGAAGAGTCTACAATGTTCCCCAGCATGCTGTTGGCATTTGTTGTAAACAAACAAGTTAAGGGCAAGATTCTTGCCAAGAGAATTAATGTGTGTATTGGGCACGTTAAGCACGTGAAGAGCCAAGATAGCTTCCTGAAACAAGTGAAGGAAAATTATCAGAAAACTAAAGAAGACAAAGAGAAAAGTACCTGGGTTGAACTGAAGTGCCAGCCTGCACTGCCCAGAAAAGCACACTTCGTGAGAACCAGTGGGAAGAAGCCTGAGGTGCTGGAACATATTCCCTATGAATTCATGGCATAGTAAGTGTTTAAAAAATAAAAGACCGGCGGGGCGCAGTGGCTCACGCCTGTAATCCCAGCACTTTGGGAGGCTGAGGCGGGTGGATCACGAGGTCAAGAGATCGAGACCATCCTGGCCAACATGCTGAAACCCCGTTTCTACTAAAAATACAAAAAAATTAGCTGGGCATGGTGACGGGCGCCTGTAGTCCCAGCTACTGGGGAGGCTGAGGCAGGAGAATCTCTTGAACCCGGGAGACAGAGGTTGCAGTGTGCCAAGATTGCGCCACTGCACTCCAGACTGGCGACAGAGCAAGACTCCGTCTGGAAAAAAAAAAAAAAGTTCAGAAACAAATTTTTTGGAAGCAGTTTTAAAGAAAAGCAGTCTGTTCTTGTAAATACATTCTATTTTACTTACACAAAACTTTTCCTTTTTTCTCTTTAAGTCACCAGAAAATAAATGGACTGAGTTTCTATTCTTGGCTCAGATTCAACTAGAATAGCGAAGAATTACAAGATATATAAATGAAAAATCCTGTTCATTTAGTAAACATTTCATACTATATTTATACAGTGAAATTCATTGATAGTACTTTTTTTTTTACTTATAAGTTTTTATTGGTTCTAATTAAGCCTGAGAATAAAGTCTTGTGAAACTATCCTCTCCATTACTGTCTATTCTAATCTATTCTCGACAGGCACCACAATAAAGCTTTCACCCCTGTTTTGGTCTGTTATATCCAAGCCACATGTGCAGTCAAGGAAAGGGTGATGTTCCTGTAGTCTTTTCTAAACTACCATCTGCTAATATTACATAGATAAGCCATATTTTAGGCACTTTTTTCTACCATCTCACAAATCTGTATGTTGGAATTCTAGGAATATATGTTAATAAATCATTCGGTGTATTTTAAGTGGTTTTTCAAGAAGCAAAGTTAGGGTATTTGTTGTTTCTTTTACGTCTCACGCAGGCAGGAGCAAGGAGGGATGATTTAAAAGCTCAGGAATGGCCAGGCGCGGTGGCTCACGCCTGTAATTCCAGCACTTTGGGAGGCCGAGGCGGGTGGATCACTTAAGGTCAGGAGTTCGACACCAGCCTGGCCAACGTGGTGAAACCTTGTCTCTACCAAGAATACAAAAATTAGCCGAGCATGGTGACGGGCGCCTATAATCCCAGCTACTTGAGAGGCTGAGGCAGGAGAATTGCTTGAATGTGGGAGGCGGAGGTTGCAATGAGCCAAGATCATGCCACTGCGCTCCAGCCTAGGTGACAGAGCAAGACTCCGTCTCGAAAAAAGAAAAAGAAAAAAAAAAAAAAAAAAGCTCGGGAATGTATGGCACAGAGATGGGTGGAAATTGATCATGGAGGACCATAGGACCCTGTTTTCTAGAGGTCCAAATGATACAATTTGGAATAAAAGAACGTCTCTGCCTTGAACTCAAGGCTGTCCTCCTGGAACCCCGAGTGGAGCAGGCAGTTCTAGAAGCAGCCATGTAGGGATAAAAGGATGGCAAAAAAAAAAAAAAAAAGAAATTGTCTACACCAACCCATGTCTCCTCGAATATATCTGTTTTCAGGTATGTGAAGGAAAGCTAAGATAATTCAGCGGATTCTTCACTGGGAAAAAGGCCAGATTCCAGTTTATAAGTGAGTATAACCCTGAAGACTTGCCTCCTTCTCCTAGACAGGGCTTGAGATTTGAGTTCCTTTCTTCCCTTCATTTCCTCCAGTGAACACTGGCTGATATCTGTATAGCCTGTTTCCGTAAGTCAGGAATTTGCCAGGGTGTCACAGTTGTAAATGCTATGCTCCGAATTTTGGACCATGGTATCTAAATTTTGGTTCTTGGGATGTAGTTACAGTAGACCTAGACTAAATTCTTATCTGTTGACCTTGACCAAATTCCTTCGTATTTCTCTTTTGGGAGTTCCCTGAATAATAAGGATCTTGGGGGGAACAACAGTTCCTAGTGGCCTACCATCTGGTGGAGGCCACAGACTGATGAAGTAAGTATCAAGTGAACTGTGGGATAAGGGATTTGGCAAGGGCAGTGCCCTGCCCAATCTTCAGTAGTCAGCTTCTAGGCCCTCTGACCAGCAGTCTTCAGACATCCCCAGCAGGCTCTACAGCTCAGACTCTGAGGGGAGCATCATTAACCTTGACTCCTCTGCCTTCTGGAGAATATTTGAGCGCAAACTTGCTCAAATACCTTCAGGGTCCAGATGGTACGGTAAGTATGTTAAAGGAACATGATCTAAAGGGATGGTCAAAGCTGGGCATGGTGGCTTGAGCCTGTAGTCCTAGCTACTTGGCAGGCTGAGGCGTGAGGATCCCTTGAGCCCAAGAATTCAAGCCTAGCCCGGGCAACGTAGCTAGACCCCCATCTCTGAATAATAATAATAGTAGTAGTAATAATGGGATGGTCAGACTTATGACTCACTGCAAATTGCATGCACCACTAAAAGGCATTCCAGTTCAAGTACATTTTTAAAACTGTGCTTGCCAAAGAAAATACATGCTGCCAGTTTCCAACTTCTGGTTGGAAGGGTCCACATCAATCTCAGAGAAGAGAACTGATCTTGGATAGAACCCTGTAAGCTTAAATGAATGCATTCCTTGCTTAATTCCAGGAATTACCTTGGAAGAGGGTAACCAGCCTCTTCCAAGATGGGGTTTCTGTTTGGTGCCTTGGCTACATGCTGCTGCTTCTTCGTATCTCCACGGGCAACCCAAGGCACTCTGCAGTGGCCCTCCTCAAGACTCTACAGCAGACCACTGCTGCTGATTAACTTTATTTTCTTTCCATTCTCTGAGCACCACCACATTATGGATTTTTTTTTCAACCCTGGTGTCTGGTTAATTCCAATCATCTTCTCTCTCTGTGTTCCCCAGTGTTCAGACCCTTTGTGCTAATTAGCAGTGACAGACGTGTCACCAATCTTGCTGTTTCTCCAGAGGAAGAAAAAGCTTGCTTTTTAAAATTGATCTGTGAGAACTTCAGGAGCCACCACATGCTCCTGGAAGCTTCTGTTAGAAGGAGAAAGGTTCAGTCTGAAAAACCAAGTGCAGAGAAAATCTCAACGTGGGCAGGCGTCTAGCCATCCCCAGCAGCAGGTGGCAGGGACAGATGGGTCTTCCCACTGCTCAGTGCTGATGGGATTTTCAGGAGTCCTGGCTTTCAAGGTGAGATAGATGTCACAGACCCAGCAAGGGCAAAGTCTGACTGTCCAAAGTCAGCAGGGCCATCAGTCCAGCAAGGAGTCAGGCACCTGAATGTGAAGGAGGCCACGGGCAGCATCAAGTGACCGTACAAAAATCAGAATTCAGCTAACAAGGGGTCAAAGTGAGACATTTAGGAGGACCTAAGAAGAATTCTGGGTGGTGGAAGGTTTAAAGGGACATGGGGCCTCTTCCACAATCGCTCTAAGATTGTCACCTGTGTAGAACTTCCTAAGTTTTAAAGGATCCCTGGCTAATGAGATAAAGAAGCCTAAAGACTTCAGAAGCTTCCCAAATCTGCATCTGAAGGCTGCAGCTCTTTTTCTGGCAGGAACTGAAGCTCAAAAGGGAGATCAACATAGAGAGAGTCTTCACTGGGAGATGATGTCTCAGCATTTGGTGGTGAAGCTCTGTGACTGAAGCCCTGACCTCCTTCTTGGTAGAGGAGGCCAGAATCTTGACATCTTACCAGAACAGAGATTAAGCTCAGAGGCACATGCAGGACTCTAAAAAGACAGAAACAAAACAAAACTAAATAAAATAAAACAGTAAACATTGGCCTAACACACAAAACTACATTAATGGTAGTTAGCTATCTCTATGAGGCCACAGTCACAGAATTCCTTTGGGTTTTAATTTTTAGGTAAAAATATGATATTGAGTACATTATTACAGAATGTCTTACAATTTACATAATTAAATTCATTTAGTTGAGACTTTCATGTTTCTGATCATTACAGCTTTTTTCTTTCTTCTGGGATATCTGGATACTGTTGAAACACTGTGGCAAAAAAAACAGTATGGTAATATTTTTGCTCAGTTCTTTTTCTTGAGCTTCGGCACCTAGGCTGGAGTGTGGTGGTGAGATCATGGCTCACTGTAACCTCAACCTCCAAGGCTTAAGTGACCCTCCCACCTCAGCCTCCCAAGTAGCAGGGTCCACAGGTGTGCACCACCATGCCCTGGTAATAATTTATGCTCAGTACAAATAATTTTTTATTACTATTCTTTCTAGGAATCACCTATCCTAAAACAGATGATACATACAAATTACGATATCTCAATAACAGCTAGATTTTGCTGTGTGCCAAGGCACTGTTCTAGGTATTTTACATATATTGTCTCATTTAATTCTCTTAACAGTCCTAAGCATTAGGTGGCATTTTTATCTCTCATTTTACTAATGGGAGAATTGAGATGCATAAAGATGGCTGTAATATATTATTATATTGGGGATATTTATGTTAGGAGTTCCTGGATAAAAACCAGCCCAGAAACCTCGTTCTGTTTTAACTTCTTCCAAAGGCCTCCTGATTGCCAGTTAATTGTATTACTCCCTGTATTATTATCCTTCTTGCCCACATAAGTTTTGGCAACTAACATCTGTTTGTGTCCTGAAGTTTGAATTAATAGACAATTATTTATGAACATGGATTTGAATGCCACTCACAGATCAGTGCCAAAAGCATCACTTTGGAAGCTGTTAAAAAATCATACTTCCAGGCTCTACCTCTCAGATAATCTGATTCAGGAAACAAGTCAAAATAATGTGGAATTAACACGCCCTCCATGTGAGTCTGATCTGCAGCCCAGTTTAAGAAGCTCCCAGATCTAGAACAGGGAGATCTACACTTTTTTGATCAATCATTCTTTTCTAGTAAAAGTATTTTGAGACTATGTAGCCACTGTTTGTATATGTATTTATTCATAAATAATATATACAGGTATTATTTTGCCTACATGTTGTACATTATAAAACATATTCAAAACTGAAAGTTAAATAGTCTATGGTAAAAATGGAAAAATAATATTTTAAAATATGTATCTTATTTATTGAATAAAGTTCTCACCAGAAATATAATACACCTCATTATTTGAGCAAATCTTTAATACTCTGTGATACAGAGAGTTTTAAAGTCGGGTTCTAAATTCAGTTTATTTTTGACACTTAGTTATAATGGTTGTCAAAAGTGAAAAAAGAAACCTCCCCAAACCTCCAAATGGATAAAGTACATCATTGGCAGCAGATACTAAGAACGATATTTGTTTTTCAATGCCATCTGGTAATTAAGCAAAAAATTTTGATGAAATGTGGCTACTAATTTCCATAGTCACTGATGTGAGTCAGTAGCTCTTGCAAACTAATTGGAAGAGACATTACATTTTCATAATTTTTACCGATGGGCTTAAAATGAAAAGCACAAAACTTTTTATACGGAATATTTTGTGTATTGATTTTCATATATGAGAACCTCAAAAGAGGCCACCAGTTTCCATTTGATTTAATGAAGTTTCATAAAGTACTTGATAGAATATGACTTTAAACTTTGTTGAATTTCCTTCATGTTCTATATATATAATATATATGCATATATTAGTATCTGTGTATATGTATTATCTGTATATATAATCTGTATATATATAACTTCTGCATCCATAACATGCATAAATATATATACATCACACATACATGCATATATATTTATATATACTTGTATATAGGTACAAATATATACACACACGTATTTAAACTTAGTGTGTGTATAAATATATATTTAAACATTTAAAATCTAATTTACAAACTCAGTGTAAATATACACATAAATATACATCTTGTTAAGGTGCCATTCAGTATAGTGATAGAGATATAAATGCACATTTCTTTTCTTTTCTTTTTTTTTTTTTTGAGATGGAGTTTCACTCCTGTTGCCCAGGCTGGAGTGCAATGGCACGTTCTTGGCTCACTGCAACCTCTGTCTCCCGGGTTCAAGCTATTCTCCTGCCTCAGCCTCCCAAGTAGCTGGGATTATAGGCATGTGCCACCACACCCAGCTAATTTTTGTATTTTTAGTAGAGACATGGTTTCTCCATGTTGGCCAGGCTGGCTTCGAACTCCCAACCTCAGGTGATCTGCTGCCTCGGCCTCCCAAAGTGCTGGGATTACAGGCTTCAGCCACCGTGCCCGGCCATAAACACACATTTCTAGTAGATTTCTTAATATTTGAAATTATTTTGCTTGGCTTTGGTCGGATCTGATTCATTGGCATTATCATTACCTTCCGACGTATCTGCAAAGGGACTCAAGTTAGAAGTGTAACTATGCTATTTTATTGCTGTTTACATGTGCCTGCATTATTACTGTTATCTTCAAATTGAGATTATTTTGTTAAGAAACTTTAAACTAGGGTCCATTTTGCTAGGGTTAGTTTAGTTAAAACTAGGTAATATAATCCATAAATCCATTGATTCCTGCACATATTAACTTCAGTATGTCTCAATATGTTGAATAAGTGAAAATGTAAGGACCTCACTTTTTTTTTTTTTGAGACACAGAGTCTCGCTCTGTCACCCAGGCTGGAGTGCAGTGGCGCAGTCTTGGCCCACTGCAACCTCCATCTCCCGGGTTCAAGCGATTCTCCTGCCTCAGCCTCCCGAGTAGCTGGGATTACAGGCGTGTGCCACTGCACCCGGCTAATTTTTGTATTTTTAGTAGAGACGGGATTTCACCATGTTGGTCAGGCTGGTCTCAAACTCCTGACCTTGTGATCCGCCCGCCTCAGCCTCCCAAAGTGCTAGGATTACAGGCGTGAGTCACTGCACCTGGCCCAGGCCCTCACTTTTAACTGCTCCATGGTGTGGGCCTCCTCACGTTCCCTTATGGCACCTTCTATATCCTGACTCAAGCCTGTTCAACATATGTGCAAACTAAGGAGCTGGCCGGTCCATTGTATTCAATACCAGTGAAGCTTAACTTCTTTGTCGAGTCTCCAGGCCCATGGATTTAAAAGTTCAAAGGGGTCTGCCTAAGTATGCAATGACTTTTTAAATTTGAGAAAAATACCCATACCTACAAACACTTGCATACTGGGGAGTTAGTCATTGAAATCCTGAAGTCTCAGATTGGGAATACCTTGTCTAAAGACATTTTACGGCCTCAGGGAAAAATTTCATTTGGTGAGAGATGCATCAGGATTTATCCACCATATATACTTTTTTAAGGTATGCACTTTAGGGCTAATCCAGGTTTCTGGCCCTGTGTGTCACTTGTAGGCACTATAGGAAGTCATTTCCTAGCCCCACCTGAACCTTCTTGAACATCTTTTTTTTTTTTTTTTTTTTTTGAGACAGAGTCTCACACTGTCACCCCGGCTGGAGTGCAGTAGCACTATCTCGGCTCACTGCAACCTCTGCCTTCCCAGGTTCAAGCGATTCTCCTGCCTCAGCCTCCTGAGTAGCTGGGATTACAGGCGTCCACCACCATGCCTGGCTTATTTTTTGTATTTTTGGTACAGATGGGGTTTCACTATGTTGGCCAGGCTGGTCTCGAACACCTGACCTTGTGATCCCAAAGTGCTGGGATTACAGGCGTGAGCCACCACGCCTGGCCTCTTGAACATCTTAAAGATCTCCTCCAGGACATCCCACATAAAACGTGACGTATGTTAGTATTTCTCCTAACTAGAGAAAAGCAATTACCATCTTGTTTAATTCTCTGTTCTCTCAATAGTCCTTAAAAGACAATTCAGGTTCCTTCTCCCATGAGTTAAATCACTCTTTGCTCTATTGAAGTCAACAGGATACAAACTACATCTTGATGGCAGAGGGAGGGTGTCGGGAGTGGTTTCTGTTCTGGTCTCCCTTCCTTGTCCATGTGGCCAGCCATTTCCACACAGCTTACACTGATATCCTCCACTGATGCCCAGGTTCCTTTCACCTTGAGTCAATCCGAATCTTTCTGCTCCTCAGTTCCAGGGAATTTTTGTTGAAATAACTGATCTGGCCCACAACAATCTCATGTAATTTAACTTCATCAATATATTCATTTCAAGTTCTCACAGTATCTCCCATGATAGTTTGCCCAAACCTTATACAATTTCTTTGAACAGCTTGTCCTGTTAGCCCTACTTTATCCTGGGACAAATGCAGCAGACAGAGGGCAGAGTATGGGATCTGCAGTCAGAAAAAGAGTTTAAATTCAGCCTCAGTAACAATGTCTGCAGCTTTCAGTTACGCTCTTACACACTCTGGATCTCGATTTTCTTATCTCTACAATGGGAACAAAGATATTTGCCATGTCTGACTCTCATCAATGTTAGACTATTTTTTTCCCTAATTAAAAAAGTTGATATCTTTTTTATTTTTTTATTTTATATATTTTTTGGGGACGGAGGCTTGCTGTTGCCAGGCTGGAATGCAATGACGTGATCTCAGCTCACTACAACCTCCGCTTCCCGGTTTCAAGCTATTCTCCTGACTCAGCCTCCTGAGTAGCTGGGACTACAGGCGCACACCACCACGCCCAGGTAATTTTTGTGTTTTCGGTAGAGACGGGGTTTCACTATGGTAGCCAGGATGGTCTTGATCTCTTGACCTCATGATCCACCCACCTTGGCCTCCCACAGTGCTGGGATTAACAGGCGTGAGCCAACGGGCCCAGCCAAAAAGTTAATATCTTCTAGTTTGTAAGAAATAGACTTGATCCTGCAGTTTTATTTTGTTTTCTCCCTCCCACCTTTCATCCTTTCTTTCTTTCTTCTTTTTTTCCCACAAGGTTCTTTTGCTCTATTGCTTTTACTTTTTTTTAAACCTCTTCGAACAACTCAGAATTTTTATTTTAAAATATCTTTCAGATTGCTCTATTATCTCTGAATTTTGGAGTGCATGTGCTTTCATTTTTTTTAGTAACTAGTGATTTTCATTTATAATAGATTTTTAAAAATTTAGTTTTAGTTTTAATTCATGAATAATAATTGTATATATTTATGGGGTATAATGTGATGTTTTGACATAGGTATACATTGTAAAAGTTTAAATCAAGTTAATTAATATATTCATCACCTCACCTACTTATTTTTTATGGTGAGAACATTTAAGATCTACTCTTTTAGTGATTTTGAAATATACATTTTTTAAAAATTTTTGTTTGTTTGTTTGTTTTGAGACGGGGTCTCTCTCTGTCCCCCAGGCTGGAGTGCAGTGGCGCAATCTCGGTTCACTGCAAGCTCCGCCTCCCGGGTTCATGCCATTCTCCTGCCTCAGCCTCTAGAGTAGCTGGGACTACAGGCACCCGCCACCACGCCTGGCTAATATTTTGTATTTTTAGTAGAGATGGGGTTTCACCATGTTAGCCAGGATGGTCTTGATCTCCTGACCTTGTGATCCGCCCGCCTCAGCCTCCCAAAGTGTTGGGATTACAGGTGTAAGCCACTGCGCCCGGCCTGAGGTATGCATTATTATTAACTACGGTTACCACACTGTGCAATAGATTGCTGAAACTTACTCCTCTTGTTTAACTGGAACTTTTGTACCCTTTGATCAACACCTCTCTATTCCCCATTTTCTCTGTACGAGGAATTGTTTTTGGTGTGGCTTGTAACTTTTGACTTTAAGCTCCTCTTTAGTGGAGATTGTTTTCTGTGAGTGTTCCATGTGGCCTAGATTATGTGAGTACCCAGAAGCCTTGTTATTCAAAAATCAATCTCTACTCAAGAACATTTTTCAGTAATTGTCACTCTTCTCCCCTTCCATACAAATTTTTCCTCCCTACTGGATCATTCTAATCAGTGTGTAAGCATGCTGTAAGATCTCCTAATTTGTCTCATTTTGCTATTTCTTTTTATAGCAAAACTTCTTGAATGACTTGTCTATATTTGCTGCTCTAATTCTTCTCTTCACGTTCCTTATTGAACTTATTCCATTCAGGATTTCTCTACTCCCAACCACTCTTATAAGGTCAAGGTCACCAGTGATTTTATACTCCTGTTGCTCAGTCAATTCTTAATCCTCATCTTACATTTGATCATGGCATTTGATTAGTTGATGATTCTTTCTTTCTTCCTTTCTTTCTTTCTGACAGAGTTTTGCTCTTGTTGCCCAGGGTAGAGTGCAATGGTGTGATCTAGGCTCACTGCAACCTCTGCCTCCTGGGCTCAAGCAATTATGGGTTTATACCTTTTCTTAAGGTGCCAGTTTATATATTACAGGCGTGCACCTCCACGCCCAGCTAATTTTGTATTTTTAGTAGAGACAGGGTTTCTCCATGTTGGTTAGGCTGGTCTGGAAGTGCAGACCTCAGGTGATCTGCCCATGTCGGCCTCCCAAAGTGCTAGGATTACAGGCGTGAACCACCACACCCAGCAATTCCTTCTTTCTTTGAACACTTTATGCAGTTGGCTTCCCGGATCCCACTCTCTGTTTTCCTGCTACCTCAGGGGCTCCTCAGTTTCTTTCTCCTTTAATAGATTTTTCTTATTACCCTGACCCTATATGTTGGCGTGGTCCAGGGCTTGGTCTTTATAGTGCTTCTCTTTATTGTCACTCATTGTCTCATGGCCTAAACGTTTATGGGTGGGCCTGGTGGCTCGCACCTGTAATTCCAGCATTTTGGGAGACTGAGGTGGGTGGATCACCTGAGGTCAGGAATTTGAGACCAGCCTGGCCAACATGATGAAACTTTGTCTCTGCTAAAAATACAAAAAGTAGCTGGGCACGGTGGCAAGCACCTGTAATCCCAGCTACTCAGGAGGCTGAGGCAGGAGAATCACTTAAACCTGGAGTCGGAGGTTGCAGTGAGCTGAGATTCTGGCACTACATTGGGCAACAGAGCAAGATTCTGTCTCAAACAACAACAACAACAAAAACTTTTGCAATTTCCTCTGCCTGGAGGTTCCCACAGATACACGCAAGGCTTGCATCTTAATTAACTTCAGGTCTGGATTCAAGCCTGTTTTATCTGTTAGTCCTTCCCTGACCATCCTATATAACTTGCACTCCATCTCTAACAGTACCTCTCCTCCTTACCCCAATGTAATTTTCTTCACAACACCTATAATTACCACTTGTGCACTTATTTATTGTCCAGCTCACCCTACAAAATATAAGTCTTGGGAGGGCTGGGACTTTGTGTGTTTAGTTCATTCTTGCATATATAGCTATTGGAAGAGTGCTGGGCACATCATCTGGTAAATATTTATTGAATGAGTAAGTGAATAATAGAAATAGATGACATCTTTTCATTATTTCCTAAGCTGAGGTAGATATCTCCCTATTTTAAAAAATATTTTGGATGTTCAGCCTGTTTCGAAATAAGTGTTTATGCCTTTTCCTAAGGTGCCAGTTTATAAAGAAATTATTAAACTTCAAAGTGTCATTTTCATATCAGGAAACATCTACCAGGATTAGAGTTCTCAAACTGAGGTTTGTGGGTTCCAAGGATGGGTTTCAAGGCTGTGTTAGCTCCCTGAATTTGAGTGCAAAGTGTTGTATGTAGATGTGTATGTGCATTTTTCTTGGGAAAAATTTTACCTTCCATCAGATTCACAAAGGAGTCAGAACCCAATTAATGGTTTTGAATTACTGTTATCTTCCTTGGGTGTTGATCAGCTAAAAGCGAACACATTGAAGATAAAACTCCTATAATCTTCCCCTCTAAACCACCTTATCTCTTGACTTTCTTAGAAGCAGAGCACATTGATGTTGGAAGCAATACCCAATGAAGGTGTCCCTCTAAATGTGCCCGGTAAATTGTTAGCCATGCTGTCCTCAGGAACTCAAAGCAGCGCCATCAATCACACGAATGTTAGAAACGTCCAGCTAGGTGCCATGGCTCATGCCTGTAATCCCAGCACTTTGGGAGGCCAAGGCGGGTGGATCACTTGAGGTCACGAGTTTGAGACCAGCCTGGCCAACATGGTGAAACCCCGTCTCCACCAAAAATACAAAAAAAAAAAAAAAAAAAAAAAAGACTAGAAACTTCCACCTATGTCAGGCTGAAACAGTAGTTTCACACATAGGATCTTGTTCAGACCCTGGGACTTAAGAGAACATGTCGAATCCCTTTTTCACTGGTCACTTTTCAGGTACATGAAGATGTAATCCCATCCCCGCATCAAGCTTTATTTCTCCAGAGGAGGATCTTTAATTCTTGTAAACATGGGACAGGTATAGGACATGTTATGATAATGACAGGTACAGGATATGTTATGATAATGACAGGTACAGGACATGTTATGATAATGACAGGTACAGGACATGTTATGATAATGACAGGTACAGGACATGTTATGATAATGACAGCTCTTCTTTAAATTTTTATTTATTTATTTATTTATTTATTTATTTATTTATTTTATTTCCATAGGTTATTGGGGAACATGGCAGCTTTTTTTGAATACCCTCCTCTTTGCCAGTTGCCCAAGATGGAACACCCAAACTTTGACATGATACTTCCATTAATGCAACTTAGTATCACAAGTTGATGTCGTGGCCCAGCACAGGATGGCCTGGAAACCGGCAACACTGGACGCTGGGGAAAGGGTAAGAAGGCCTTGACCATTACAAATGGTGTGGAACTGAGCCGAGGGAGGGATAGTGAGAAGGGAGAGAGGGTGAGGTGTCTGAGAGACAATGAGGTCAAATCAGAGGATTCAGCCATTGTTGGCGTGTGGGAAAGGGAAGGAGAAGGGAAGAGTCAGGGATGACATTTGTTGAGAGAGAGAGAGAGAAGAAGAGAGAGAGACGCAGGTGGAAAGAGGATGGCACCACATTGGACTAGCCCCAACGGAATGGGGAGAAGTGGGAGAGGACCCAGGGGATGCAGAGCTGATGAGAGTGGGAGAACCAAGACAGAGGAAGAAGGTTGGGGCAAATCAAGTGTCTCAGGGAGGCCCAGTGAGGCAAGAACGGAAAGGAGGAGAAAGGCGGCGGTTAAGAATCAGGGATAATGGCAGAGCGTTGCAGCTCTGCGGGTGGGACTGGGCGGAAGGGTTTGGGAGAGACAAAGAAATGATCTTTGAAGGCCTCGCAGTGCTTGGCCGAGCGCCTGGCACAGAATAGGCGCGCAATAAATGACGGGTGAGAAGTGAAGGAACTCAGGAACAGTGATTAGTGAGTGAGTGACGGAAGGAACGGAGGATGGCGTTGGCTCGGGAACGTCGCTGCCGTGTCGGCCGAGGCTCCTGGGCTGCAACGCCAGAGAGAGGCGGGGCGTCCCCGACGGCCAATAGGAGCTTCGGTATCAGCTCCGCCCCCGCCCCCTAGCTCCGCCCGGTGCCGCACGTCGTTCGCCTGCCGCCTGAGGCGCGCGCAGCCACCCAGCTCCCGGAAGTGCGCCCGGAGCCGGCGCCGCGGGCCGAGGTGAGCGCGCGTGCGGGGCGGTCCCGGCCTCCGGCCGCTCGGGGTCAGGCCTTGCGCTATCTGTGTCCGCACCTGACTCAGCTGGGCACCCCGGAGCTACGGAGGGGCCAGCGGGTTCCCTTGCCCATGCGTCTGGGAGCGCGCGGGGGACGTGGCGAGTGCGGGGCCGGGGCAGCCATGGCTGGGAGTGGACCCTTGGTGCGGGGGGATGTGTGAACCCCGTCCCGGCTCTGCATTCCTGCGCCTCTGCGCCCCGCGGGACCGGCCGGGTCTCTGCACTGGGACCGAAAACGGGCTCCTCCCCGCTGTCTTCCCCTAAGGGCTGAAAATGAGTCTCTGGAAGAGGAAACCCGATGGGATGATGCCTGGAGTCTCTCCCTCTCTCATCAGAGTGCAATCGGCATTTGGGGGGCGCATGGTGGAGAATACATATCCAATGAGCAGCGCTGCCCTGGCCTCGAGCACTAAATGCCAGTTCCCCTAGCTGCTTGTGACAACCAGAAAACGCCCCAACAAATCACCAGACGTTGGCCGTTCTCCCCAAAGCAAAGGCTTTAGAGCTTCCTGGGTTAATCTGGCTGCCACTTGTGAGCCTCGGAGGTTCCTGATCTGTACACCAGGGTAATTGTGGGAATTGGAAATACATGAACCGAACTTAATAATGAGCCGATACCTAGTAGGTGCTTAACAAATGGTTACTTATATATGTAACCATGTATGTAACCACGTGTGTATATTACACCTAGAATGCACTTTTAAAAATTCATTCTATTTGTTAAAGGTTTAATAACAGGTATAACAGACAACCTTATTTTTTTTTCATAACTAATGGGGGCAGTTCCTCATGAGGTTATCGGAATATAAACTCTCTATTAAATTTTTAATACTATATAAAGTAATTTAATTTTGAATAATCGAGACATTTTTCTTACACACTACCTGGGAGTATAATATTACTAACAAAAGATTTAAGTATTTTATAAAATCTGTAGTTTTTCCAAAATGTCATTTCTCTTAAATATTATCTAAACTGCTATCTTAATTTAGGAAACAGATAAATTGCAGTAAGTTTACAGGTCGGTATCTTGCTATCTAAAATCTTGCCGCTTGTTATTTGAAACTCTTGAGCCAAATAGGTTGGATTTACAAAGCAAGGTATTTTTTAAAATATATTTATTCGTTTTTTAAGATGTTATTTGAAACTGTAGGTTTACCTCTGAGCTAAAGCTGCTTTCCAGGTGGTTTGATAATGCTGTCATTGTCACTCAGTATGAAAACATATTTTAATTTCCTTTGTGATTTTTTTCTTTGACTATGGGTTAAGAGCATTATTTAGTAATTTCCATAAATTGGGATTTTCTAGTTATTGTTATTGATTTCTACTTTAATTGCACTATGATCAGAGAATATATTTGAACCCAGGAAGCTCTAAAGTTTTCCATTTGACCTTTCTGGTTTTGTTTCTCTTGTGTTCCTTTTCTATCAGATATTGGGTTTTTGAGTGTTTTTTGGTATTGCTTTAATGGCTTTTTAGCAATACCACTTTGCGTAATATTTTTAGAGCTAATTTTAAGATATCAGTCATTTGAAAATTATGCATATAGTCTGTTTTGATGAATACTCTTTGCACTTGTAATGAATGTATACTCTGCAGTTCTTGGGTCTAGTGTTCTGAAAATGTCAATTAGAGCAAGTCGGTTGATAGTGTTCAGATTTTTTGACTTTACTGACTCTTTTTTTTTTTTTTTTTTGAGATGGAGTCTCCTTCTGTCGCCCAGGCTGGAGTGCAGTGGTACGATCTTGACTCACTGCAACTTCCGCCTCCCAGGTTCAGGCTGTTCTCCTGCCTCAGCCTCCTGAGTTGCTGGGATTACAGGTGCGCACCACCATGCCCGGCTAATTTTTGTATTTTTAGTAGAGATGGGGTTTTACTGTGTTGGCCAGGCTGGTCTCAAACTCTTGACCACAGGTGGTCCTCCCGCCTAGGGCTTCCAAAGTGCTGGGATTGCAGGCGTGACCCACCGCGCCTGGCCTGGGTTTCTTTTTTTTTTTCTTGCAGTAGTGTGATCTCGGCTCACTGCAACCTCTGCCCCCTTGGGTTCAAGCAATTCTCCTGCCTCACTCAGCCTCCCTGGTAGCTGGGATTACAGGCATGCACCACCACGCCCGGTTAATTTTTGTATTTTTAGTAGAGACGGGGTTTTGCCATGTTGGACAGGCTGGTCTTGAACTCCTGACCTCAAATGATCCCCCTGCCTTGGACGCCCAGAATGCTAGGATTACAGGCGTGAGCCACTGCGCTCAGACCTGGGTTTCTTTTTAAGCAAAAAATAAATTTAATGAGGACCACATAAAAAACATTTGGTATTGGATTACGGTTGCAAGGGTCCATTTATACAAGGATTTTCGTCTGCCTCTGTGACTCCTGCAAGACCAACCCTTCCTTCTCCTTCTCCTGTTCCTTGTCCTCTTCAGGCTACTCAGTGTGAAGATGATGAAGGTGACCACCTTTATGGTGATTCACTTCCACTTAGTGAATAGTAAATGTAGTTTCTCTTCCTTATAATTTTCTCTTTCTTTTTTTTTGAGACGGAGTCTCGCTCTGTCGCCCAGGCTGGAGTGCAGTGGCACGATCTCAGCTCACTGCAAGCTCTGCCTCCCAGGTTCATGCCATTCTCCTGCCTCAGCCTCCAGAGTAGCTGGGATCACAGGCGCCCGCCACCACGCCTGGCTAATTTTTTGTATTTTTAGTAGAGAAGGGGTTTCACCGTGTTAGCCAGGATGGTCTCGATCTCCTGACCTTGTGATCTAGCCACCTTAGCCTCCCAAAGTGCTGGGATTACAGGCGTGAGCCACCTGGCCTGGCCTCTTCCTTATAATTTTCTGAATAATATTTTGTCTAACTTACTTTATCACAAAAATACAGTAACATGCAAAATGTATGTTAATCAACTATTTAAGGCATCAGTCAATAGACTGCTAAGCTTTTGGGGAATCAGAAGTTATATATGGATTTTCTACTGTGTGGGGGGTTGGCGCCCCTATCTCCTGCATTATTCAGTGGTCAACTGTAATTCTTTTGACTTCGCTTTTTCCTTTCTCGGGCCCTTGAAAAAAATTTGTTTTTCTTTTTTAGTTTTTAAATGATTTTCCAATGTCGGATAAATTATTTTGGTGAAACGGTAAGGATGAAGACATTGTTTCCTACACCTTAAGAAATAAGCAGCTACAAAAAGCTAGAGTATTGTACTGATCTCTGATTAAGCCAGATCCTCAAGTGATGGGGTATCTTTTTTTAAAAATTGCCGTGATTAGTCTTAGGGAGAAATGATGACCACCAAATTCTTCATAACATTTAAGGATTTACCCAGTAATCCTATATTATGATTACTTGCAAGAAAGTTAACTAGAAATAGTGGATGATCCTTTTTAGAATAATATTATTTGCGATTTAATATTTCTCTTTCTACTGTCTTTGTTGTGATCTTCTAAAATTTGATACCATTCACATAAAATAGTGATTATTTATATCTACACCATAGGAGTATTTTCAAGGTAGTTAGTCTTCTCAACCCTCTTTTTTTTTTTTTTTTTTTTTTTTTGTGAGACGGAGTCTCTCTCTGTCCCCCAGGCTGGAGTGCAGTGGCGCGATCTTGGCTCACTGCAAGCTCCACCTCCTGGGTTCACCCCATTCTTCTGCCTCAGCCTCCTGAGTAGCTGGGACTACAGGCGCCCGCCACCATGCCCGGCTGATTTTTTGTATTTTTTTTTAGTAGAGACAGGGTTTCACCGTGTTAACCAGGATGGTTTCGATCTCCTGACCACGTGATCCACCCGCCGGCCTCCCAAAGTGCTGGGATTACAGGCGTGAGCCACCATGCCCAGCCTTCTCACCCTCTTTAACCCCAAGGTTGAAAGTGTCAGGTATGATACTTGTTTTTTTCATAAATTCTCAAATAGACCTATTTTAATATGGCACTCAAAAGACCTCTCTTGGAAGTTTCATTACACCTTTTTGGTATACTTTTGGAAGTACTTTTGGTACCTTTTGGAAGACTTAATTTGTTCTCTTTAACCTCCTATTTATTACAGAAGCATGTAGGCATTAGCTTTTATTCCTAGGGCATTAATATCTTTTTCCAGCTTTATTTTTTAGTATGCAGATATATAGATGAAGATGTAGAAGTGTTTTGTAGAAGAGCCGTTTACCTGGAAACCTATAGTGAAAATGTTTCGTATGGTGCATTTTATTCTTCATTTTGTCTGGACATTTGAAGACCAAGAAAGAACATTATAAAATGGGCAGGGAAATGGTGGCTGTTTAGATACAGTATCAGTAGTTTGCTTTGTGGCTTCAAGTTTATAATCTTTCAAAATAGAATCGTGTATCCATTGAGCAATTTCAGAAGCTCCATAGTTGACCCCATGGCTTCTCAGGTAGGGCATGTGAATTTGTTCTTTCTGAAAATGTGTCCCCTTCCTCTGTGTAGCACTCAATCTCATTCCCTTTTTAGTGTCCTGGTGAAGACCTAGTTC
The DNA here is from genome assembly GCF_028858775.2 of Pan troglodytes. NCBI lineage: Eukaryota > Metazoa > Chordata > Mammalia > Primates > Hominidae > Pan > Pan troglodytes. Next base: position 58,696,149 of record NC_072417.2, read on the forward strand.
TTGCCGGAGACAATTCCACTACAGAAGCACTTTACTTAAAAGGACTTGCCAGGCTGGACAATGCCCGTTGACTTGGGGCAGGCCCTAGGCCTGCTGCCATCACTGGCGAAGGCCGAGGACTCCCAGTTCTCAGAATCAGATGCTGCCCTTCAAGAGGAACTCTCCAGCCCTGAGACCGCACGCCAGCTTTTCAGGCAGTTCCGTTACCAGGTGATGTCTGGGCCTCATGAGACCTTGAAGCAACTTCGGAAGCTCTGTTTCCAGTGGCTACAGCCAGAGGTTCACACCAAAGAGCAGATCCTAGAGATCCTCATGTTGGAGCAGTTTCTGACCATCCTGCCTGGGGAGATCCAGATGTGGGTGCGGAAACAGTGTCCAGGAAGTGGAGAAGAGGCAGTGACCCTTGTGGAAAGCTTGAAGGGGGACCCCCAGAGACTGTGGCAATGGGTAAGCAGAGGGTATTATGATCTGCGAGTGAAACACAGGGCTCCTCTCTGGTCCCATCAGGTGTGTTGTCTTTTTTCTGATACCACTTATGACACCAAATGGGTGGGGCTTTTCACACCAATGGCCAATTCTGTGATTCTCTAACACCAGTACAGTGTCCAGCAATTCAGTTCTGAAGCTAACTCTGGAGGTTCAGGGCTCAATCCAAGACTGCTCCTGTTCTCAGATGCCAGTCACAAGTGCCAGGGGCCACCTGTACTTCTGACAAATTGGCTATAAATTCGGAGGTTCCCACAATCTTCTCTTCAAGTTTGATAATTAGTTAGAATGACTTACAGAACTCAGGGAAGGATTTTACTTCCTGTTACTGACTTACTCTAAAGGATACAACTCATTAACAGCCAGAGAGAAGAGCTGCATAGAGCAAGGTGTGGGGGAAAGAGCGTGGAGCTTCCATGCTTCTCCTGGCATGCTACGTTACCAGTACCTCCATGAGGTCACCAACCTGGAAGCTTCCTGAACCTCATGGTTTAGGGATTTTTATGGAGGCTTCACTGCTTTGGCACACTTGATACAGTCATTTGCCATTGGTGATTGAGTATCTCCAGCTGCCCTCCCCTCCTCAGAAGCTGGGTGGAGATACTGAAAGTTCCAACCTTTTAATCTCAAGGTTGGTTCCTCTGGCAACCAGCCCCCATCCTGAAGCTATCTAGGAGCCTAGCATAAACTCAGGTGTGGTTGAGAAGGGCTCCTTATGAATAACAAAGCCTCTTCTTTCACCTCTGTCACTCAGGAAATTACCAGGGTTTTAGGAGCTCTGCGGGAATGGGAACTGGGGACAAAGACTAAATGTGTATTTCTTATTATACCACAGCTGGATTCCCCCATACCTCACCTAATTCTAACACTCTCTGACTCTCAACACTCTTTAGCTATTGAGGATTGAGGGTAAAGTCTCCCAGCGCATTCCACCTTTAGACTAGAATGTTTGAGAAGTTATTTAAAAGATGCCTGAGTTTTCATTGGTGGCGCATATCCAGTAGAAGCACGTTAGTGGCATGTCTTGAAGGTCTCCCACGCGTGATTCGGGCCTCAGCTTTTGGTGTCTTTTGGGACGTTTCTTTCCCTGGTTCCTGCTGGACTAGAAATAAAAGCTGGTTTTCTCTTTCTCCACATCCTTAGAAATTGTCTTATGATCTGTTGTAGAGAGTAAGCTTTGTGTCTTTTAGAGATCCTTACTCTGGATTCTTCAGTAATTACTAATTAATATATGGTCTCTAGATCAGTATCCAGGTTCTAGGACAGGACATCTTATCAGAGAAGATGGAATCTCCAAGCTGCCAAGTGGGGGAAGTGGAGCCCCATCTTGAAGTGGTGCCTCAGGAGTTGGGACTTGAGAATTCATCCTCAGGGCCTGGGGAGCTTCTGAGCCACATCGTGAAAGAGGAATCTGACACAGAAGCAGAACTAGGTGAGGATGGTGCTGTGTGGTGTTCTCTTGGAGAGATTTTGGGATTGTGATTAGTAGGCCTAAGTGAGTTGAAATGGTATGCTGCTCAGATTGGCGTATCCCTGAGAGGTTTGCAAACAGGTTAGACCTAAATAAACTGCTCTTGTATGGAGAGTCAAAGTCTGTGTTTTAAACTGCTTTATGACTGGGCCAGACCATTTGGATTTTGGCTCTGAGGAAGGAGGTGGGAGAACATATGGGTGAGACTGGAATGTTGGAGGGGATTGGAGTGTGTCAGGGAGATAAACACAAGTCTTGAAATATAGATGGCAGTACAGGTATTGTTCTGATTTGTGAAGATTGTTATCTGCGCCCTCTGGGGAGTGGTTAAGGAAGACATCCAGATTCTGAAAACTTCCTCTCCTCACTTCAGCCCTGGCTGCCTCCCAGCCTGCCCGACTGGAGGAAAGGCTGATCAGAGACCAGGACCTCGGAGCCTCACTGCTCCCAGCAGCACCTCAGGTGAGCTGACGTACAAAAGCGATGAAAAGGAAACTTTTTACCTTTTATAATCTCATCCTCCTGCCTCTCTTCACCCCATTCTCCATCCTGAGGAAACTTCTGATCTGCTGTCACCATATGTTAGTTTACTTTTTCTAGAGTTTTGTAAAAATAGAATCATGCCAAATGTACTCTTATCTTTGTTCTTATGCATATAATGTGTATATATATACATATATATATATTTGCTTATTTCAGTGTATTCTCATTTTTTAAAACAATTTGATTTTGATGTGCCTTGGAGTCATTTTCACATTTCATGTAATTGGGATTTATTGAGTTTCCTAGCTCTGTGGGTGTATGGTTTTCACTAAACTTGGAAAATTTTTGGCCATTATTTCTAAAGCATTTTTTTTTCTGTCTCGCTTATTTCTCCTCTCCTTTAAGGACTTGGGAAATAATACCTGTGGAATGTGTATAATGATAATGTATATACATGTATCAGAGCTCTTCAAGTTGTCCCACAGCTTACTGATTGTTTTTCTGTTTTTGAAGTCTTGGTGTTTTATTTTGGACAATTTCTGTATGTCTTAAAGTTCATTAATCTTTTCTTTTATAGTATCTGATCTGCTGTTAATCTCATCCAGTATATTTTTCATTCTGTTATTGAAGTCTTGGTCTTTTATTTTGGACAATTTCTGTATGTCTTCAAGTTCATTAATCTTTTCTTTTATAGTATCTGATCTGCTGTTAATCTCATCCAGTATATTTTTCATTCTGTTTTTGAAGTCTTGGTGTTTCATTTAGGACAGTTTCTATTTTGATGTCTTTAAGTTCATTAGTCTTTTCATCTCACAGCATCTAATCTGCTGTTAATCTCTTCCAGTATATTTTTCATTTTAGATGAATTTTTCACCTCTAGAAGTTTGATTTGGGGCTTTATTGTATCTTTCATGTCTATACTTAATGTGTTCAATTTTTTCTCTAGCTTCTTGAACATATGGAATATAGTTGTATTTGTATTAATATCCTTATCTACTGATTACTACCTGCATTAGTTCTGGGTCAGTTTTGATCAGTGATTATTCTCATTATGAGATGTATTTTCCCGCTTCTTTGTATGCCTGGTAATCTTTGTCTTTTTCGTTTGTTTTGAGACAGGGTTTCACTTTGTCTCCCAGGCTAGAGTGCAGTTGTGCAGTCATAGCTCACTGCAGCCTTGACCTCCCGGGCTCAAACCATACTCCTGCCTCAGCCTCCTGAGTAGCTAGAACTACAGGCATGTGCCACAATGCTTGGCTAATTTTTTTTTTTTTTTTTTTTTTTTGAGACAGGGTCTTGCTGTGTTGCCTAGGCTGGAGTGCAGTGGCGCGATCTCAGCTCCCTACAACCTCCGACTTCTTGGTTCAAGCAATTCTCCTGCCTCAGTCTCCTGAGTAGCTGGGATTACAGGCGTGTGCCACCACGCCTGATTAATTTTTGTATTTTTAGTAGAGATGGGGTTTCACCATGTTGACCAGGCTGGTCTCAAACTCCTGACCTCAAGTGATCCACCCAGCTGGGTCTCCCAGAGTGCTGGGATTACAGGCGGGAGCCACCATGCCCGGCCTGCTTGGCTAATTTTTAAATTTTTGTGTGTCTTACTATGTTGCCCGTGCCTGGTAATCTTTGATTGGGTATCACATTGGTGGGGTGCTGTATATTTTTGTATTACTATAAATGTTCTTGAACTTTGCTATGGGGTGCAGTTATTTGGACACAGTTTATTACATGGCACCAGAGAAACATTTAGTCGAGTATTATTTTTTCCATGCTAAGGCACTTCCCTTCTGAGTATTCTGAGTAATCTGATGCCCCTTCATATACCAGGTTTTCCACTCTGCCTGGTGGAAATACAAACTGTTTCCAGCACTGTGTGAACTCAGGGGATTGTTCCCTCTGATTCTTTTGGGTGGTTATTTTCCAGACTTTGCGGGAACGCTCTGTAGATCTCTGGAGCTTTCTCTTTGTGCAGTTTCCTTCTCTCCAGTTTTTCTACCCTGTCAACTCTAAGGATCTTGGCATTTCCAGACTCTGAGCTCCTTCTGCTCAACTCAGGGAGGCTGCCTGGCTCAGCCTGGGTTTCCCTTCCTGTGCTGCTGCCTGGATCCTCTGTCTAGGCAGTAAATTTGGATAACTAGAGCTCACTGAATTTGCTTTCCCACTTTCAGGGATCTTGTTCTGCTCTGCTTGTGTAATGTGAAATGTCTGAAAACTATTGTTTCATACATTTTGTCCCATTTTTAGTTGTTTCAGGCAGAAGATAAATTCAACAATTCCTAATACTTCATTTTTGCTGTACATAAAAGTCTCTGGGACAGATTTATGTTGATATTTAGTTAACAATTTTGAAAAGTTGTATTTTGTAAAAAAATTTTTTTTCACAAACCTATACATCTTAATTAAAACATCATTTAAAACGTTGAAGGAACTCCTCTTGGGACTTGCCTTGCAATCTGCTGTAGCGTGAAGATGAAAATAGAGAAGGCAGTAGGTAATGCTGTGTTTCAGACCAGGGTCTGAGCTTCAGCTCTCCAGGCTCAGATATATAAAAACTAGAATACCAATTTCATAGTTTACTCTGGGGGAAGGTGGATGGGGAGGTGGCAGGGAAGAGAAATATCTTTTCAGTGAATCAAAGGTACCCTTCTGCCTGCTTTCAAGGTGCCCAGAAACCAAATTGTTAAGCAAGATGTTGCTTGGTGAAAAAGATTTGGGTGTTCTGTGGAATATGTCAACCAGGCTTGGAGGATTATTGTTGTTTCTGTAGTAGGTACAGAGTATCCTCACCTGTTCTGGATAACTTAAAGTCAAAAGATTTAAAATGCTCATCAGCACCAATTTGTTTTTTACAACCGTATTTACATGTATATGTGTGTCTGTATTTCCCTACCTTCAGATGATAACTAGTTAGCAACCATTTAAGTCAAATGAACAAAAGTTGTCCCTACCCAATCTGAATATCCCCTCCAAACTAACAGCAATTATTTGCATCAGAAAGACTTTGATATTTAATGGAATCCTTTGGAAGTAAAAGGAATTTTTAAATTAATCACTCCCTCTAATCTCTTAAATAAGTGAGGAACTTCATAAATAATGCCAGAATAATGACACGGTATTACTATCAGTACACAATAGTTATTTCATTAGTGGAAACCATGACTCGGTTGGAACCTCACATAGACTCCAGCAGCGCATTTACTCACCTTCCCCTGTTTTCAGACTTAAAGGAAAGGAACAGCGTGTAACTAAGTGCAAGTCAGTTGTAATATCTTATAAACCCACAAGATGGTGCCAGTTCCACACAAAAATAGAATTTTCCCATCAAATCCCATGTGTCTGTCTTTCAGGATAGAAAGTTAGGTTTTTCCGTCTCTTCTAAATATGAGAAAGAGGCAAGCTGGCTGCCATTGGCGTCTTGCCTCTTCAGTAGGAGGTTTTATTCGAAGTACCCAGCTTCTTGGCAGTTTCTTGAGTAAATTTGTGTTTTTAAGCTGGAGGTACCCTGTTAGTGCTCCTGAAGCAACTTTTCTGGTTTTTGAGTGAGCTGATTTTGACCCTTGGGGGTTTTGGTGGCTGTATCCTTTTCTGCCTTGTACTCTTCTTGGTAGTTACTGTTCTGGTGTTCATGGAATAGATCCTGTGTCAGCAAGCCAGGCAGCCAGGCAGATATTACTGTGCTTGGCATGTGCATCCTTTTCTCTGCTAGCACTGAAGCCAGGGTCCATGTGTTCTGACCACAAAGACTGAGAACTCCTATATTCAGCAATGTTTGCTCAAGTGATTATTTTCAGGAGGTTGTTAAAATAGCTGCATTCACAGAAGATTAACAGAATAAGCTGCTAGCTGTTTATACTTTAAAAATTAAAAAATTTAAAGTTCACATTAAAAATGTGGTTATAGTTAATAGTTGACTGTGTAATTCAGTATATTGAGGTCGCTTTTCAGCTTCCTATCCTTCCCACCCAAAAAAGTCCAAACCCTCTTTCGTTTGTTTGTTTGGCTTAGCACCTGCTAATTGAACAGTTTTTGGTATCTCTTTTCTCCTTGAGCCATTTCCACTTCCCTTTGATGTGCTAGGGGGCAGACTTGACTTAGGACTGAGAGTGTATTAGTCCGTTTTCACACCGCTGATAAAGACATACCTGAGAATGGGCAGTTTACAAAAGAAAGAGGTTTAATTGGACTTACAATTCCATATGGCTGGGGAGGCCCCCAATCATGGTGGAAGGCAAGGAGGAGCAAGTCACATCTTTCGAGGATGGCGGCAGGCAAAGAGAGAGCTTGTGCAGGCAAACTCCCATTTTTAAAGCCATCGGATGTTATCTTATTCACTATGATGAGAACAGCACAGGAAAGAACTGCCCACTTGGTTCAGTTATCTCCCACCAGGTCCCTCTCACAATACATGGGAATTATGGGAGCTACAAGATGAGATTTGGGTGGGGACACAGAGCCAAATCATATCAGAGAGTGCCTTCCCCAAACAGTATATTGTGTACAGTAGGAGGATGACTTTGTAGTTCCTTTCCTCATTTCTATTCCCTGAAGCCTGGCTATTCATGTCTATCCACTTTGGGGTTTCTGAAAGTGTGCAGAATCCCTTAATTCTCTCTGCAAACCCTTGGGGTGAGACTGGGAGACTGCATGTGATGGTAATAATATATACTATCTACTGAGGACCTGTTTGCTAAGGGCTTTATTTCACCCTGGTAACATATATCAAGTGCCTCTTCTGTCCTGGACAGGGTCTTGGGAACTGGGAAGGTATTATACAATGGAGAGGATGACAGAGTCCTTTTCTCATGGAGCTTACATTGCTAGTAGAGGCAACAGTTAATCAAATACTTACATGTGTGCACATACATTTGTACATACACATAAATATTTAATAAGTGGATAAATACTATAAATAAAAGAAGTACAGTGTGCTATGAAAACAGGTGACACTTGCATTATTTATCTCAAACCTCCCAACACTTTTTTGAGTTCAGTGCCATCATTACATGAGGCCTGAAACTCTGGAAGGTTAAATAACTTGCTCAAGGTCGCACAGCTAGAAAGTGGCAAGGTTGGGACATAAAACTCAGTACATCTGACTCCAAAAAATGGGCTGCTAATCCCTCTGCTATACAATCTGAGTTTCTAATAGTCAGCTTCTTGGTGGAAGACTGAAATTTGAATTCATGAAAGCAGACCCTAGCTGTATGGTATTCCCAGTTTTGAGTCTCCAGTCTGTCATTTCATAGGAAAAGCAGGGCTTCTTTTGGAGATTGGGACACCTTGCTCCAGAGAACCTACCAGTTTTCCACTGTCTGGGAAGAAAACTAATTTAATGTTAGACTCTAAATGCAGAACTTTAAGATATTTCAAGTATGGCTATAACATCTCTCTCTTCTCTGAATATACCAATCTTTGTTTCAGGGTGAAGCTTACAATGCAGTTGACTCTTAACTACATCTTACTGATTTGCACCTGCTTTTCCAACAGATTGCTTTTTAACTTCTTTCTTTGCTTTTTGAATTTCCTGATTTTAATTAAATAGTGGGACTACCAGACTCTTCCTCCTCAAAGACCTCTAGTACAAGCACTTGAGTTAAAAAACAAAAACAAAAACAAAAAACAAATAGTGCCGGCCAGGCAAGGTGGCTCACACCTGTAATCCCAGCACTTTAGGAGGCCAAGGCGGGCAGATCACGAGGTCAGGAGATTGAGACCATCCTGATGGTGAAACCCCGTCTCTACTAAAAATACAAAAATTAGCCAGGCATGGTGGCATGTGCCTATAGTCCCAGCTTCCTCGGGAAGCTGAGGCAGGAGAATCGCTTGAACCTGGGAGGTGGAGGTTGCAGTGAGCAGAGATTGCTCCACTGCACTCCAGCCTGGGCGACAGAGTGAGATTCCATCTAAAAAAAAAAAAAAAACCCAAATAAAAACAAATAGTATGGAAAAGGCTCCTGCCCTCTATACGTTCTCCACTTTTAAATAATTCACCTGAAAAGGTGCAGAATGTAAAGCCTAGATGTTTTCTCACCAAGGAAGGAAACACTGATATAGGGACTGTTGTTTTCCCTTTGGCCTCTTTGTCCCTTGAACCACTCTGCTGGGATTTCTCAGGTCTTGCGATGGCCAGGATCCTATGGCACGTTTCTGTCTTCTCAGCTTTCCTTTAGGCAGGGAAGGCAGGTTCAAACACCTTCACTGGAGTCATGGTATTGTATTGTTTTGTTTTTTTTTTTTTTCCAGGAACAGTGGAGACACCTGGATTCCACTCAAAAGGAGCAATACTGGGATCTCATGCTGGAGACCTATGGGAAAATGGTCTCAGGAGGTGAGGGTGTGGGTTAGTCTGATGGAAGGAGGTAGAAGGACTGGAAAACTGTGAGGCATTTTCCATGCACTTATAGAGACATCTGCTGAACTGAAAATCGCCAGGTGAAGGAAATCGTTAGGGACACAGTTGGGAACTGGGGCAAGTTGGAGCTAGCAGAATTAACAGTAAGAACTTCCTTGTATTGAAAGTATTCAGTGTGCCAGGAACTGTTTGTGGGTACATTGCACGGAGTAACTTCTTTAATCTATGAAATTGATGATGGTATTCTCATTTTAAGCCTGATGAAAGTGAGTGTCAGATCAAATACTTACCCACTGCCACATAGCTCATAAGTGGGCTGAGTTATGATGGAACTCAGCTGTGGCTGGTTCTGAGTCCATGCTCTTTTCTACTAAACCACACTTGTCAACCAACCATTGGTGGGATCCCCGTCATGATTCTCACACCAGCCTGCCAGGTAGTCTACAGACCTTTCTGTCCACCTGCCTAGACTCTTGTTTTCATGGCCTTTACCATCTGTCAAGGTCATCCTGTGAGTACTGGTGTCTTACAAGCTCCACACGCTGTTCTAAGGTGAGTTTCTGCAAGTGTCCAGAGCCTTCATATTTTCCCTCATGCGTAGGGTGCTCCTTTGAAAGACACAGCTTGAGCTCCCAGTCTTCCCTATTCATCCAGGCCCACCATACATCTTTCTCTCTATAGCAGGCATTTCCCATCCCAAATCTGACCTGACTAATTCAATAGAATTTGGGGAAGAGCTGGCAGGACTATACCTTCATGTCAATGAGAAGATCCCAAGACCCACTTGCATAGGTGAGTAATCTTTCATTGGTCTGGAATCATTTCTGACTGCCTGTCATTAAATTGGAGGTGACTGGGGAGGTGGTGAAGGAGGTCGGGGGAGGCAGAATATTCTATTACGTTGGTTATAACTAGCCATGATCTGATTGGTTTGATTTAACTATTGAGATTGAGTCTACTTATCTCTGGCTATAGGGCTGTTGACACATATTTAACTATGGAAGGAAGACCACACATCAGACCTGCTGCCTTTAATCTTGTCTGTTATTTTAGCTTTCTTTCTCTGAAAGAATTAAGATTCACACAAATTAAGACCAATACAAATAGAGTAGAATTTCATTGCAAAGGATTATGTAGCAGCCATTATTACCCTTCCTAGCAAGAAGTTAGAGTATCTAGACATAAAACAAACAGAAAAAAATGTTTTATCTAATCCCTATGCACCTAACATTTCTTAAAACAGCAGCATCAACAAATACTTCATATAAATAATTTATTTAAGACTAGGGAAGAAGAAATCTTAACTTGTTATCTTGTAAAATAGTCATTCTTTGCTTTCTACACTTTTTCTGAAACATTGAAGTTACGTAAAAACTAATTGCGAAACCTACACACACACACACACACACACACACACACACACTTTTATATATACAGTAAATCCCAGAACCTTAGAGGAAGAAGAGGACCAAGGACGGGAATTGTAGGGCAAGCCATTCTTTCTCCCCAGTGGCATCTAATTAATTATTTTCTTTTGCTAATATACCACAGAGAGAGCAATCATTGGCTGAGATATTTGATTTTAATTTTACACAACGTATTTATCAGGCCGTTTCACAAGGATTTCTTCTGGAACAGAATTTTTCAAACTGCATTGCATAACCGGTTAGTGAGTTGTGAAATCATTTGATAGAGTTACAACCAGCGTTAAAAAAAACCACAATAAGATTGAAGAGGAAATATCAGATGTAGGGGTGGGTAGTGTTGAGATATTTGTTTAAAATATGTGTGCATGTACTGTGTTTCAATATTAATATATTGATTACTGCCTTAGCTTGGGCTGCTGTAACAAAATACCATAGACTAAGTTGCTTAAACAACAAACATTTATTTCTCACATTTCTGGAGGTTGGGAAGTCCAAGATCAGGGTGCCAGTATGGTTGGCTGACCTCGCTTTTCTTGCTGTGTCTTCACATAGCAGAGAGGGGGGTTGGGGAGAGGAGAGGTGGAGAGGAAGGGAGAGACTGGGAGAGGGGGAGGTGAGAGAGGGAGAGGAGGAGACGGGAAACTAATCCCATCATGAGGACTCCACCCTTAGGCCCTCATCTAGACCTGATCCCTCCCAAAGGCCCCAGGCCCCATCTCCAAATACCATCATAATGGGGGCTAGGGTTTCAACATACGAATTTGGGGGATCACAGTTTAGTCCATAGAACTTATTGTGGGTTGTAGTCAGAAAAGGTTGAAAATATTGCTTTGGAGGTTGTTGCAGTAGGATTTTTTTTTTGGACAGGATTTATTTTTAAGACGAGTTTTGGGTTCATAGTAGAATTGAATGGAAGCTACAGAGATTTCCCATATAGCTCCTAGTAGTCTGACCTTATTTGCGATATATAGCTCACTATATTCCGACTCGTTTTTTGTTTGTTTGTTTTTCCTTCATCCCACCTCTGCTGACATGGTCCCATTAGATACTGCCTTTAACCAGATGTGAGGAGTCTACAAGGGTCATCCTGCCTTGATAGGCAAAAAAAAAAAAAAAAAAAAAAAAAAGCTATTATAGGTTCCTGTCTCTACAAAAAATGCAAAAAACCCAAAAAACCGGGCATGGTGTGAGCACCTGTAATCCCAGCTACTTGGGAGGCTGAGGCAGGAGAATCGCTTGAACCTGGGAGGCGGAGGTTGCAGTGAGCCGAGACCGCGCCATTGCACTCCAGCCTGGGCAACAAGAATGAAACTCTGTCTCAAAAAAAAAAAAAAGAGGATATGTGGAAAGAGGTTTAGGAAGATGAATCCGGCAGCAACGTGTAGGACAGGTAGGAAGGGAACACTTGGAGGAGAGAAGTCTGCAGGAAGTCAGTGCAGGAGTCGGGCTGTCCGGGGAGGAGACCTAGAATAATTGTGGAAGTCACAGTAACCAAATGGGAATGGCCTGGTTTGAAAAATACAACAGTTTGCCAGTTTACCAGATCTGGACTCAGATCAGGGGCAGAAGTCAATATAGAGAGTGAATATGCTGTTATAGTTGACCATATGGAAGAACAGCTCCTAGTTACAACAGGTCAGCAGGGGGCAGTCTCAAAAAGCCATATACTTACCCTGCTAATAAAAATCCAAAGGATTAAAATTTTTAAAGTAGTTTTCTGGAAGAATATAACATGCAAGAATAGTTTTAAAAAAATGTTTTGAAAGAAGAATGTTTCATGAATGTTAGATCTGAAAATATTAAGTCCGTTGTATTATAAAGGTAAAAAATCATTAAAATAGTGTGATTCTGATATAAAAATAGATGCACAGATCAATAGAACAGAAAAGGGAGCCTAGAAAAGAGATGCTGGTCTGTATAAGAATTTAGCATGATCAGGCCGGTGCGGTGGCTCACGCCTGTAATCCCAGCACTTTGGGAGGCTGAGGTGGGGGGATCATTTGAGGTCAGGAGTTCGAGACCAGCCTGGCTAACATGGTGAAACCCCATCTAACTACACTACAAAAATTAGCCGGGCATAGTGGCGGGCACCTGTAATCCCAGCTACTTGGGAGGCTGAGGCAGGAGAATTGCTTGAACCTGGGAGGCAGAGGTTGCAGTGAGCCAAGATCACGCCATTGCACTCCAGCCTGGGTGACAGAGCGAAACTCCATCTCAAAAAAAAAAAAAAGTTTTCATGAACATGACAGATAAATGATTATTTTTGTTGATATAGAAAGAGTTAAAGAAAGTTGATAAGAAAAATGTACTTTCCCAATAAAATATGGGCAGCAGTCTTCGAGTATGAAAAATAGCTCATAAATGTGATAAAGATTCATCCTTTCATAACTTAAGAATTAAAATTTAAAACAATGAAAAACCACTTTTCATCCATCTAAATGGCATATGTTTTAAAATATTCAATATTTAAGTATTGAATACCCACTTCCCCCTCTGCCCAATTTCACATATGAGAGGATGGCAGAGTTGTTCTGGAAGTTGGGTTGCCAGTAGGTGTCAAGAGCCTTAATATTTATGCCCGTTGACACAGTAATTCTACTTTGAGAAATTCCTTTGAGATATTGATGAGAAATGTGGGCAAAAACTTATGAAGAAAACTGCTGATCACAGCATTATTTATAGTAGCAAAAACACAATAAGCAAATTAGATTTCCATGGTAGGGGAACAAATTATATGTTTATTATGACATCTTCTTGATGTGCCATTACTCAGCTCTTTAAAATGATATTTATAAAGGCTTTTTTAAAAACAAGAGAAAGTACCTTTGCCATTTGAGAGGAATATATTCTGAGGCTTTTATTTTATTTTATTTTATTTTTAGATTCAGGGACATTCTAAGGCTTTTTGACTTAACAAGTTCAGATCTAGCTCTCTAGAAGATGTCTAGATCCCTGGCAGACAATTGAAAAGACACTAATATGTGAAAGAGAAAGGTAAATGGCATCTTTAGATCTGTATAGTTAAAATAATTTATAAAAGTTGAAAATCCTACCACCAAAATAAAAATTTTCTATTTGCATCATTAAGTACTATAACCAAAAACCCAAGTTACGATGAGAAAAACAAACTTCCAGTTGCTAGTGTGATTTAATAAAGGGCATGTAAATACTAGATTCAAGCACAGATCAAGGGATTCACTTTTATAGTAAAGCCCCGCTGCATTGCAGCTGTGGTAAAATGACACGTGCATTTCACAGATTTTGGGCGTCTTATGAATGGGAGAAGGAGACTCTATATTACATTGATTAATGCCACCATTCACAATTAAATGCTCCATAGCTGGATATAGAACTATATGTACAATATGACACAAATTATGTCAGAAAATAGCATATACCTGCACACATATAGGTTAAATTAAAAAGACTGAAAGGAAATGTATGCTCATAGTTGTTATCTCTGGGTAGTAAGATTGAGGCGGATTTGGTTTTCTTCTGTATATATGTCTCTCCAGTTTTTTTTTTAGTTACCATATTTATCTTTTATATATAATCAGATAAAAATCACTTTAAAAGCAGTAGTTGCCTATAATATACTTGTTTTTTTCCTGGTCCTTAAGAAATACATGTGGCTTTATTTACGGAGTGATCACTTTATGAGTACTCCTGTGTTGTTTAAAAATCCTCAGCTCCAGAGCTGAACCATTTAGCCTTGAACCCAGGACAGGGGAAGTGAGTTTGAACATTTGGGCCATATGGTAGTTTTCTTCCTCACTTACTAATGCCCTAAAAAAAAAAAAAAGAAAAAAGAAAAGAAAATGAATGTTTTATGATGACCCTCTCTTTGACATATGAGTTAGAAAACAGGGCATAGCACTTGAACCATTTCAAATCTTCTTTCTTCTTTTAGGAGATAGACAAGAGAATGACAAGGAGAACCTAAATTTGGAGAATCACAGGGACCAGGAGCTCCTGCATGCTTCCTGTCAAGCTTCAGGAGAGGTTCCTTCTCAGGCTTCCTTGAGGGGCTTCTTCAGTGAGGATGAGCCAGGATGCTTTGGAGAAGGAGAGAATCTCCCTGAGGCTCTGCAAAACATTCAGGATGAGGGAACAGGGGAACAGCTCTCTCCTCAAGAAAGGATTTCTGAGAAACAACTAGGTCAGCATTTGCCTAATCCTCATTCAGGAGAAATGTCCACCATGTGGCTTGAGGAGAAGAGAGAGACCTCCCAGAAGGGGCAGCCAAGAGCCCCCATGGCCCAGAAGCTCCCCACCTGCAGGGAGTGTGGGAAGACCTTTTATAGGAATTCTCAGCTTGTTTTTCACCAAAGAACTCACACCGGAGAGACATACTTTCAGTGCACCATCTGCAAAAAAGCCTTTCTGCGGAGTTCAGACTTTGTGAAGCATCAGAGAACTCACACGGGAGAGAAGCCCTGTAAATGTGATTACTGTGGGAAAGGCTTTAGTGACTTCTCAGGATTGCGCCACCACGAGAAAATCCACACGGGAGAGAAACCCTATAAATGTCCTATCTGTGAGAAAAGTTTCATTCAGAGATCAAACTTTAATAGACATCAGAGGGTTCACACCGGAGAGAAACCTTATAAATGTTCGCACTGTGGGAAAAGTTTCAGCTGGAGCTCGAGCCTTGACAAACATCAAAGATCCCACTTAGGAAAGAAGCCCTTTCAATAGCCAGTAACCAAACTCTCTTTCCCCATTTCTATCTCCCAGCCCAGTCACAAAAATACTCAGCTCCATCAAGAGGAATTGTGTCTAAGAGGATACCCCTGTTAATCTCCTTTTTTCTTGGATTGGAGAGGAGAGAATCTGGACATGGCTTTGGACTTGGAGGATATCTTGGATTGGATTGCACAATGGCTTAAATTCTTGATTCTGCCTCAGGAGAAAGAATAGTCTTCATGTTTCCACTCATCCTTCCTTTGGACCCATCGGGGAAAAAGTCTAAATTGGAGATCCAGTTTTAGAAGTGCTTTCCGGGAAGCATTTAATGGGATTAGCTGTAAATCACTGCTTATGGGAAGAACCTCAGATCAGCCCCTTAAAATGGGTTCTAGAGCAGGTCTTCTGTTCCAGAAGGGGAGAAGCATAGAGGGCCTGTGAGCTCACATGTGTTCTTTGTCATAGGGGTGAAAAACTAACTTCAAGTGTCCCTTGTTTGAAATAAACTTAGCAGAGTCACTTTCTATCATCTTATTTGTTTGTTCACTGTGTGTTTGACTGTATTTCAAAGCACATTATTTCATAGAAGACCCTAGGCAGTTGAACTCCAAAGTCAGCCCCTATAAACCTCAAGTTCATAATGTAGCAGAACAGTAATAGGAAAGTCCTAGGCTAATGTTCAGACGATCGGAGCTTGGCCAGTGCTGGCAACACCTTTATCTCAGGTACGTTTGTTTTTGGTGTCCTCTTTCTGAGCCACTGTTCCACTTGATCTCTTGCCTCAAGCTGCCCCTTTCTCCTGGCATCCCACATGGGCTGTCATTTTTGCCAAAGTGTGCTCTATGCTTTAAAATTACCTCTGTTATAGTCTAATTTTGTCTGTGAGTGTTTGTTGGGAAGAAATTGATAGCATTGATCTAGTTTATAATACTGTCTAGTGGTTTATTAACACATGTATCTAAACTGTACAATCGTACTTGTCTCCACAAGTTACAGGCCTCAAAGTGTCCTGCCTGTATAGTGAGTTTCATGCGCGTCCATGTGAAGAGACCACCAAACAGGCTTTGTGTGAGCAACATGGTTGTTTATTTCACCTGGGTGCAGGTGGGCTGAGTCCGAAAAGAGAGTCAGCGAAGGGAGATAGGGGTGGGGCCGTTTTATAGGATTTGGGAAGGTAATGGAAAATTACAGTCAAAGGGGGTTGTTCTCTGGTGGGCAGGGGCGGGGGTCACAAGGTGCTCAGTGGGGGAGCTTCTGAGCCAGGAGAAGGAAATTCACAGGGTTAATCACTCAGTTAAGGTGGGGCAGGAACAAATCACAATGGTGGAATGTCGTCAGTTAAGGCGGGGCAGGGCCTTTTCACTTCTTTTGTGATTCTTCAGTTACTTCAGGCCATCTGGGCATATAGGTGCAAATCACAGGGGATGCGATGGCTCGGCTTGGGCTCAGAGGCCTGACATTCCTGCCTTCTTCTATTAATAAGAAAAATAAAACAAAATAGTGTTGAAGTGTTGGGGCGGCAAAAATTTTTGGGGGGTGGTATGGAGAGAGAATGGGCGATGTTTCTCAGGGCTGCTTCAAGCGGGATTAGGGGCGGTGTGGGAACCTAGAGTGGGAGAGATTAAGCTGAAGGGAGATCTTGTGGTAAGGGGTGATATTGTGGGGTTGTTAGAAGAAACATTTGTCGTATAGAATGATTGGTGATGGCCTGGATACGGTTTTGTATGAATTGAAAAACTAAGTGGAATAAGAGAAGGAGAAAAACACGTATAAAAGGACTAAGAATTGGGAGGACCCAGGACATCTAATTAGAGAGTGCCTATGGAGGTTCAGCATAGTCCTGCCAGCAAAGATTATTTACTTCAAGAGTTAAGAGTGGCAGTTTGGGGATAGGACGAGGAGATACCAGCTGTGATGGCTTGGAGAAACAGTGTAAACCGGCAGTGTAAACAAGAGCAGGGCATGTATGAGTAGTTGAGAATGGTGAATAGGAGTATGACTAGACAGAAGATAGTAAGGATGACAAGTTATTTGGGGGCACAGTCGAAGTTGGTCTGGTGTCTGGAATGAGGCTGGGGCCTAATAAAAAGGAGCGTCTATACAGGAGCTTAAATGGGCTGTACCTTGTAGCATTCTGAGGACAGGTCTGACTTCTGAGAAGGGAAAGTGGTAAAAGTATTGTCCAGTCCTTTTTAAGTTGGTGGCTGAGCTTGGTGAGGTGTGTTTTTAATAGACCATTAGTCTGTCACTGAATACTAAGAGCCTGAAAAAATGCTTGGCTGATTTGACTAATAAAGGCTGGTCTGTTATCAGACTGTATAGAGGTGGGAAGGCTAAACTGAGGAATTATGTCTGACAGAAGGGAAGAAATGACTGCGGTGGCCTTCTCAGACCTTGTAGGAAAGGCCTCTAAAAGTATTAAAGCAGCGGCAGCCGCTGCACGCAGACATGAGGGCTAGGCTAAAACAGTAAGGTCAAGTTGTTTGGACAGAAAGGCTACAGGGTGCGGTCCTGGCTCTTGTGTAAGAATTCTGACTGCATTAACCATGCCTAGGAAGGAAAGGATTTGTTGTTTTGTAAGGGATTGAGGTTTGGGAGATTAAACGGACACGATCAGCAGGGAGAGCTCGTGTGTTTTTACAAGAATTATGCCGAGATAGGTAACAGATGAGGATGAAATCTGGGCTTGACCGAAGTAATGGGGGCTGTCTGTGAAGCCTTGCGGCAGTACAGGCCCAGGTAATTTGCTGAGTCTGATGAGTGTCAGGGTCAGTCCAAGTGAAAGCGAAGAGAGGCTGGGATGACAGGTGCAAAGGAGTAGTAAAGAAAGCACGTTTGAGATCCAGAACAGAATAATGAATTGTGGAGGGAGGTATTGAGGATAGGCGAGTATATGGGTTTGGCATCATAGGGTGGATAGGCAAAACAATTTGGTTGATAAGGCATAGATCCTGAACTAACTTGTAAGGCTTGTCTGGTTTTAGGACAGGTAAAATGGGGGAATTGTAAGGAGAGTTTATAGGCTTTAAAAGGCCATGCTGTAGCAGGCGAGTGATAACAGGCTTTAATCCTTTCAAAGCATGCTGTGGGATGGGATATTGGCATTGAGCGGGGTAAGGGTGATTAGGTTTTAATGAGATGGTAAGGGGTGCATGATCGGTCACCAAGGAGGGAGTAGAGGTATCTTATACTTGTGGGTTAAGGTGGGGGGATACAAGAGGAGGACGCAAAGGAGGCTTTGGATTGGGAAGAAGGGCGGCAATGAGATGTGGCTGTAGTCCAGGAATAGTCAGGGAAGCAGATCATTTGGTTAAAATATCTCGGCCTAATAAGGGAACTGGGCAGGTGGGGATAACTAAAAAAGAGTGCATAAAAGAGTGTTGTCTAAGTTGGCACCAGAGTTGGGGAGTTTTAAGAAGTTTAGAAACCTGGCTGTCAATACCCACAAGAGTTATGGAGGCAAGGGAAACAGGCCCTTGAAAAGAAGGTAATGTGGAGTGGGTAGCCTCCATATTGATTAAGAAGGGGACGGACTTACCTTCCACTGTGAGAGTTACCTAAAGCTCGGCGTCCGTGATGGTCTACGGGGCTTCCGAGGCGATCAGGCAGCGTCAGTCTTCAGCCAGTAAGCCAAGGAGTCAGTCAGAGAGCCTTGGGTCAGAGTTCCAGGGGCTCTGGGAGTGTCTGCCAGGTGAGTTGAACAGTCCGATTTCCAGTGGGGTCCCATACAGATGGGACACGGCTTAGGAGGAATCCTGGGCTGCAGGCATTCCTTGGCCTGGTGGCCAGATTTCTGGCACTTGTAGTAAGCTCCTGGGGGAGGAGGTTCTGGAGGAACGCCTGGCTGCTGCGGTTCAGGCGTTTGGAAGTTCTTGTGTGCTGGAGATGTGGCTGGGGTTTGTCTCACAGTGGAGGCAAGGAATTGCAACTTTTTTCTGTTATTGCACACCTTGAAGGTGAGGTTAATTAAGTCCTGTTGTGGGGTTTGAGGGCCAGATTCCAATTTTTGGAGTTAATGTCGGGAGCAGATTGGGTAATAAAATGTATATTGAGAATAAGATGGCCTTTTGACCTTTTAGGGTCTAGGGCTGTAAGGCGTCTCAGGGCTGCTGCCAAACGAGCCATGAACTGGGATTTTATATTTGATGAAAAAGAGCCTAAACGCTATCTGATTTGGGATAAAGAAAAAGGAGCATTAACCTCGACTATGCCTTTAGCTCCAGCCACCTTTTTAAGAGTAAATTGCTGGGCAGGTGGGGGAGGGCTAGTCACGGAACGAAACTGTAAGCCGGACCAGGTGTGAGGAGGGGAGGTGATAAAAAGATTATAGGGTGGAGGAGTGGAGGCTGAGGAAGAATTGGGACCTCGCTTGGCCTGGAGAGGAGGGGAGAGGTCAGATGGGTCTGTAGAAAAGGAAGATTAGAAAGACTCAGCGACGCTTGGGGTTGGGACTGAGGGGACAGGCGGGAGATTTGGGACGAGTTGCATTGGGCACAGAGACTAGGAATGGACTGATGTGTAAAAGAATGCCTGGACGTCAGGCACCTCAGACCATTTGCCCATTTTACGACAAGAATTATTTAGATCTTGTAGGATGGAAAAATTGAAAGTGCCGTTTTCCGGCTATTTGGAACTACTGTGGAGTTTGTATTGGGGTCAAGCGGCATTGCAGAAGAAAATAAGACGCTTAGATTTTAGGTCAGGTGAGAGGTGAAGAGGTTTTAAGTTCTTAAGAATACAGGCTAAGGGAGAAGGAGGAGGAATGGAAGGTGGAAGCTTGCCCATAGTGAAGGAGGCAAGCCCAGAGAAAAGAGAGCGTAGAGACACGGAGGGAAGGGGTTCGGGGGTTCTTACCTTCCAGAAAAGCGGGAGGCGGGGGGTCGGGGCGCGGAAATAAGGCATTGGGGCGCAGAGATAAGGGATTGGGGCGCGGAAATAAGGGATTGGGGCACAGAGATAAGAGGTTGGGGCGCGGAAATAAGGGATTGGGGCACAGAGATAAGAGGTTGGGGCGTGGAAATAAGGGACTGGGGTGCGGAGATAAGAGGTTGGGGTGTGGAAATAAGGGATTGGGGGGTTCTTGCCCCCTAGGAAAGCGGTACTTGCCGCTAAGGGTGAAGGAGAAGGGGTTGAGGGGTACTTGCCCCTGCCCCAGAAAAGCAGAGAAGGGGTAGAGACAAGGAGAGAAGGGGTTGGGGTACTTGCCCCTTCCCCAGAAAAGCAGAGAAGGGGTAGAGACAAGAGAAGGGGTTGGGGTACTTGACCCTTCCCCAGAAAAGCGGGACTTGCCGCTAAGGGTGAAGGACCAAGGCAGGCGTCCCTGCATGGTCTGACACCCTTGAAATGTGAGTGTATAATCAGAGAGGTGTCCCTGCAATGATTAAACACCAAGGGAAGGCTGCCTTCCCAGTCCGTGACCGGCGCTGGAGTTTTGGGTCCATGGATAAAACGTGTCTCCTTTGTCTCTACCAGAAAATGAAAGGAATTGAAATTAAGAGAAGGGAGAGATTGAAGTGTGGCGCCAAGATTGAAAGGAGAAAGAGGCTGAGGGATAGTGAGGGAGGTTGGAGAAGAGAGTAAAAAGAGGCCGCTTACTGGATTTGAAATTGGTGAGATGTTTCTTGGGCTGATCGGTCTGAGGACCTGAGGTCGTAGGTGGATCTTTCTCACGGAGCAAAGAGCAGGAGGACGGGGGATTGATCTCCCAAGGGAGGTCCCCCGATCCGAGTCACGGCACCAAATTTCATGCGCGTCCGTGTGAAGAGACCACCAAACAGGCTTTGTGTGAGCAACATGGTTGTTTATTTCACCTGGGTGCAGGTGGGCTGAGTCCGAAAAGAGAGTCAGCGAAGGGAGATAGGGGTGGGGCCGTTTTATAGGATTTGGGAAGGAAATGGAAAATTACAGTCAAAGGGGGTTGTTCTCTGGTGGGCAGGGGTTGGGGTCACAAGGTGCTCAGTGGGGGAGCTTCTGAGCCAGGAGAAGGAAATTCACAGGGTTAATCACTCGGTTAAGTTGGGGCAGGAACAAATCACAATGGTGGAATGTCATCAGTTAAGGCGGGGCAGGGCCTTTTCACTTCTTTTGTGATTCTTCAGTTACTTCAGACCATCTGGGTGTATAGGTGCAAGTCACAGGGTATGATGGCTTGGCTTGGGCTCAGAGGCCTGACAGTGAGACTTCCCCCTCCCACCATCTTCCACCTCCTTCTTTAGGCCT
The DNA here is from genome assembly GCF_028858775.2 of Pan troglodytes. Taxonomy (NCBI): domain Eukaryota; kingdom Metazoa; phylum Chordata; class Mammalia; order Primates; family Hominidae; genus Pan; species Pan troglodytes. The sequence continues at coordinate 58,717,273 of NC_072417.2, forward strand.
GATTTTTTTTTTTTCTTCGGTGAGACAGAGTCTTGCTTTGTCGCCAGGCTGGAATGCAGTGGTGCAGTGGCGTGATTTCGGCTCACTGCAACCTCCGACTCCCTGGTTCAAGCAATTCTCCTGCCTCAGCCTCCCGAGTAGCTGGGATTACAGGCACGCACCACCAAACTCAGCTAATTTTTGTATTAGTAGAGACGGGGTTTCACCATGTTGGCCAGGATGGTCTTGATCTCCTGACCTCGTCATCCGCCTGCCTCAGCCTCCCAAATTGCTGGGATTACAGGCATGAGCCGCCGCACCCGGCCTGCCTGATGTTATTATACTACTATGGGTGAGGCTCAGGAAGGATGATGCTTATGTGGACAGAGTTATCTCCCTGAAAACAGATTAACCTATAGTCAGGAAACTGCAAGTGCATTACTAGTTGATGGGAGAGGAGGGACAACACCCAAGCTGGAGGTCCTGGCTTCCAGCAGTAAAATTTATTAACTCCCTTGTATCATGAAGATGAGAAGGCCCCACTTAGGGGGTGCAGGAACTGCAAGGAAGAAAGCAGGAAAATCATAGAGGAATTAGCATCGGATTCCATATTCTGTATAGCAGAGATTTATAGGATGATGGGATTTGAGGTTTTAAATCACGAGTTCTCAAACTGGCCTCCAGACCAGCAGCATTGGCAATTTGTTTAAACTTACTGAATCAGAAATATTGAAGGGCGGGTCCCAGTAATCTTTGTTTTAACAAGCCCTCCAGGGCATTCTGATGCCTGTTCAAGTTTAAGAACCACTGTTCAAAACAGTAATCACAAAATTAAGTTTCTGCAAGGTTAGGAGGGAATAATCACAGAAGGAATACTGGGTCCTCCCATACTTTTCTTACCAAACAAGCTGCCTCATAGAGCTTTTTAAAACTCATCAAAACTGTTAAACCCATTGGACTTCCAGTGAAAATTTGTTCCACGGAGGTAAATCTAGAAAACTTTTAGATTTAAAAAGCTTTAGAAGGGCCAGGCGCGGTGGCTCACGCCTGTAATCCCAGCACTTTGGGAGGCTGAGGCAGGCACATCACCTGAGGTCAGGAGTTCAAGATCAGCCTGACCAACATGGTGGAACCCTGTCTCTACCAAAAATATAAAAATTAGCCAGGCATGTTGGCAGGCGCCTGTAATCCCAGCTAGTCGGGAGGCTGAGGCAGGAGAATCGCTTGAACCCAGGAGGTAGAGGTTGCAGTGAGCAGAGATTGCCCCAGTGCACTCCACCCTGGGTGACAGAGCGAGACTCCATCTCAAAAAAAAAAAAAAAAAAAAGGCTTTACAGTAAAGATTTCTTCTTGGCTTCCTCTTAAATGATCGAAAGGATGATGGAGATACTTCCTGTTTGCTTGTTCACATTGTATCCACAACAAATAGTAGGTGTCAGATTAAAATGTATTGAGTGGATGCATGAATTAATGAAGGATAAATATCAGTATACACATCCCTTATCCTCTACAGCAGGGATCAGCAAAATATGGCCCATTGCTTGTTTTTCTAAATAAAATTTGTTAGAATGCAATCACACCCCTTCATTTACTCATCATTTATGGTTACTGTTGGTCTACCACGGCAAAGTTGCAAAGTTCAAACAGAGGCATTGTGGCCTATAAATCACTAAAAGTATTCACTAACTGGCTCTTTATGGAAAAATGTTGGTGACCCCTGCTCCAGGGTAGTGTTTCTCAAACTATAATGTGCATACAGATTTTCCAGAGAGATTGTTAAAATGGAGATTCCGGTTCATGGGTGATGCCAATGCCACTGGTCCAAGGACTGCGTGGGGTAGCCTGGAAGAAGAGCACCTAGGATAGTGTTGTGTAACAAGGTCAGGGCCCTTGTGGTTTGTTTCTCTTGGTCTCTACATGATCATTTATGATTCAGCAGCTCTCAAATCCTGGGCCAGACACAGTTGAAGAGTAAATCATTTTATTAAGAAACCTGGGCCCACATTCCTTCAGCTCAGCCTCACCTTAGGCACACCTCTCCAAGTTCTCTAGAGGAATTCTACAGAATTGTGAGTGCTCATGGTTTCTTACCGTTCTAAGTGTCTGTGGTGACCCTTCATCCACCTGTCCCTCTGGGCAGCCTCCAAGCCCAGCTTTTTTATTTTCTCGGTGGCTCTGCAGGATGCTAAATCTGGAGAAGCAAGGCTACTCCAGCCAGAACCCACTTGGATGGGTTTTCCTTAGTCTTCAGGTTGAAAGTCCACACGTAGGTGGGTCCCCGCTGACTAGTCTTGTACACAGGACAGGAATAGACACTGCGGCAGTCCTGCTTATCTGCAGGAATGGCCTTGATGAACATCACAGGCATAGGGGGTGTCAGATCCTTCAGCTTTGCCTCTGTAATGATCCCAGCCTGAGGATAAAACATGAGAAGAGGCACCTTAGATCAGACCCAGGGCCCAGCCAACCAGCCTTGCTCTTGTCAGCAGATCCAAGGGAGGAAAGACTGGACTGACATGGCTGCCTTTATGCCTGCCCCCTTCCAGGTTTTCTCAGCAGCCTTTGATGGAATGCATCTGATATGTAGAAACACGTTTCTATTTTTCTCAGCCTAAATCAGGTGAAGCAGAGTTCCAAAAGCTATTATCACATACAAATGAATCCCTTTGGAGCTTGATTCTCCCCTAGTTTGTTTTTTCATTAATTCATTTCATGAGCATATCGAATGTGTATATTTGCCAGATGTCGGGCTAGGTGCTGGGGATTTAAAAATGAGTAAGACACAGTTTCTGCCAGTAAATGCGTTAGCTTTTAAGGCTTTTGTTATGTCCTGTTTCTGTTTCTTTTCTGTTTCATATGCAACCTCCTCCATCCTCTAGAGTGGAGAGGGCTACATTCTATCTTTACTCATGTAATGTGGACCTGACTATCCTGTAGCTTTCCAGATGAGGCCTCCCTATGATTTTCTGAGCTATTTCAATACAGCTGTACAGAGCAATTTTTCCTACTAGTCCCGAGAAATGTTCTGCGGAGCCAAAGTCTCCCTTGGTCCAATAAATTTGGGAAGTGGTGCTTACCATATTCTGGACTTGACGTTTTACAACGTACACTACCACACTGAACACAAGAAGTCCTAGCAATAAAGAAAACAGTTTATTTAACCTGGTGTTTCCCAAACTTATTTGACAACAGGACCTTTCTCTTTGCAACCTATTCATTTCCCATGGCACTAGTGCCTTATGGACCATACTTTGGGAAATGCTGATTCAGAGTGTTTCACAGATTCTTTGTGTCCATGTGACTCTGAGGCCTTTATGCCATGGACAAAGTTTGGTTTATTTGTGTGAAATTTATTTAAAGGGAAGGATGTAGCTCTTCACTTCTTTTAGAGGCTGATGAGGTAAAGGATGGTGAGTAACAGAATTAAGGTAAACAGTGGGGACCTCCTTGCCCCACAGAGATGAATGTGTATAGCAAGGAATAGGAACAGAGGTAGAACCTCTTTTTTTTTTCCCCAACATACTGTAAAACCAATCCTTTTAAAGTGTATAATTTAGTGGTTTTTGGTGTGTTGACAAAGTTGTACGATCATTATCACTGTCTAATTCTAAAACATTTGCATCTCCCCAAAAAGAAACTCTATGATCATTAGCAGTCACCATTAACAGGATGTATTGACAGCTCCAATTATTATGGTTGAATTGTTTACTTCTTCCTTTAATTCTGTCAGTTTCTGTTTTGTATATTTTGGGGGCTCTTTTGTTAGGTGCATACATATTTACAATTGTATCTTCTTGATGGGTTGATCTTTTTATTCTCATAAAATGTCCTTTTTTTGTCTCTATAATTTCTATCCTATTTATTTTTCAGTAACAATTTTTACCTTATAAAGTCTATTTTGTCTGATACAGTATAGCCTCTCAGCTGCCTTTTGGTTACTGTTTGCATGGCATATGTTTCCATCTGTTTTCATTTAACCTGTTGGTATCTTCCAATCTAAAACGTGTCTTTTGTGGAAATGATATAATTGGATCATGATGGGTTTCATGGTTTGTTTTTTAAAATTCATTTAGCTAATCTCTGCCTTTTTAAAATTGTATTGCTTAATCCATTTACATTTAATGTAATCACTGATTAAGTAGAATCTGCTATTTGTTTTCTATGTCTTTTTTATTTCTCTAGTTATCCATTACTGTCTTCTCTTGTATTAACAGATATACACTAGTGTATCATTTTAATTTCCCTTGTTTACTATTTTTTAAATTATTAGTGGTTGCCTTGGGGATTACAATTACCATTCTAAGGCTGGGCATGGTGCCTTACACCTGTAATCTCAGCACCCTGGGAGGCCAAGGCAGGAAGATCTCTTGAGCTCAGGAGTTGGAGACCAGCCTGGGCAACATAGGGAGAACTCATCTCTATTAAAATTCAAAAAAGTTAGCCGGGCATGGTGGCACATGCCTGTAGTCCCAGCTACTTGGGAACTGAGGCAAGAGGATTGCTTGAGCCCAGGAAGTTGAGGCTGCAGTGAGCCCTGTTCATGCCACTGCACTCCCGCCTGGGTGGCAAAGTAAGTCACCTAGTCTTAAAAAAAACAAAAAACAAAAAATATTCTAATGTACATAACAATCTATTTCAGATTAATTCCAGCTTACTTTTTTTTTTTTTTCTGAGATGGAGTCTCGCTCTGTTGCCCAGGCTGGAGTGCAATGGCATGATCTTGGCTCACTGCAACCTCTGCCTCCTGGGTTCAAGCAATTCTCCTGCCTTAGCCACCCCAGTAGCTGGGACTACAGGTGTGTGCCACCATGCCTGGCTAATTTTGCCATATTGGCCAGGCTGGTCTCAAACTCCTGACCTCAAGTGATCCAACCACCTCATCCTCCCAAAGTGCTGGGATTACAGGCCTGAGCCACTGTGCCCAGCCTAATTCCAGCTTACTTTCAATGGTATACAAAAGCTAATTTTGTATAGCTCCATTCCCTCTCCCTCCTTTGTGCTGTTTTCATCATTTACATTAGATCTTTATACATTTCTATCCATCAACACAGATTTATCATTATTTCCTTATGCAGTTGTCCTTTAAATTAGAAGAGAAATAAAAATTACAAAAGATGCATTTTTACTATCTTTTATGCTTACATATGTAATTGCCTTTATCAATATTCTATATCTTTGTGTGGACTTGAGTTTCTGTCTAGTATCCTTTCCTTTTGCCTGAAGGACTCCCTTTAGTATTTCCTATAAGGCTGGTTTACTAGTGATGAATTCTCTCTCTCTCTCTCTCTCAAAAAATCTGAGAATGTCTCACTTTCTTCACTTTTGAAAGAGAGTTTTGCTGCAGGTAGGATTCTTGGCAGATAGTCTTTTTCTTTCAGCATTTTGACTATGCCATCGTACTGCCTTCTCTTTCATGGTTTCTGATGAGCAATCAGCTATTACTCTCATTGAGAACCCCTTGTTAAGTGATGAGCCACTTTTGTTGCTTTCAAGATTTTCTTCTTTATCTTTCACCAGTTTGACTATAATATGTCTTGGTATGGATCTCTGAGTTTGTTCTACTTGGATTTCATTGAGCTTCTTGGACATGTAAATTAATGTAAATTAATGTTTTTCTTCAAATTTGGGCAGTTTTGGGTCATTATCTCTTCAAATAGTCTTTCTGTCCCTTTATCTCTCCTTTCCTTTCTAAACTACCATTGTGCATATGTTGGTATGCTTGATGGTGTCCCACAGGTCTCTGAGACTCTTTATTTTCTCATTTTTTTTCTTCTAACTGGATAATTTCAATTGATCTGATTCTAAATTTGCTGATTTTTCTGCCTATTCAATTCTGCTATTGAATTCCTCTACTGAGTATTCATTTTAGGTATTATATTTTTCAACTCCAGAGTTTCTACTTTATTCTTTTAAAAACATATATAATTTTTCTCTTTGTATTCTCTATTCAGTGATACATAGTTCACACAATTTTCTTTAGTTATTTAGACATGGTTTCTTTTGGTTATTGGAACATCTTTAAAATAGCTGATTTAAAGTCTTTGTCTAGCAAGTCCAATATTTGATCCCCCTCAGGAATAGTTTGCGTTGATTGCTTTCTTCCTTGTGTATGGGCCATTGCTTTTTGTTTCTTTGTATATCATAATTTTTTTGTTGAAAACTTGGACATTTTAAATAATGTGGCCACTCTGCAAATCATATTCTCTCTCTTGTCAGGGTTTGTTTAGTGACTTTTCTGAACTGATTCTGTAAAGTCTATATTCTTTGTCAGGTATGGCCACTGAAGTGGCCTGCTCTATTAGCTTAGAGGTCACCAAATAATTGGACAGATTTTCTCAAATGCCTAGAACCAATAAGTCACAAAGTCTTGGCTGAGTGGCTGTGTGCAAGTGTTGGAGCACACCTTCAATGCTTAGCCAGGCAGTTTAAAACTCTGCTTAGATTTCACTCCCCTGTTTTCCTAGAACCTCAAGGTTAGCTAGAGTGTACAGCCTTCTCAACTCTCTTGAGCATGTCCACAGCTGTGGGTGTGTGCACAGATCTGCACATAGGCATGGCCTAGATTTCCAGGAACATGTCAGGGGTTTTCAAAGCCCCCCATGGCCATCTTATTCTCCGACTTGCCCTTTTAAGCTTTTTGATTAGCCTACTGTTTGCACCACTATTATCTACTGCTTCAGACAAACTGCAGTGTTAAGCAGTTGTCTTTGATTGTCTTCAACAAATGCCCTGGGGAAAAAGACTGTTGCCCTGGGTGAGTTCCAACTCAGGTGAAATAAAGACTTGTGAGTCCAGGGAATCCCTGGACAGGCAAAATAATGACAGTTTTTTTGTTAGGGGTTGGGGAACAGGGCTTTGAAGGTGCTCCAACCCCATTTTGCCCCTTCCACTGGTTTCCAGGCTACTGGTTTCACTGTGATTGTGGTCTGTTGGTTTTATAGGTAACCTCCAAGCTAGGGGTTGGGTTGAGATGGGAATAGACAAGTTAAAAGGCCATAGACTGTTCTTCCTACTGAGATTCAGCTGTTTTGCTTGAATAAACACTTCTTGGATTGCTGAAAGCCTTTGGTTAATTTCCAGAATTCTAAGAAAGTTGATTCTGACTCAGTTTTTGTGAATGTTCTCATTGTTTTATGGAGGAGAGGATTTTAGGAGGTCCTGACTCTTCCATTTTTGCCGACATCTTTCTGGGATAAAACCTTTGAGAACAACAGCTTTTGGTGAAGAAGTATTGATTTTGGGGAAGTTTTTATTATTTACAATGAGGTATGAAAAATGGGAGGTTGACAATTGAAACTGATATCATTCCCCCACTTCCAGTGTCATTGACTTTCCTTCTGAGCTTCTTGCCTACTTTCCTTTTGGTACTTCTCTCATTTTGGTGGTTTGGAGGATTCTATTAATAGCTGTGGCTTGCTCTAGGCCACCTTATACCTAATGCAATCCATATATGATCTCCACTGACAGAATCTTGTGCAAATGTTCAGGTGGAGAGAGGGAAGTCAATTTCCTTCTCAAGATTCAGGCTTTCTAAACATTACCCTACTTTACTGTCCTTTCTGTTGGCTCTTGAATTGCTTTCCTAGGGCTGGCATAATAAAATGCCACAAACTTGATGGCTTGAAACAACATATTATCTCACAGTTCTGGAGGCCAGAAGTCCTAAGTCAAAGTATGGGCAGAGTTGGTCCTCCTGGAGGTTCTGAAGCAGAAACCATCCCATACCTTTCCTAGCTTCTGATGGTTGCTGGTAATCCCTGGAATTCCTCAGCTTGTAGATACATCACTCCAATCTCTGCCTCTGTCTTCATAGGGAATTCTCTTCTGTGTCTCCACATGGTCTTCTTTGTTTTGTTTTTTTGAGGTAATTTGTTTAACTGCAAGCCTACAGGGAATGAATGAATACATTTCCTACTGCTAATAGTACTCCATGAGACTTTACTTGCTATATCCACTAGAACGGTAAGCATTATAAAACATGTCTCAACAAAATTTTCCATCTCTTTTCCTTTTAGTTTCTTTTTTTTTTTTTTTTAATTTCAACTCTTAGATACAGGGGATACATATGCAGATTTGTTACATGGGAATATTGTATGATGCTGAGGTTTGGAGTATGGATCCCCTCATCTAGTTAGTGAGCATAGTACCGGATAGTTAGTTTTTATTAACCCCCACCTCTCCCTACACCCTCTAATAATCCAGTGTCTATTGTTCCCATATCTGTGCCCATCTATGTGGTCGTTGTCTTCTTTTTTTTTTTTGAGACGGAGTTTTGCTCTTGTTGCCCAGGCTGGCATGCAATGGTACGATCTCGGCTCACTGCAACCTCCACCTCCTGGGTTCAAGCGATTCTCCTGCTTCAGCCTTCCGAGTAGCTGGGATAACAGGCATGCACCACCATGCCCGGCTAATTTTGTATTTTTAGTAGAGATGGGGTTTCTCCATGTTGGTCAGGCTGGTCTCAAACTCCTGACCTCAGGTGATCTGCCCGCCTCGGCCTCCCAAAGTGCTGGGATTACAGGTGTGAGCCACTGTGCCCGACCTGTGTGGTCTTTTTATAAGGGCACTGGTCATTGGATTTAGGGTTCATGATAATCCAGTATGACCTCATCATAACTAATTACATCTGCAAAGACCTTATTTCTAAATAATCATTCTGGGGTTATACCTAGACATGAATTTTGGGGGGTACTACTTAACCAAGTAAATCTCTATTTGCATATTCTTACTGGTGACAAAACATCTTCTCCAATCTCATGTGACTCACGTTTTTATTAGCCTTTGATAAGGAATCCTTTCAAAATGCCACTTTAAGTGATATCTACTGGCTCCTCTTTGCCAACATAGGACAACATAAAAGGCAGAAGATTCCTGCCCTTTGAGAGCTCATGAATGTGGAAAGTGGACCAAGGAGGTGAGGCAGGAGAATTGCTTGAACTCGGGAGGCGGAGGTTGCAGTGAGCTAAGATCGTGCCACCGTACTCCAGCCTGGGTAACAGACACACAGCAGCAGCAGCAGCAGAGATAGCTGACTCCAACACTTTTTGATCACTGCCTATGTGCCAGGCACTGTTCAAGTGTCTTACATATTAGCTCATTTAATTTTTACAGTGACGCTCTTCTCCCATCTAACAGGTGAGGTCTGGAAAGGTGAAACTATATCTAAGGTTACAGAGTTAATAAATGGTGGTGCTGGGATTCAGACCCAGCCAGTCTGGTTCCAAAGCCCTTGCTATTAACCTCTCCACTCTACTGCCTCTGCAAAGCTTATGCTCTTTGCACCACCCCTGGCTAAATAAAAATGGCCTGATGGCCTCAAGGAAAGAAGGTTAGCTAGAGAAAAAGATTCAGGAATATCTCTTTTAGTAGTCACACTTCATAGGAAGCAATGTGTATTTAGTCAGCCCCCAGAAAGATGCCCTTTGGTTCATTCCAAGCTTTACCTGTGTGTCCCAGCAGGCACCTTCCATGAAGAGGCCATGGATGTAGGCCCCTTCCCGAGGAGGACTCCTAAACTCTTCTCTGTTCTTCTTTGTCATGTCACATTGCAGGGCCATCTGGTCCAGTGGCCACTCATTCTTGCGAGCCGTGGACTGCATGATGGCAGTCAGGAACGACTGGGGGTTGAAGAAGCCTGTCAGCCACACAGTGGAGGGCATTGTAAAGTCACCCGTCCAAGCCTCTAGCTCCTTGATTCTGTTGAGGAGGTCTGGAAACCAGGCTGCCAGGCCTGCTGTGGAAGGGTAGGCTCGTCTAGCCCAGGACTCTGGCACCATATCGAAGTACAGGGCATTCTGTAAGTTCTCCATGTGGCTGGTCATAGTCAGCTCCCCCTGAAGATAAAGAATGGGAGGGGGAAAGCGTGAGAAGGTGGGAAGTCCCTGAAAACACCTGGCCTCAGAGACCCCTGGCTCATGGCACCCAGGGTTATCCATCCTTGTTCATGTCATTTGAACATAACTCCAGGGGTAGGTGACACAATGACTGTCCTGTCTAGTACTTGCTTTGGAAGGTTTGTCTCACAGAAGCTGGTCCTTGAAAACCCTCCCTGCTCTGATGTCAGAGTCTCAACTGTCTACTCACAGTGTTTCAAAAGACACAATTGCTTCCCATTGCAGACCTTAAACCACTTGTGGGTTCAGTGCCACATGACCCTAGCCTAAAGCTTAAATTCCATGACTCTCCTGCATGCAGCTTAGAAACCCAAGAAGCCAGTGCCTACAAAGATCTATATTCCCCCAAATCAGGGATTTCCTTCGGAAATCGAGCTATTGGATATGTAATCAACTTTAAGGGACACTCTTTCAACAGCTAGATAGGATTTGTAAAGAAAGGTTTACACTGAACACCATCTTTATTTTTTTTTATTTTTGGAGACGGAGTCTCACTCTGTCGCCCAGGCTGGAGTGCAGTGCTGCAATCTCTGCTCACTGCAACCTCCGCCTCCCAGGTTCAAGTGATTCTTCTGCCTCAGCCTCTTGAGTAGCTGGGATTACAGGCACCTGCCACCACACCCGGCTAATTTTTGTATTTTCAGTAGAGACAGGGTTTCACCATGTTGGCCTGGCTGGTCTTGAACTCCTGACCTCAAGTGATCAGCCCACCTCAGCCTCCCAAAGTGCTGGGATTACAGGCATGAGCCACCGCGCCCGGACTGAACACCATCTTTAAAGCAAACTTTGTAACTTTGGCTCTGCCAATGATCTGTGGCAATTTCTTGAAGACCCCATTTCTATTGTTGTGGTTTCTGTAACAGGTGTTAGGGCACCTGACAGCGTTTGGCTGTCTCATCAAGGGCAGACTGCTAAAATGTAAGATGTTCTCACCTCCGTAGGGCCTGGAGTCTCCTGGCCTGTGGGACAGGAGACTGGCACATGGAATTCTAGATCTAACTTTTTCTCTTAACTTTTGGAATTCTTTTTTTTTCTGGAGACGGTGTCTTGCTCTGTCACCCAGGCGGGAGTGCAGGGGCGCAATCTCTGCTCACTGCAACCTCTGCCTCCCGGGTTCAAGCGATTCTTCTGCCTCAGCTTCCTGAGTAGCTGGGATTACAGGCGTCTGTCACCATGCCCAGCTAATTTTTGTATTTTTAGTAGAGATGGGGTTTCATCATGTTGGCCAGGCTGGTCTCGAACTCCTGACCCTGACCTCAGGTGATCTGCCCACCTCAATCTCCGGAACTGATGGGATTACAGGCATGAGCCACCGCGCCCAGCCACTTTTGGATTATTATTATTATTATTTTTAAGACAGAGTCTTGCTCTGTCACCCAGGCTGGAGTGCAGTAGCACGATCTCAGCTCACTGCAACCTCTGCCTCCCGAGCTCAAGGAATTCTGCCTCAGCCTCCCAAGTAGCTGGGATTACAGGCGCCCACCACCACACCCGGCTAATTTTTGTATTTTTAGTAGAGACGGGGTTTCACCATGTTGGCCATGCTGGTCTCAAATTCCTGACCTCAGGTGATCCACCCGCCTTGGCCTCCCAAAATGCTGGGATTACAGGCGTGAGCCACTGCACCTGGCCCACTTTTGGAATTCTTAAAAACAGTTAAGCATACCTACCTTAAGATGAACATATTTCAGTCTCCTGAGTGACAGCCAGAGGCTCCTGATTTATAAGAAATAAACTAAACTGGTAACTTCTTTATGAACTTCCTACATGAAGTATAATTATTACGAATTCACTTTCTAGACCGTAGTGTCTGGTGGCCGGACTATTTTAAGACATAAAAACCTCAATGTTTTAAAGAAAAGACCAATATCCCTAATCAGAGCAGCGACAGATGGACCAGCCTGAATGAGTACAGTGTGAATTACAAACATTTTCCCCCAAGTAACAGGACTTTATTACAGGGATAGAAAATAGATTTCATTCCACGTGTCTATCCAGATGTTTTGAGGTGAATGACCAGAGCAGGGTGTTGTGATGAATCTGAGGCCACATCAAGGCTCCATGGGATGTAAAAGAGCCCTGTATGTGCCACCAACATTTATCACTTTCAACCAAACCCGAATTTGATGAGCAAGTTTCTTCTGGTAGATTTCCCTAAGGATCTGCTGAAATGAATATCATTATTAGGTTAAAATAGAAAAAAACTGTTTCCTTTGTTTGGAATCTCTGCTTTAGTGTACACAGGCTTCTGAGAAATGGGTTTAATATGCTGCTTATATCTCTGAGCCCAAATCAAGCTTCTGAGACAATACGGTCTTCCTCATATCTGTAGTTATGTGATAATTCATTGCTACTTGCAATGTATAGCTTATGTAATAATTGTTTCCCTTTAAATAGCTGATTATTTAACAAAATAACATTAAGTATAAAGATGAAATTTAGTGCAAAGGACAAAATAAATGATCAAAGAAGATCATTCACTTTGTTTTATGAGACCCCATCTGTGTAGCCATGTCTTCCCTTACCACGTTATCAAGGACATTCATGGCAATGATGAACAAAAGTGATGAGGATGGAAAACCTTGCCTTGTTCCCAAACTTAGAGAGAAGGCAGGCAGTCCCTCACAATTAAATATGTTTTCTTTGGATATCCTTTAAGTTGACATTTCCTTTGATTTCTGGGGTTTTTTTTGATATTTTAAAATGAAGATTTGGTGTTCAATTTTGTCAAACGCCTTTTCTGCATTTATGAAGATGATCATATCTTTTCTGCATTTATGAAGATGATCACATGATTTTTAAATTTAGCACATTAATATGGTAAACTTCACTGACTGATTTTTGAATCTTAAACCTAATCTTGTATTCCTAGGATTACCGCATTTAGCCATGACATATTATCTTATTCTTATATTGTGTGATTTGATTTGTTAACATTTTGCTAAGGAATTTTGCATTTGTGTTTATGAGAAAAGCTGATCTGTCATTTGCTCATAATGTATTTGGTGTCACGTTAATTCTGTTTTCATAAAATTTGTTGAGAAGTTTTCTCTATGCCTTTTTTTAATATACTTTATTTTTTTTTTTTTAGGGCAGTTTTAGTTTCACAGCAAATTGAGCAGAAAGTACAGAGATTACCCTTATATCTTCTGCCTCGACACATGCACAACCTCCACCACTATCAACATTCCCCACCAGAGCAGTACCTTTGTTACAAGTGATGAACCTGCATTCACCTCATTATCACTCAGAGTCCATAGTTTACCGTAGGGTTTGCCCTTTGTGTTGTACATTCTATGTGTTTGGACAAATTTATAATGACATGTATCTACCATTATAGTATCATATTGTATCATTACAGTTTAATGCCACGTATCCACCATTTTAGTATCATATGTCATTGCAGTATAATTGTATGTATCCACCGTTATAGTATTGTACAAATACAGTATCATGTTGTATCATTATAGTATATGACAAGTATCCACCATTATAGTATCATATTCATCATTATTGTTTCAGTGTCCTAAAATTTTTCTGTGCTTGACCTACTCATGCCATCCTCACTCTTAACTCTGGGCAACCAGTGTTTTTACTGCCTCCATTGTTTTACCTTTTTCAGAATGTCACATAGTTAGAATAATACAGTATGTAGCCTTTTCATATTGACATCTTTCACTTAGTAGTATGTGTTTAAGTTCCCTCTGTTTCTTTTCATGGCTTGATAGCTGATTTTTTTAAAAGCATTGAATAATAATCCACTGTCTGGATGTACTGCAGTTTATCCATTTACCTACTGAAGTACATCTTGGTTTCTTCCAAGTTTTGGCAGTTACAAATAATGCTGTTATAAACATCTGCAGGTTTTGTATGGTGATTTAAAAAATTAAACTTATGATTTTGAGATAATTATAGGTATATTTATAGTTGTAAGGAATAATACAGACAGATCTTGTGTACCCTTTACCTGGTCTCCCCTAATGGTAATAGCTTGAAAAACTATAGTACAATATCACAACCAAGATACTGACATTGATACAGTCAAGACACAAAACATTTCAATCATGATAAGGATTCCTGTTTTTTCTGTGGTGTATGGCTGAAGTAGCATGCTTATTGTCTATAAGTTTTCTGTCTTGCTAGGCTGTCTCTTTGCTGGTTCATCTCTCTCTGCTGAAGAGAACAGTTTTGTTGTTGTTTTGTCTGCATCCACTGGTATTTCTGGCTTGCTGGCTTTTTTTTTTTCTCCCATTCTGAGGTCTAGGAGGCATAAAAAAAATCCAAGAAACTCACTTTCATGTCCCTTCTTGGGTCCTGAGGTTCGTAGATAGTCTTCATTCCTCTCTACATATTCCAGAGTCTTATGTTTCTTCTATATAAAATGGCCATGGTTTTTATTTATACTTAGCAGGAGGAATAGGGAAACATAAGTCTATCCATCTTCCTGGAAGTAGAAGAGTTTATGTAAAATTGGTATTATTTCATCCTTAAATGTTTGTAGAATTTACCAAGGATACTTTGTGGATCAGGGGTTTTCTTTGTGGGAAATTTTAAGTCATGAATTCAATGTTTTAAACACATATGGGCTATTTAGGTTATACATTTTACTTGGGTGAGCTTTGATGGAGTCTCATAGGGAACTGGTTCACTTCATTTAAGTAGTTGAATTTAATTGCAGAAAATTATTCATATTCTTATAATGCTTTTAATGTCTATAGGATTTATGATGGTATCTCCCCTTCCATCCTGATTTTTTCAAGTTTTTGTTTTTTCTTTTTTCTTATAAATTCTGGTAAATGTTTATTAATTTTATTCATTTTTAAAAAGAACCAGCTTTTGGTTTCATAAAGTTTTATAATTTTTTTGTTTTCACTTTCATTAATTCTACTCTTTATTATTTCCTTCATTTTGTTTACTTTGGGTTTGTTTTGCCATTTTTTTCCTAGTTTCTTAAGGTGCAGCTTAGATAATTGATTTGGGAACTTTTTTCATTGCTGATATTCGCATCTCATGCTATACATTTCCCTCTAAGTTCTGCTTTAGCTACATGTTACCAATTTTATATATTTTTATTTTTATTTTATTCAATATAGTTAGAATTATTTAGAAATATGCTATTTAATTTCCAAATACTTGTGGGTTTTCTGATATCTTTCTGTTATTGATTTTTAGTTCAATTATGCTATGGTCAGTTAATATACTGTGTATGATTTTAATCCTCTCATATTGCTTTATGACATAAAATATAGTTGATTTTGGTGAGTGTTCTGTGTAGTCTTGAAAAGTATGTGTATTCTGACATTGTTGGAGTGTCTGTAAAATTGGTTAAGTTGGTTGATAATTTTGCCAAGTCTTTTTTATCCTAATTAGTTTTCTGTCTACTTGTTCTACTAAATATTGAGAGAGGAGTTTTGAAACCAACTATAATTGTGGATTTGTTTATTTCTTCTTTTGATTCTATCATTTTTTTGCTTTATGTATTTTGACGCTTTGTTATGAGGTGCCTATACACTTAGGATTGTTATATCCTCTTGACAAATTGACTTATTATATAATACTCCTCTTCATCCATGGTAATATTGCTTATTTAAAAATATAGTTAGTTTGATTTTTATATAGCCTCTACAACTTTCTTTTGATTAGTATTTTTATATTATATTTTTTCTCATCTTTTTCTTCTAACCTGTGTTTAGCTGGATACGTAGTTTTTTTGTCCTTTGTTTTGGTAATCAGCTGTGCTGAAAGAGTTAATGGGCAAGCTTGAGACTGCTATCCTTAGAAATGCCTGCTGGCAAGGTTGGCCTGTGGCTGGCATCTAGAAACTTAGCTCCTTGTTAACGGTTAATAGAAAAGGGTGGTTGACCATATCCAGACTGTGCAAACAATTTGGTTTACACTGAATACCTACTTCCCATTTGGAAGCATGGAATTTTGGATGTGCTAGACAGAGGGTGCCTATGTGACCAGCTCCTAATAAAATCCTTGGGTGCTGGGGTCTCTAATGGAATTCCCTGGGCAGAAATGTTACACAAATGTTACTCCATTTCCAGTGCTGGAGAGAGGATGCACTCTATGTGATCCTTCATGAGAGGGAGGCAGCATATGGAAACCTGTACATGGATTTCTCCTGACTCCACCTATGTCTTTTCCCTTATGATCTGGCTATGTGTGTATTCTTACTACAGCACCATAACAAATTTTAGCCATATATATTAATACAATCATATGCTGAAACTCATGAGTCCTTCTAGCAAATCTCCAAATGTAGGAGTGGTCTGGAGACAGGATTCCTGACATAACAGCATATAGCTAGGTCTTGCTTTTTAAAAATTGGATCTGGCAGTTCTAAACAGTACTCTGGGCACTTAAGCCGTTTATATTTAATGTAGTTACCAATACAGTAACTACAATAATTGTAGATTATTCATTTATTTTTTGGCTGCTCTAGGGCAAGAATTGACAAACTTTTTTTTTTTCCTGTAAAGTGTCAAATAGTAAATAAATATTACAGGCTTTGTGGGCCATATGATCTCTGCTGACACTACTCAATTCTGCTATTGTAGCACAAAAATAGCCATAGACAATGTATATATGAATGATTGTGGCTGTGTTCCAATGTTTACTTGCCAAAACAGGTTGTGGGCTGGATTTGGCCTGTTGGCCAATAGTTTGCTGAATGCTACTGTAGGATTTACAATACATATCTCTAACTCATCACACCCTAACTAACTTCAAAATTATACCACTCCACATATGGTGTAAGAATCATATACAATATGCTTCTATTTCTCTCCTCTCATTTTTCATGCTGTTGTTGGCATACATTTTGGTTTTACATATGCTTAAAGCCCACAGTAAATTTTTATTATTTTTGTTTTAAACAGTCTATTATTTTTAAAAAAAGATTTTGGATGAGTAAAAATGTCTTTCATATTACTCACATATTTACCATCTGTGGAGACCATTATTTCTTTGTTTAGATCCAAATTTCCATATATCATTTTCTTTCTTTCTAAGAAATTTCTTTCTTTCTTTTTTTTTTTTGAGACGGAGTCTTGCTGTGTTGCCCAGGCTGGAGTGCAGTGGTGTGATCTCGGCTCACCACAACCTCCGCCTCCCAGGTTCTAAGAAATTTCTTTAACATTTCTTGTCCCACAGGCTTGTTGGCTATGAATTATTTCAGTTGTCTGAAAACATCTTTACTTAGTTTTCTTTTTTGAAAGCTATTTTTTCCTGGGCAAAGAATTCTAAGTTTACAGTTGTTTTCTTTTTTGAAAGCTATTTTTTCCTGGGCAAAGAATTCTAAGTTTACAGTTGTTTTCTTTTAGTACTTTAATGATAGTTCTCCACTTTCTTCTGGCTTGCACAGCTTCTGACAAGAAGTCTGCCATCATTCTTTTCTTTGATCCTTTAAATATCATTTTTATTTTTCTCCTCTTGCTGCTTTTAAAATTTTTCTTTATCCCTGGTTTCAGCAGTTTTATTATGAGGTGTATTTACAATGTTTTCATTAGGCTTATTCTGCATGGGGCTTGTTGAGCTTCTTGTACCTATAGGTTTTGTGGTTTTCATCAAATTTGCAAAACTGTGGCCCTTATTTCTTCAAATAGATTTTTTTGGCCCCCCCCTTCCCCATCAACAACCCCATCCTTTTGGGACACCAATTACATGTATGTTAGACCACTTGATATTATCCTACAGGACCTAGTAATTTGTTTACTTTTTTCAGTTTTTTCATTATTCTAGGTGTTTTTATTGCTGTGTATTCATGGTTACTGATCTTTTCTCCTGTAGTGCCTACTCAGCTGTGAATCCTCTGAAGTTCATTTTTTCATATCAATATTGTATTTTTCATCTCTATAAATTCCATTTGGGTCTTTTAATAAATATCTTACATGTTTTACATTATACTGTTGTTTTCTTCTAGCTTCTTGGATATATGGTGCAAACTTATAATAGTTGTTTTAACATCTTTGTCTTCCATTGTCTCTGTCATTTCTGGCTTCATTTCAATTGATCACATTTTTTTTTTTTTTTTTTTTTGAGCCGGAGTCTCTCTCTGTCGCCCAGGCTGGAGTGCAGTGGCGATCTCCACTCACTGCAAGCTCTACAGGCGCCTGCCACCATGCCTGGCTAATTGTTTGTATTTTTAGTAGAGACGGGGTTTCACCACGTTAGCCAGAATGGTCTTGATCTCCTGACCTCGTGATCCACCCGCCTCAGCCTCCCAAAGTTCTGGGATTACAGGCATGAGCCACCGTGCCTGGCCCACGTATTCCTACTTCTTTACGTGGCTGTAATTTGTTTACTCTGTGTCAGGCACTATGAATTTTACATTATTGAGTGCTGAATTTTGTCATACTCCTTTAAACAGTGGTGGAATTTATTTTTAGCCTGCACTTAATTTACTTGAAATCAATGGATCTGTTGGTGGCTTGCATTTAAGTTTGTTAGGGTGGGGTCAGACCAGCTATTAGTCTAGGTTCAATGCATCCCCATTACTAAGCTGATACACTTCTGAGAATTCTCCCTGACACCTCCTATTTTTTGAGTTATTTCTACTCTGGCTAGCGGGAACACAAACTATTCCCAGCGCTTTGTGAACTCTGAGAATTGTTCTCCTTATTTTTTTCTGGTGGTTCCTTCTCAGCCTTGGGTGGTTTCCTCTCACTCATGTGCAGAGCCAAAGTCTCAAGGGGATTCCTTCTGTGGATCTCTGGAGCTCTTTCTCTGTGCAGCTCCCCACTTTAAGGTACTGTACTCCGCAAATTCTACGTCTTTCCAGTTCAGCAAGACTGTGGGGCTGTTTTGGGTTCCTGAACTGTAACCTGTAGCTTGTGCAATGAAGGGCTCACATTTCTTGTTTCCTTTCTCTCAAGTATCATAGTCTTATTCAGCCTGTTGTTTAATATCTGAAAACTGATATTTTTCATAGCTTGTCTAATTTTCTAGCAGTTTAAGGTGGAAAGGTAAATCTGGCCTGTTGGTCATAAGCAGAAGGCCACATGAGTTACTTTTAAGCACTTTTTCAATAATACTTTTCAGAGATTACTACCACAATTATAAATTTTCCTTTAAAGTTTTTACCTTTCTCTGTTTAGGCCAAAAAAACCTCTAAGTATGTAAAAGGAATTATTCAAAAACTTAAAAATCACCGTGAATAATCAATTCTACTAACTTTTAGTGGACTGATTATAGTGTATGTGTGTGTAATTTTCCAAATCCCTGATTTATAAAAAGGAAGCCCACTGAATCCTTTTCAGGCTGCAGACTATTTGCATTGGTAGGCAAACAAATAATTTTAAACAGAAAGACATATCCTGAGGAGTGAACCGATGTAGCTGACCTCCCTCCCTTTACTCAGACCCATGGTAAACAGAGAGAGAGCTATACCAGCCTTTCTTCCTCCAGAAATATACAGCAATTAGAAGAGAAAGTCTTTGCTTGAGGAGTTTACAGTTTAGCTGAGGAAGCAGGGTTTGTATTCATGGAAAAGGCTTGGGTGATAACTTAATAGCAATTATAAAGAAATGCAGGCATAAGTGCATATTAACCCAGGAATAACGCTGGATCTAGGTACTGCAGAGGTACAGAAGAGGTAAGTAAACACAGTCAAGTTGGATCAGTCATGGAAAGGCTTAGATATGACACATTTGCAGGTGTCTTTTTTAAGAAAGAAAGAGCCTTAGCCAGGGAAAGAAGCTAGGGGATGGCTATTGCAGACACGTGCCAAGACAGCCTGGAGCCTGCACTGCGGCAGAGGCGGCAGTGGCTGAAGCACGTTGCCTTCTAGGGAGATAGGAGGCGCCCCAGATCAGTGGTTGTCGCCCAGGCTGGAGTGCAGTGGCACAATCTCGGCTCACTGCAAGCTCTGCCTCCCGGGCTCACGCCATTCTCCTGCCTCAGCCTCCCGAGTAGCTGGGACTACAGGTGCCCGCCACCATGCCCAGCTAATTTTTTGTATTTTTAGTAGAGACGGGGTTTCACCATGTTAGCCAGGATGGTCTCGATCTCCTGACCTCGTGATCCACCCGCCTCAGCCTCCCAAAGTGCTGGGATTACAGGCGTGAGCCACCGCCCCCGGCCTTGTCAGCACTTCTTTTCTAACAAACATGATGGATTATGCCCATTAACAGGACATACTCCCAATGTCCAGTAGCTTTGATACCACTTCACTTCGTCCCATTTGTGAACGAGAATCAGAATCAGGTGAATGAGAGTGATAAGGAGGGGAAAAAGCAAGGTAAAGCCACTGATGTCATAGGTTGATGCCGCTTGAGGCCTGACCAGCACAAAAGGGCTGTGGGTTGGTGGCTGGTAGAACCACTGAGTCTGGGTACAGGATGCTCCAACGGTAAGTCAGGCTGATGCAGCAACTTCTCTGTGGGCAGCAGCTGCAGGGTGGACAGGTGAGAAAACCCCCTCTACAGACTGGGCCGTGTCCCTGGCAAATTCATATGTTGAAGCCCCAACCCTCCATGTGACTGTATTGGAAATAGAGTCTTTAAGGAGGTAATTAAGGTTAAGCGACGTCATAAGGATGAAACCCTAATCTGATAGGACTTTCGCCTTATAAGAAGAGGAAGAAATCTCTCAGTCTCTCTCCTACTTTCCCCTTTTCTGGCTCTGCCTCCCTGCCATTTGAGGACACAGAGAGGAGACACCTCTCTACAAGCCCAGAAGAGAGCCCTCACCAGAAACCAAATTTGCTGGTGCTTGAGCTTAGACTTTCAGCCTCCAGAACTGTGAGAAATAAATATCTGTTGTTTAAGCCACACTGTCTATGGTATTTTGTTACAGCAGCTGTACCTGACTCATACAGCCCTGGAGAAGAGAACCAGGAGAGAGGTCAGTGGGAAAAGTGATTGCTATGAATGGGGAAAAAAAAATGGCCTTTAAGGGCTACAAGCCATTTTAGGAGAGAAGGGCTGAAATTCACCTTTAGGGGCAGGATGAAGTATTGTGCTTTATGGGGAAACTACCTGATAGTCTCTTTAGCAAACACAGCTGCAAGGCAAATCCTTATCCATTGTCCTTGGCCTTACATTACAGGACCCAAATACATATATTTTAGGTTTACAGTATCTCATACGATAGCCACTAGCCACATGTGGCTATTTAAATGCAAGTGAATTAAAATTATAAAATTAAAAATTGAGAGCTGGGCACAGTGGCTCATGCCTATTATCTCAGCACTTTGGGAAGCCAAGGCAGGAGGATCACTTTGAGCCCAGGAGTAAGAAACCAGCCTGGGAAACACAGTGAGGCCTGGTATCTACAAAAAAAAAAAAAAAAAAAAGAATTAGCTGAGTGTAATGGTGCATGCCTGTAATCCCAGCTACTTGGATGGCTGAGGCACAAGAATTGCTTGAACCTAGAAGGTAGAGGTTGCAGTAAGCAAAGATCATGCCACTGAACTCCAGCCTGGGCAACAGAGCAAGACTCTGTCAAAAAAAAAAAAAAAAAAAGTAACATAGCTTTGGCAAAAACATACATAATAGTTTACATTACCAGACAGAAAACCTAGCCTTTTTGCCTAAAATACCATCATCCACCAGAGCTTCCTGTGATGGCAAAGACATTCTGTATCTGTGCTAATAAGATCACATGTGGCTACTGAACACATGAAATGTAACTAATGCAAAAAAGGAACTGAATTTTTAATTAAAAAAAAATTTTTTTTTTGAGATGGAGTTTTGCTCTGTCACCCAGGCTAGAGTGCAGTGGTGTGATCTCAGCTCACTGCAACCTCTGCCTTCCAGGTTCAAGCAATTCTCCTGCCTCAGCCTCCAGAGTAGCTGGGATTACAGGCAGCTGCCACCAAGCCTGGCTGAGTTTTGTATATTTAGTAGAGACGGGGTTTCACCATCTTGGCCAGGCTGGTCTTAAGCTCCTGACCTTGTAATCCACCTACCTTGGCCTCCCAAAATGCTGGGATTACAGGTGTGAGCCACCGCAGCCGGCCGAATTTTTAATTTTTTTTCCCTCAAGATAGGGTCTCACTATGTTGCCCAGACTGGTCTACAAACTCCTGGCCTCAAGCAATCCTCCTGTCATAGCCACTATGCCCAGCTAATTTTTGTATTTCCAGTAGAGATGGGATTTTGCCATGTTGGCTAGGCTGGTCTCAAACTCCTGGCCTCAAGTGATCCACCCACTTGGGCCTCCCAAAGTGCTAGGATTACAGGTGTGAGCCACCATGCCTGGCTTACGTTAAAAACTACAAATGCCAGTTTTAGTACAAATTTTTATGTGCATATAATAGCACTACTTGCTTGCCAACCTTTGGTTAAGAAGATGTGTCAAAAAGTCATGACTCACTTCAAAAGTGAAATGAGTCCAACAGATATTTTTTTAAAAAACAGGCCATACTGCATTCATTTTTTCCCTTTAGAATAAAAATTTTCAGAAGTTTTCAATGGCCAATTAACTTCCATGGTTATAAAATGCCTTTACAAACAATACAGCAAAATATAGTTCTACTAAATTTGCTTCTATACAAAATTGTTTGGGGTTGTATGAAATCTGGGTGCATCTATGGAAAGATACTGCACATGTGAATGTTGTCTGTCCTGTGAGTTGATAGGGGAATAAAGGCCCCATTCTGGAGTCACCTGATAACATGACTCAGCAGAACTCCCAAGGTGTCAGGTTGTGGACTGCTGGCGGTACACTGGACTAAGTGTGATGGAAATGTCCTGGTCGTTTGGGATGTGCTTTGAGGACTGGGCCAGAGCGAGGCAGATAAGATGAACTCAGATGGAACCCTGGACTCAGAAGTCCTTTGTTTCTGGTCATTTCCCTGGGCTAAGTCAACAGCTCACTCTGCGTTACCATCCCTCATACAGAGATGTGCCATTTCTGAAAACCGTGAAGGCATACAAACTGTTTCTATAAGTTTTGTTATAAGAAGAGATAATGTGCTTGAAAAAAGTTTAAAATAGCCAGGCACAGTGGCTCATGCCTGTAATTCCAACACTTTGGGTCAAGGCGGGAGGATCGTTTCACACCAGTAGTTGGAGACCAGCCTGGCAACATAGTGAGACCCCATCTCTACAAAAATAAAAATAAAAAGTTAGTCGGGTGTGGTTGTGTGCACCTGTAGTTCCAGCTACGCACGTGGCTGAGGTGGGAAGATCTCTTGAGCCGTGATCACACCACCACACTCCAATCTGGGCAATAGAGAAAGACTCCATCTCTGAAAACAAAAAAGTTTAAAATATATCCAATACAAAGGAGTTTTAGGGCAGTGAAACTACTTTTTATGATACTATAATGGTGGATACAAGTCATTATTTATTTGTCCAAACCCATAGAAAGTCTTAACACTGAGAATGAACCCTAATGTAAACTATGAACTCTGGGTGATAATGATGTATGAGTATAGATTCATCAGTTATAAGAAAAGTACCACTCTGGTGGGGAATTTGAGAGTCGAGGAAGGATAATTTGTCTTTGAGGACAGCAGGTGTATGGGAAATCTCCATACCTTCTTTGCAATTTTGCTGTGAACTTAAAGTTACTCTAAAAATAAGGTCTAATAAATTTAAAAATATATGCAATTCTTAATTTTTAACACCCTTCAGAAATCTAACATCATTTTGAAAGCAGAGGAACATAATATGTGTAACTTGGCTTTCTTAAAAATTTCCCACATCTGCTTATAATAAGATTATAATGTATTCTGACAATAATTTTACACATACTAATTGAATGTGCAAGTGATGGAACTCTAAAGAATGTTCTGTCTCTCAGCTTGTCAGTGAAGCAGGGACAGCCCTGGAGAAGAGAACCAGGAGTCATTTAGGAAAAGAAGAAAATAAAAAATCATTGGCTGGGCATGGTGGCTCACACCTGTAATCCCAGCACTTTGTGGTGGAGGTAGGTGATTCAGCTGAGGTTGGGAGTTTGAGACCAGCCTGACCAACATGGAGAAACCCCCTCTCTACTGAAAATACAAAATTAGCCAGGCATGCTGGCGCATGCCTGTAATCCCAGCTACTCAAGGAGGTTGAGGCAGGAGAATTGCTTGAACCTGGGAGGTAGAGGTTGCGGTGAGCTGAGATCGCGCCATTGCACTCCAGCCTGGACAACAAGAGCGAAACTCCGTCTCAAAAAAAAAAAAAAAAAAAGTCTCAAGCTATACTACAGCAAAGACACCTACTTATGTTCATTCAACCAGTTTCCTAAACTCCTCTGGCCTGAATCCTGTTTAACAGCGATTAATATTCACACTTGCTCACAGGTCAAGAGTCAACAAAAAGAAAACTTAAAACACTGGACCCTTCGCTCAAGAAAATGCTGCATTTCAGGGTCTACAAGGTGCTTCCTTGGTCTTGGCATTGCAATGAAACTCTGGGAGAACTACAGGCTGGGTGGCCCCTTTTCAGGATAGGAGGGCTATCTGGCTGTGACCTTAACCCTTTCATTCATCCCTATCAGTAAATGCTTTCATAATCTTTCTTTGGCATAATACAGAGTGAAAACCTCATTTTTTCCTGTAGGTCTTCGTTCTTTTAAGTCAGGGAGCCTGTTAAAAGCTTGGATTCGTAGGCTGTAGTCCAAACTAAGGACTCATACCTCTGGGAATGAGGCCAGGAACTTCCATTTGAAAAGGGCGCCTCTGGTGTGTCTGAAGCAGCTGTTGCCCTGGGCTCACGGTCATGCAGCAGGCGTTCAGTCCACAGAGGGCCAGGGGACAGGGCAGCAGCACCCAGGTCCTCCCTCCTGGAGGGGCTCCATGCTGTAGCCTGTCCTGAGGCTTAGCTCCTCTCTGTTTTTTTCTACCCTATGAAGATGTTCTTGGCGAGGAGCTTTCATTTGTTTAAGACACTGGGAGCTGAGGACATGGGAAGAAGTGAAAGTGATAAGGGTCCCACTCCTTCCAGGCTGGCCTCCAGGCTGGGTTGGCAGCAGCCTTTCTATTCAGGTATTCTGGTAGAGTACTGGAAGGCCAAAGGCATAGAGGCCAGGATAGCTGCCCAGTGGGTGGGGATGAAAGGGCCATAGCACGGCCCACCCTTCCAGACCTGAACTATTCAAGTCAACACACAGTGCATCAGAATAAAGAGCCAGAGGAGGCCGGGTGCGGTGGCTCACGCCTGTAATCCCAGCACGTTGGGAGGCCGAGGCGGGCGGATCACTTGAGGTCAGGAGTTCGAGACCAGCCTGGCCAACATGGTGAAACCTCATCTCTACTAAAAAATACAAAAATTAGCCGGGCATGGTGGCGGGCACCTGTAATCCCAGCTACTTGGGAGGCTGAGGCAGGAGAATAGCTTGAACCCAGGAGGTGGAGTTTGCAGTGAGCCGAGATCGTGCCACTGCACTCCAGCCTGGCAACAGAGTGAGACTCTGTCTCAAAAAAAAAAAAAAAAAAAAAAAGAGCCAGATTAGATCTCCAGTCAGCAAGCCAGACTTTAAAACTTGAACAGCTTCACATCTTTAGAAACAGATTTTGTCAATCAGGAGGGGCAATCAACCACTGAAGCATAGAAAAAAAGCCTGATGCCATCACACGTTTGAATGATAAAAATCAGTTCCTGGCCAGGCGCGGTGGCTCACACCTGTAATCCCAGCACTTTGGGAGGCCGAGGTGGGTGGATCACAAGGTCAGGAGTTTGAGACCAGCCTGGTCAATAAGGTGAAACCCCGTCTCTACTAAAAAAATACAATAATTGTACTAAAAAATACAAGAATTGTACTAAAAAAATACAAGCCGGGCGTGGTGGTGGGAGCCGGGAGGCTGAGGCAGGAGAATCGCTTGAACCCGGGAGGCAAAGGTTGCAGTGAGCTGAGATCACACTACTGCACTCCAGCCTGGGCAATGGAGCGAGACTCTGTCTCAAAAAAAAAAATAGTAGTTCCCAGCCCCTCCCAGATTCTGGGCTGGCCATGGCTCCATCTAAGATATGCACTGCCTAAATGAAATAGAATGCAAACCACATGTGAGAGCCACATAGGTAATTAAAAATTTTCTGGAATTCACATTTTAAAAGTAAAAAACCAAACAGGTGAATTTAACTTTTATTTAACTCAATATATCTAAAATACCAAACATCATTTCAATATATAATAAATATAAAATTACTAGACTATTTTATAGTTTTTGGTCTTATGGCTTTGAAATGTGGTGTGTAATTTAAGCTTATAGCACATCTCAATTTGGACTATCGCATTTCAAGGCTCAGTAGTCACCTGTCATTAATGGCTACTGTATTGGGCATTAAAAGTCTAAGAACTTGTCTTCTGTAGTTTTCCTACATAGGGAGATAATTTCTGGGCAGTCTGTTGTCAGTATATGCCCCTTTGAAAATGATGCCTAGTTGTTATTGAAACAGAATAAATTGGCCATTGGGCATTTGGTACATCAGGCTTTTGTGAGTTTGGTTAGTGGGAGTCAATACCCCTTCCAGTCAGCTCTGGGATAATCACAGGACCTGGTTCCTCATCTTGTGAGGCTGAGAGACAGATGTCTAACTGTGGTGAATTCCCAAAAGAATTCCTTTCTATGGGAACATATTTGTGGCCCCCAGATGATGCCTTCCTTTACCACTTTTGTGTGCTTTGAGCTCCTGTAGTCCTCAAGGCTTTCAGTGCTGTGCTTTTCAGTAGTTAATACTTTTTAGGTAGACATTATGGCCTCCCATCCAGCCAAATATGAAGTATGGTGAATAACAATATCTTTTTCATGAATGCTAACAGTGTTGACTTAATGACTTCAAAAATTAGACATTTTCTAACCTTGGTGCCCAGTCTGGGCACAGCATTTGGGTTTGTCCAATTAATTTGTTGGCTAACATGGGTAGACCTGTCTCCCTATGCTCAACCTGAAACAGCCCTGGAATATTTTATTTTATTTTTCGGCTTGCAAGCATTTTTTTTCCTTTTTCAATTTTAAAATACCGTTATATATTTAGAGGGTACAAGTGCAGATTTTTTTTTTCTTTTTCTTTTTTTTTTTTTTTTTTGCGGGGGGGATGGAGTCTTGCTCTGTGGCCCAGGCTGGAGTGCAGTGGTGCCATCTTGGCTCACTGCAAGCTCTGCCTCCCGGGTTCACGCCATTCTCCTGCCTCAGCCTCCCGAGTGGCTGGGACTACAGGTGCCTGCCACCACGCCTGGCTAATTTTTTTGTATTTTTAGTAGAGACAGGGTTTCACCATATTGGCCAGGCTGGTCTCAAACTTCTGACCTTGTGATCCACCCACCTTGCCCTCCCAAAGTGCTGGGATTACAGGTGTGAGCCACCACACCTGGCCGGGAAGTAATTTTTATCATTCAAACGTGTGATGGTGTCAGGCTTTTTTTCTATGCTTCAGTGGTTGATTGCCCCTCCTGATAGACAAAATCTGTTTCTAAAGATGTGAAGCTGTTCAAGTTTAAAGTCTGGCTTGCTGACTGGGGATCTAATCTGGCTCTTTTTTTTTTTTTTTTTTTTTGAGATGGACTCTTGCTCTGTCACCCAGGCTGGAGTGCAGTGGCACGATCTCGGCTCACTGCAACCTCCACCTCCCAGGTTCAAACTATTCTCCTGCCTCAGCCTCCCAAGTAGCTGGGATTACAGGCGCCTGCCACCACGCCTGGCTAATTTTTGTATTTTTTAGTAGAGATGAGGTTTCACCATGTTGGCCAGGCTTGTCTCCAACTCCTGACCTCAAGTGATCCGCCCACCTCGGCCTCCCAAAGTGCTGGGACTACAGGTGCCCACCACTACGCCCGGCTAATTTTTTTTTTTGTATTTTTAGTAGAGACGGGGTTTCACCATGCTAGCCAGGATGGTCTCGATCTCCTGACCTCGTGATCCAGCTGCCTCGGCCTCCCAAAGTGCTGGGATTACAGGCGTGAGCCACTGCGCCCGGCCACAAGTGCAGCTTTCTCACATGTGTATATTGCATAGTAGTGCAATTCTCACTTTCAGTGCACTTGTCACCTGAATAGTGAACACTGTACCCAATAAGTAATTTTTCATTCCTCACCCCCCTCCTTCCTTCCCACCTTTTGCCACCTCCAATGTTGGTTATTCCACTCTGTATGTCTGTGTATTCCCATCGTTTAGCTCCAACAGTCCCAGAACTTTAAAGTGATTTTTTTTTTTTTTTTGAGATGGAATCTCTCTCTGTCACCCAGGCTGGAGTGCAGTGGCACAGTGTCGGCTCACTGCAGGTTATAGCATCCCAGGTTAAAGCGATTCTCCTGCTTCAGCCTCCATAGTAGCTGGGATTACAGGAGCCCGCCACCACGCCTGGCTTATTTTTGTATTTTTAGTAGAGACGGGGTTTTGCCATGTTGGCCAGCCTGGTCTTGAACCGCTGACCTCAAGCGATCCACCCGCCTCGGCCTCCCAAAGTGCTGGGATTACAGGCGTGAGCCACTGAGGCCAGCATAAAGTGATTGTTAAACTAAGAAAGTGAGGAAGGAAAACCTCAAGCAGAATTTCCTCTTCCCCTTCCCCCTGCCAGGTAAGCTGGTCAGCAAAGCCAAGCGTGCCTTCCACCAGTGTTCCGGGAAGAGCTCGGAGCTGACATTTCTCGCTGCTCCATCTGAGGGACTTGCCCCACTTGGGCCCTCCACCTCTCACTCACAGGCCAGACCATCCTGCGAACCCCTCCTGCCAAGTCACCTGCTTTGCCTCTTTTCCCTGCTGTTCTCATTTCTGGCCAGCTCAGCTTTATCCATTCCCTAGACTTAAAACTCTCTTCTCTGAACTCTGCTGCCATCCCCTTTGCACCTTCATTTTGCCACAAATACCACTGTCTAACTTTTTTCTTTTGCCTCTTACCTTCATGCTGTGCTTCCCAAACTTGAGTCATCATAAGAATTTCCTGGCTGGTGATGAAACATTACAGACTTCCAGGCCCCACCCTTAGAGGTTGGTAGGACTGGAGCGTGGAGATGGGAACATGTCATAAAACTTCTGGAGAGTCTGAGGACCAGGCCAACTTGGGGGATGGTCCTAAGGAGAGTCTGGGATTCATGACAGCAAGTTTGAATGGAGATTTCTCTGTTTATCTTCCATTTCGCAGTGGGACCAGTAGACAAAGGTCCCAGCTGCTTTTCTATCATTGTTTTGTCACCTTTTGGAAGTTCACCCTATCACTGTTGCTCACCTGAGTGGGCCTGTAGCTGCAGCCAAACCATGTTAACTCTGAGAACAGACCGTGGGCTGCTCTGCCCTGTGCCTCTAGGAGCCCCTGCCTTTTGTGATCACCTGTCACAACCCTACCCTTCCTCCAGAACCCCCTCAATGCCACTGCTTCCCTGGGGCTTTCCTTATCCCACACACAATACTTGTTTCTTCTTTCTTCTCCCGCGTCTCTCTATGTGGCTCTTAATTAATTTCACCCTGCTTTATATCAGTGTGTGTGTCTGTTTCCCCACAAGACTGTCCTTCTGCAAGGGAAGGCTCCCTTTCCAATCTCCTTTGCACCCTCCAGCAGGCAGTGCTGAGACTTGCCCAAGAGGCTCATCAATCAACATTGCTTGAATCAGACTGAAAGAAAAGACAACTACCTCCCACACCCTGCATCTTTGTCCAGGCAAGCTCTGAGATTCATGACACCAACTGCAGCAAAGGCTCTCGGAAGAAAAATGAGTGAATGAACTGGAAGTCGAATGGGTAAACAGGCTGTGCCACATTACCCAAGTTCCATAAGCCTTTCAAATGGCAGCAAACCTACTCAAGATAGTTACTGATATATACCTGCGTACCTCAGTAATGGAACTGCATTACATAACAGGCAAAGTTCTTATTTACTCTGTGAAATTTTGTACTTCATTTGATTACAAGCTGGCACAGAATTTGGAAACGTTACCAAACATTGTCCATCTTCAACATTCCCCTCCTGTCTCTCCTTCCTTATTTCCTTCTACCCATGTTGAGATGCGGTGGAGGAAGGAGAAAGAACATTAAGAGATTAAACAAAAAAAACCCTAACCTTGATTTTTTTGTTTTTGTTTTTTTTGAGACGGAGTCTTGCTCTGTCGCCCAGGCTGGAGTGCAGCAGTGCGATCTCGGCTCACTGCAAGCTCCGCCTCCCAGGTTCATGCTATTCTCCTGCCTCAGCCTCCCCAGCAACTGGGACTACAGGCGCACACCGCCACGCCTGGCTAATTTCTGCATTTTTAGTAGAGACGGGGTTTCACCGTGCTAGCCACGGTGGTCTCGATCTCCTGACCTTGTGATCCGCCCGCCTTGGCCTCCCAAAGTGCTGGGATTACAGGCACGAGCCACCGCGCCCAGCCCTAACTTAGATTTTGCAGTCTGTTTCATCATCTATGTGACTCCATGTGAAAAAACTCATATGTGTTTTTCCTATCCACATGTGACCCTAGCTGTTTAACCCCAAGAGACAGACATGATGAAGGCACTAGCATGTTCCATACCTGGACTTCCAGGGCTTGTCTGAGTGTTCATTTACAATTCTTGTAATAAACAAGCCAGTGTAGGCCAGGTGCAGTGGCTCACACCTATAATCCCAGCACTTTGGGAGGCTGAGGCGGGTGGATTATGAGGTCAGGAGATGGAGACCATCCTGGCTAACACGGTGAAACCCCATCTCTCCTAAAAATACAAAAAATTAGCCGGGCTTGGTGGCAGGCACCTGTAGTCCCAGCTACTTGGGAGGCTGAGGCAGGAGAATGGCGTGAACCCAGGAGGTGGAGCTTGCAGTGAGCCGAGATCGCGCCACTGCACTCCAGCCTGGGCGACAGAGCAAGACTCTGTCTCAAAAAACAAACAAACAACAACAAAAAACAAGCCAATGTAAATCAACATCAGTCACCTTCCTCAGCTCCTCAAAGGCAGCAAGAGCTTCCATTTCCCTGTCATCGGGGTGAACAGTAATTAACAGGCTCTGTGCTAGGCACTTTACATCATCTCAAGATGAGGAAAATAAACTTGTCTAAGTAACTGGTAGTAGAAATTGTAGACTCTTTCCTTGTTGACGAGAAATGTCAAAGACTGTATAACATCTTGGTTCTTGTAGATAACCTCATGGCCAGGCTTTGGTTTCTGGGGAGTGATGACTTTTGGGCACCTAGGATGCTGCAGGACAACTGCTCCCCAGCTTTCAGGTCCCCCAGTGCTCCTTCTTCCCCATAGGGGTCCATCTGTGTCCTCTAGCAATGTCCCCTCCATGCCTTACAAGACCGCGCTCACCTTTAAGCCGAGCTCCAGCTCCCTCAGTGAGCGCTGAATCTCTCTGGTGAGGATATTCATCCGGCCACACTCCTGGAAGGCAACTACAATGTAAGGGGTGCGCTCCTCCACTTTGGCCATCAGTTCTGGGATGTTAAACTCGTCTGTCACCCGCTCCAATATTTCTTCCAGAAGTGCCTTGACCTGCCCCACAGAAGGAAACACAGCGTTAAGAAAGGGCTCTATTCTCCAGAAGGAATCCATTTTCCTGCAGTGTGGGACTAGAGATGCCAATCACCCATCGTCTGCTGCCCCTCCACCCACTGACCTGGCCAAACTCTTGCCTGCTTGTCGAGGTCAACTAGGTCAGGGCTGAGGACTGACTGACCACAGTGGACCTCTTCATAGGCTGGCCAAGTTCCCGGGACTTGCATGCCTAGCATAATACGATGAACACAGATAGCTCTCTAAGAATTTGGAGTTGAAAAACTCAGAGGCTGATCCAGTTGGCTGTGGGAATCAAACTAGAAAGCCATAAGACAGACTTGGGCCAAAAGGTGGCCCCTGCGGGCCATGTGAAGCTGAAGTGATGAGCAGCAATGACAAATCTATCTATCTATATCCAGATACAGTATATCAATATACAGTTATATACAATATCTATCTATCTATCTATATCCAGATACAGTATATCAATATACAGTTATATACAATATCTATCTATCATCTATCTAATCTGTCATTCATCTATCCATCTATCTAATCTATCACTATCTATCTATCTATCTATCCGGTCATCCACTCAGTTCTGAGTTTCTATGATGCAACACTGCAGTTTCTATCCTTGAGTTCTGGAAGAAACACCCTCATCTATCATGTAAACCTCCTGTTGTACCCCACGATTCTTTTCCCCACACAAACTGTCAGCTAATTAGATCAGGGGAGCTAGGACAAGTAGGGTCTCTCTCCTGGAAAACTGGAATTGAGGCTCAGAGATTCTGAGTTAATTTGGGGCAAGCACTTGGAGGTTGAGTCTGCCATTTTGGAATAAATGAGTAAGCCCAGGAGGTCTGTCAGCAGAGAAAGAAAAATGAAACAAGTGCAGACATAATAGACCACACAGCCAGCAGGTTGGGACAGAGGGAGAGAGGGGAAGGAGGGAGGGAGTGAGTGAGCACCAGCCATTTCTGGAGTCCTGAGAGCTGAGCTCTAGGTGCCTGTGGTGGATATCTGTTTTTCATTATCTCTTTTCCCTTCTAGGAACAATTCCCTATCTCCTTTGTGAAACTATGTCTTCCCCATTGTTTTATGTTTATGTTTAGTCACTGGGCCCAGTTTCCCCTGAGCCAAGTTAGGCCAATCAGATTATGTTTCCCAGGAGCACAATGATTTGAATCTCAAGCCTGGAATCCAAGGAACCACTGGCAGGATGGAGGCGCCTGGAAAGGGCGGTCTACCCTTCTTTTACCTGGGACTCTAGAGCCATCGTGATTTTTATCTCTTCTTAGGCTGACTCCCTTGATAGAGTGAGCCATTTCTTGCCTAGTTAAGCTCTGTTGGTGTCTATAGCTTGCAGCCAAGGAGGCCTGACCGAGTTAATACAGTTCTGCCATGCATTACCCATGTGAACGTAAGCAAGTTACTTAGGCCTCAATTTTCTCCAGCTGTAACACTTCCAAGAGTGTCTTTTTCTCCACTTGTCCCCTTTCCCAACTCCCAGAGTTGATGTGAAGATCAAATCAAATGAGCTGATGAGTGTGGCAGTCTCTGAAAGCTATGAAGAACTATATAAGTGTAAAGGATGATAAATATTCACCTTGCCTTGTATTAACACACAATGCCATCTCCAGGAAAAGAGCTGATGTTAGAAAAAAGAAAGTAAAAACCAATCACTCTGTCACGAATGGGTCTTTGGTGCTGTCATAGCAAAAACTGGAATCGGATTTTAATGGTACCTGAGAGCAGCTGCTGGGAAGACAAATGGCTAAAATTATATATATATTTTTCTCTGGAGCAGAGTTTGAAAAAACAGCTGTATATCAGCGAGCTTCCATTTGGACATTATTTACAAAGAGACGAAAAGATCGTCTGGAGGTATTGTTCCAAAATACACAGGATGTGGGGACACAGAGTTCTGTTTCATCTCTGATTAGGCTGTAAAGGGTGTGGGGGCCTGAGGAGGGAGAGGGCTGATAGGGAAGGACCCAGGTCCACAGACGTATGCGGGGCCTCTCTTTTGCTCAGGGAACCCAGAGACTCTTTCAGATAGGAGGAGTGGGTTCCAAGGGACGGAGTCCACCTTATTTCCACAGACAAACACTTCTGCTTTCTTCCTTTCTGGAAAAGTAATAAATGCTTATCAGAAAAATCTAAACATTTCTGATACACATGATACTAGAAGCAAAGTCCTCCCATAGTCTTAACTCTTCCCCCTGTGGGAGAAAAACACTGTTCAACTGTTGGTTTTTTGGTATATATTCCTGCAGATGCCCTTCAGTGTACATAACTCTATTCCTCTATCATCCATCCATCCACCCACTATCCATCCATCACCCATCTACCCATCACCCATCCATCCATCCATCCATTATCTATCCATCATCACCCATCTACCCATCATCCATCCATCCATCCATGTATCTAACATGCCGACCTCCCTTCTCACTCTTTCTCTTTAGCTATATACTAAAATCCCCAGCTTCCCTTCATATAGATGTAAACATGGGAACAGAATTGAGTCAAGAGTTCATGAGTGTATGTGGAGTGTACAACCTCTCGGTCATTTACTTCTTAACAACAAAATACTCTCTGGGCTTTGACTCTTTGCCCCTCATCTTGAGCTGAGCTGCGGTGTGGACAGGAAGGAACATAGCTCATAGGAACATGTGAGCTATGTGAGAAACACCACCATGGCCAAATACTGGGGTACTGCACAATCAGATGTGCACCCAGTAACATGCACACGTGTCCCATGCAGCATTGTGCATGGCAAGTAATCACAGTTCATATCATTTCTGAAATACACACACAAGCACATACACACCCCATTTCTTGGGTTAGCTGGGGGAGGGGATAAGGAAATGATAAGCATTAGAACCTTCTTTGAACCTTGACTGAAGAATTCTAAGTCTATTACTTATACAGTCTCAGCCTTTTCCAGTTTTAGATCTAGGAACATTATTCATTCTGGGTGGGTTCTTCTCTTTATTTTCAAATTATACATCAAATAGTGGAATAGACTGAGTAGAGTGATATGGAGCAGATTTCTCGAAGTATGCTCACCTCATCAAAATCACTAGGTTGCCAATGCAACCTAACCCCAGACCTCGGAGTCAGAATTTCAATCTCTCTGGCACATTCTTAGGCATATTAAAATTTGAGAAATACTATTTTGATGACATGACTCCATACCTTTATATAAAAGTCCAACTCTTTTAGTATCAGTTTGCTTTCCTAAAATCAGTCTCTAGAGCCTAAAAGTTTGATAATCTTCCCAAGGATGTTTACTTGTAAACCTAATGGCATCTCTAAATTAAAGAACTCAGCTAGGACCGGGTGCAGTGGCTCACACCTATAATCCTAGCATTTTGGGAGGTCAAAGTGAGAGGACTGCTTCAGCCCAGGAGTTCAAGACTAGCCTAGGCAACATAGTGTGACCCTGTCTCTACAAAAAGTTAAAAAATTAGCAGGGCGTGGTGGTACACACCTGCAGTCCTAGCTACTCAGGAGGCTGAGGTGGAAGGATTGCTTGAGGTTAGGAGTTGGAGGCTGTAGTGAGCTGTGATTATGCCACTGAACTCTCCAGCCTGGGTGATGGAGTGAAATCTTACTCTTAGAAAAATTAAATTAAAAAAAAAATTCCAGGCAGTACCATGGGGTGGATGTGAGCTGGTACAAATACATCTTTAGGAAGTTGGTTAGCTTGTCTCAGAAAAAAATTCATGGAGAAATTTCCCTTTGGTGGCCCATTCTTTTTTTTTTTTTTTTTTTTTTTTTTTGAGACAGAGTCTTGCTCTGTCACCAGGCTGGAGTGCAGTGGCACAGTCTTGGCTCACTGCAACCTCCGCCTCCCAGGTTCAAGCAATTCTCCTGCCTCAGCCTCCCGAGTAGCTGGGATTACAGGCGCCCACCACCACGCCTGGCTAATTTTTGTATTTTTTAGTAGAGACGGGGTTTCACCCTGTTGGCCAGGCTGGTCTCGAACTCATGACCTCATGATCTGCCCGCCTTGGCCTCCCAAAGTGCTGGGATTACAGGCGTGAGGCCCATTCTTCCTTTATCCTCAGCTACCCCCACACCAGGATCAGAGCCCCCATGTTGCCTTGGGTTGTCCTGAAACCCACACCTCACCCTGGTCTGCCTTTCTACTCCATAATTCCCTTCCACCTTCCTAAAATTTCAGGAAGTCCTGTGCTTAGTAGCAGGTAACTGTGTGTTTAGAGACTCTCGGACTAGAAGCCATTCACACAAAGGGAAGGCGTTTGCATTATGAAGGACTGTGTTCTTCCCCACCGGCATCTGGTTGGTGAAATGAGGTGGGGGTGCTTAGGGGTAACCCCTTGCCCATCCTTGCTTGGTTTGCCAGGGGATCAAGAAATCACATTCAAGGTTCCCAAGCCACCACTGTTCAGCCCTGCCCTTTCTTCACTTTGGCAGAGAAGCTGAATAAAAATGGACTTTGGGTGGACTGGTAAAGAAAACTGCTGAACCCAATGGCAGGGACTTCCTGTGATTTAACTGTTGGCCAGCATGGTGATGACGGGAGGGGAGAGGCTCTTGGCGGTGACAGGCAAGCATCTCCAGGCTGCAGGTGGTTGGTGCTTTGTGTGTTGTCTATGCTGTGTACTGCCAAAATGGCCAGCAGGAGAAAGGTGTGCATCTGTGATCCTCGGGGTCCCCCAGAACGACCTCAGGCAGTCCCCACCACACACACCTTTTCTTCTCTTGTGGCGCCCGCTCCGTCTCCGGCCTGGCTGTCCCGAGGCTGCAGCTCCAGCACAGTGCGGAAGAGCTTTTCTGAGGTTTGGGTCAGGAAGCCAATCTCTGCGTTCGGGTGGAGGCCATAGAGGTAGGGGGATTCTGGGGGCAGCTCAGCATCGATGTACTGAAAATCAAGGGCAAGCTCACTTAAAAAGAAACCAACACGTACCTCCCATCTCCCACACCGGCTTGTCCTCTGCAGGGAGTCCATGGGCTAGTATCCCTCCTCCAGGGGACACTGCTCACCATCCCTGGTTGACTTCAGCACCCTCTCCACCTATTAGTGCACCTTGACGTCATCCGTTTTTGTCGGCTGGACCCGTTTCCCAGAACTTCCACATTCATTCTATCATTCTCTCTTTTCTGGGAGGCTTAGATGCCTTTATCTATCTCCACACCCAATGCCTCCCACTCCTCCCTGATGACTCTTTTTCCTGCAGACCAGAGGAGGACTTCTCATAGTCTTTCAAAAATACGAATCCCTCCCTAGTGATTTTACTTAAGCTCTTCTAGGATTCCAGACCTTTCCTTCTTTTCTCTCCCCTCCATCTAAATCAGATATGACAAACCTGAACACGTACATGGGACGGCGCATGCAAAATAAACAAGTGAATTGGGCTTAGGACAAGGGAGGTGAGATTGGCTGCGAACTGGAGAGTCTGCACCCCTGGTGAAAGGTATTCAAATAAAAAAAATTTTGAAACTGTGTGTCACCCTAGTAGCTCCTTTCTGTGGCCAGTGCTAGTGGCTAGAGTCTGCCATGCCTAATGCCTAAAAATCCTAACCAGCGGCTAAGGCTCAGTTTTATTTTATATTTTATTTTATTTTATTGTGTGTGTGAGACAGGCTCTCACTCTGCTGAAAAAACTAGAGTACAGTAGTGTACAGTAGAGTACACAGCTCACTAAAGCCTCCATCTCCCAGGCTCAAGTGCTTTCCACCTCAGTCTCCCAAGTAGCTGGAAATACAGGTACATGCCCCCATGCTCAAGCCGATTTTTTATTTCTATTTTTTGTAGAGATGAGGTCTCACTATGTTGCCTGGGCTGGTCTCTAACTCATCAGCTCAAGTGATCCTCCAGCCTTGACTTTCCAAAGTTCTGGGATTACAGGCGGGAGCCACCGCGCCTGGCTCTGAATGTTTTGAGTGCCTCTTCATGACTCTTTATACGATGGTGGGAAAATATCCCTCAAGTTCCGTTCCTGATATGATTTTGACGATTCCTTGGTGTTATTAACACCTAGCCTAATAGATTGCTCATTCCTCAAGGGCCGATCTGTATGTTCATTTTTGTATTTCCTCCAGTGTTCTGTGCAGGCCCGGACTCTATGTAGATGCCCTAGAACCATCTATTAACTAACACATTAAAGAGAAGTATAAGAAAGAGAGTGTACCTCAGTCATTTGGAAATGTGCAAATCGATTTCACCCTTGCTGAATAAGAGAAACAGACTTCCTTTGCCTGTTACTTGCTCCAGCCTCCTGTCGAATTATCCTATGGACACTAGGGGACGCTGTTGCACAATTTTCCTGGGAAAAGCCTTCTTGCCTTTGGTGAAGTAGTTAAAAACATTTCCTCTTATTTTCCTTAAAGAGCTTTATTGTTTTAAATCTCTTCTTATAGGTCCAATTTTTCTGGATCAAATGACTTTTACGATTTACCCTTAAGTTTAATGAATTAAAAAAAATTTTTTTTAAAGCTTGCAGTTAATATTCCTGTGATCAATATTTCCCTTATGTTTTATATTCAAGAGTTTTTCTAGGCATGTTCAAAAGCCTACCAATAAAAACTGCTAAAAAATATCTTTTGGGCCGGGCGCGGTGGCTCACGCCTGTAATCCTAGCACTTTGGGAGGCTGAGGCGGGAGGATCATGAGGTCAGGAGTTCGAGACCAGCCTGGCCAACATGGTGAAACCCCTTCTCTACTAAAAATACAAAAATTAGCCGGGCGTGGTGACGCATGCCTGTAATCCCAGCTACTCAGGAGGCTGAGGCAGGAGAATTGCTTGAACCAGGGAGGCAGAGGTTGCAGTGAGCCGAGATCGCGCTACTCCACTCCAGCCTGGGTGACAGAGTGAGACTCCGTCTTAAAAAAAAAAAAAAAAAAAAAAAAAATCTTTCGGAATGTTTTCCATGGAAGGTGAAATAGGCAAAGATGAATACTTTAAACATAGCTGTGGTAATAGTAACATAAAAGACCGAAGTAATAGTAAGAAAACCTCCATGAGGCCGGGCGTGGTGGCTCACACCTGTAATCCCAGCACTTTGGGAGGCCGAGGCAGGTGGATCACCTGAGGTTAGGAGTTCGAGACCAGCTTCGCCAACACGATGAAACCCCGTCTCCACTAAAAAATACAAAAACCGGGTGTGGTGGTGGGGGCCTGTAATCCCAGCTACTCAGGAGGCTGAGGCAGGGAGAATAGTTTGAACCTGGGAGGCGGAGGTTGCAGCGAGCCAAGATCGCACCACTGTACTCCAGCCTGGGTGACAGATCAAGACTCCGTCTCAAAAAAGAAAAGAAAAGAAAACCTTCATGAGAATGCTGACTGTGGCATACGTATGTGGTATGTGCCTGTGTTCATAGCCACCAACACGGAGTGGGAGGGGTGAGTGACCTGAGAGATCTTGGCATAAGACCGCATAAGACTATGCTCCTCCAGGGATATTAGGATCACCGACAGAAACTTTACCAAAAGTTGGCTAAGGTCTTGCCTGAAATTTTGCTCCATGAAAAATGGCTTTGTCAGGCCAGGCGCGGCGGCTCACGCCTGTAATCCCAGCACTTTGGGAGGCCCAGGTGGGCGGATCACGAGGTCAGGAGATCAAGAACATCCTGGCTAACAGGGTGAAACCCCGTCTCTACTAAAAAAATATAAAAATAAAATTAGCCGGGCGTGGTGGTGGGCGCCTGTAGTCCCAGCTACTTGGGAGGCTGAAGCAGGAGAATGGCGTGAACCCGGGAGGCGGAGCTTGTGGTGAGCAGAGATCGCGCCACTGCACTCCAGCCTGCGCACCAGAGCAAGACTCCATCTCAAAAAAAAAAAAAAAAAAAAAAAGGGTTTGTCAACATCCCAAGTGAAAACAACCAAATAACTGTCCCAGATGTTATTTGTAGAAAACAGCAACACATAGAATGACTGAACCAAACATCAAGAATCGAAAGATCTCCAAAGGCTCCATTTGATTATTAATTTGAGGATAGAAATCCCGTATCTCTCAACTTAAACAGGGCAGGCTTGGGGCATAGGACCAGATTTGACATGAGCTCAGCTGTCTAAGCCCTTTTGCCTCAGCCCCTGCCTGCAGCCCATGGTGATGTCCCAGCAGAGGCTTCCCTGGTGGTGCAGGTCGGCGTGGGAGGAATACCCAGGGCCCTGTGAGCACCCTCACGACATCAGAAGCACAGAGCAGAGTCTCACCTGATGATAACCATTGTAGTCCATGTTGCCTGGGAGTGGGAACCCTGGGGCCAAAGACAGTTCTCCTTCTAACATTTCTGGTCGAATGAATTCCCCCAGGTAGGTTCTGCAGAGTCTTCTGTCCCAGTCATCTGTGATATGGCCTCCATACATGATCTCTCCAAACAGGTAGCGCAAATCATCATAGGGGACCTGAGTGATGGGGGAAAGAAAGAGAGGAAGGAAGGAAGGCCTCCACACAGGCGTCGGGGCTGGCCTCCCATCTGGGCAGCACAGAAAGCCACAAGAGAGGGACGCTTCTTGAGATTGGGAGCAATGTCTTATTTTTCTCCATACCCCCAGTGCCCAGCAGGGTTAGGGGTGTTTGGGGAGTTCATTAAAAGCTTGAAGAAGGCCGGGCGCGGTGGCTCACGCCTGTAATTCCAGCACTTTGGGAGGCCGAGGCGGGTGGATCACCTGAGATTGGGAGTTCGAGACCAGCCTGACCAACATGGAGAAACCCCGTCGCTACTAAAAATACAAAATTAGCCGGGTGTGGTGGTGCATGCCTGTAATCCCAGCTACTCGGGAGGCTGAGACAGGAGAATCTCTTGAACCCGGGAGGCGGAGGTTGTGGTGAGCTGAGGTCACGCCATTGCACTCCAGCCTGGGCAACAAGAGCGAAACTCCGTCTCAAAAAAAAAGAAGAAAAAAAAAAGCTTGAAGAATTACATCAAAGAGTGAAGACAGGAAAGATGCCAACCCCACGCCCCAT
This sequence comes from Pan troglodytes, assembly GCF_028858775.2. NCBI lineage: Eukaryota > Metazoa > Chordata > Mammalia > Primates > Hominidae > Pan > Pan troglodytes. The sequence continues at coordinate 58,757,434 of NC_072417.2, forward strand.
ATATATATGCCTTCCCTCTTTCAAGCTTTTTAACTGTGACAGTGAAGGCAGGCTCTACCTAGAAATTCTTTAAATAGGTGAATGTCAAACGGAGAAAAGTGAGGACCAGAGTACTTTTCTAATTTTCTGCCTTTAATGACAAGATTAACTGTCCCCTTTGAAAGTTCAAAGGGAATAAACAAAGCCCACAAGTTCATTGGTGTGAGACTTAGGGAGGGAGGTCACTGGAGGAAAGCCAGCAATGAAAGATTACTGTTGAGTGGGCTTCCCAGGCCCAAGGGCTGGAGACAGAAGGATTTCTCAGGGCATCTGGGCCTGGTTCGTTTTCCCCACGAGGAAGAGGTGGTGGCCCTGTTGACTCTGTGTTTGGCTCCTGAACTAGAATAACCTTGACGAGGTGAATATTCCCTTAATTGGAAGAGCACTGATTGTTAGCGAAGTTTGGGAACTTATATCGGGCGAGTGTGAAGTCTCTTCCTGCTGATCCACAGTCTACCTGCCATGCTGTGAAGACATAGGTATGGTCTGGTGGGGCCCGGGACAAACTCTCATGGGACTGACTCACTGTGTGAGTCTCTAGTTAGACTTCCTGAGCGTCCATGGCTCTCACCTCACAGTTGTACTATTCTCAGCCTTTGGGTTAGTCCTGGGGTTGGCACTGCCTCATCCCACCTGTGTGGGGTGCAGCCCTTCTGTGTGCTCATGCCCCTTCTGTAGGATAGCACTGCATCATCCTTGTGAGAGGTGGCCCTCCTTAACGTGCATACGAATTACCAGAGAATCTCGTTAAAATGCGCTGATTCAGTAAGTTTGGGTGGGACCTGAGATTCTGCATTTCTAACTAGCTCCCAGGTCCTGCCAATGATGTTGATGCATGGGCTCCGATTTGTACTATCAAGGTTTCAAATAATCTAGCTGTCAGGTAATGGGGAGTGGGGCTTGGAACATGACCACGTGTTACACTCTTAAATTATGGTCCCCGAATCAGCAGCATCTGCATCACGAGGGAGCTTGTTAGAAATGCACATTCGCAGGCCCCATCCTAGACCCCTCTGATTCACCCCTCAAAATCAAATAATTTTAACCCTCTCCCAACCTGGCTAGTCCCTGAATGTCCATGGCCTTTACCTTTGCGTTGGCCTCCAGGAAGTTGTAGAGGACATTCACAGAGATAGTGAGGTCTCCAGTGTTAAAGGGGTATGAGCGATTCCATCCCCGGGGCCCAAATTTTCGTCTTTCTGCCACCACCGCGTGGAAGTAACAAAGAGCAAAGAGGATGCTCTTAAACTCCGTCTCCCGAGAACACATCTCCAGAGTGTCCTGAAATGAGAGTGTCGCTTTTAAGGTTTGCACACAACTTCTCTTATACGGGGCTGGCTAGGGTGGGGTTACAATCAGGGTTTGTGTTGGAAAACATTACCATATATTCTGGTTTGGGTTTGAGTTACAGCGAGACTACAGCCTGGGGGGAACGTGTGGAAGGGTCAGGCTTTAGCTGAGCATTGAATGAAGGTTTAGATTCAGGTGATAATAGGGTTTGGTTTAGGGTTCAAGTTTATGCATACGGATGTGCTAATAAAGTTCACTAATGTAGCTGATGGGGATCAGGGTGACATGCAATGAGAATGTTGTGTACCGGGGTGTGGGGTGTGGGTGCACATCCCATGGCACCATCTCTAATATCTTCCCTTCCTACCATGCTTTTCTTGCCTGTTGTGGAACCTTAGCAGGTGTAATCACTGCCTGGGAGTTAAGCTGGGAAAAAGAGTACAGGGGGTACTGAATGTGTTTTGCTCCTTGAATCTTTGTGGAAGCTTCCCGCCCAGAGTTGGGCTGCTGGACTCCTACACTACAAGGGTGTCACACAGTCAGTAAAATCTTCTGAGACTCTGACTGTTACATGGTCTTCATCTTACTTTAGGCTTAAACCAGACCCCAAAGGTTTATGTTGGTTTAGGTGGCACAGTCATCCTGTTGGATGGCCCATCTCAAATAACCTGCATGACCCATCTGACACATGTGAGCTGGCAGGGCTTCTGGGAAACCTGAGATGCACTGGTACTATGACAAGATGACAACCAAGAAGAAAACCTCCCTAGCAGCTGCTGGAACCCTCTCCCTGAATTCCACCAAGGCGTGGTGTGGCAGATGGATTTTAAGGTGATCTGATGGCCTCCACTCTGCTACAATTCAGGCCTTTGGGTACTCTCCTGCCCAGGGAGGTGGAACTCTCAAGAGAGAACCAAAGAGAAATAGTGCCTTCTTGAGAAGATCAAAGAGGCCTGGGCCGCAGACTTTGACAGTACAACTTCATATACAAAGTTGGCCACCACGGGCTTGGACCTGGCTTCAAATAAATACGCTACAACATAAGCCTTTAAATTCCCCATAATGGAAACGTAGTGGTCTGCGTTTGAACACTTGATATTCTGGGTCTCTCTGGAGCACAGTATTCTCAAACTTGACTGTGTATAAGAATCTCCTGGAGGGTTCATTAAAACAGATTCCTGGGCCCCAGCCCAGAGTTTCAGATTGGGGCCTAAAAATCTGCAATTTTTGTTTTTTTTTTGTTTTTTTGTTTTTTTGAGATGGAGTCTCGCTGTGTCGCCCAGGCTGGAGTGCAGTGGCGCAATCTCGGCTCACTGCAAGCTCCGCCTCCCAGGTTCACGCCATTCTCTTGCCTCAGCCTCCCGGGTAGCTGGGACAACAGAAAAATCTGCATTTCTAACAAGTTTCCAGGTGATGCTGATGCTGCTGGTCCAGGGGCCATACTTTAGGGGGTCTAACATGCAGTTACATTGCAAATCCATATCCCCACTACCTAACACCTGGATTCTTTGAACCCTTGATACTCAAGATTCACGTAGACGTCAAGTGATATCATCTGATTGACAGTGTCATCTCTCTGCCTGAAGATAGCCCATCAGTGTGTGACCCAGTGTATCTTATCAATGAGATGTATAACAACGTGTCCTTCTTCATCTTGGAATATTAGGTAACAGTAAACTTGCAGAAGGCTTCCCCGCATCTCTTGCCAAAGAAACGTCCTGAGCTCTACTCCCCTGGGGTTATCTGGCAATGGAGAGTGGGGTTGCCCTGAGTGGGCATCAGGTGGGAACATTTTACCCACATCAGCATTGCTCCGTAGCCCAACCAGCACCCGACTCCCTTCTGAGTTGCATGCTCTCCCCCCACCAGTTTGCATCAGCTGACTGTGAGGTGTGCTGCTGTTTTTGCCTCCCTCCCGGGGCCGTACCTGAGTGAAGTTGTCCAGGGCCTTGTGCAGGTTGGCATGCATGCCCGTGGGGGGCTCATTGGTGATCTTAATGGAGTTCTCCAGGATGCCCTGGGGGATGATGTGGCCCTCAGGGGAGGGTGCCGGCTCTGCACTCATGAAGACCCTGAACTCTGGGTGGCTGTTCTCACTGTGCTCCTCCAGCTTCTTCTCCAGGGTGCTGAGCCACTTGGCCACCAGGTGAATGTTCTAGTGGGAAGGAAGGAGCCCCCCCTCAATACAGGCATCTGCTTAGCTCTGTTAGCAGTAAACAGTTGTCAGGAAGGCAGCCAGAGGGGGGACTGGTCTTAGCATCACATAATTTTTAAAAATTGTGGTAAGACGTAACAGAAAATTTACATCTCAAACCCTTTTTAAGTGGACAGTTAACGGCGTTACATGCACTCACATGTTGTGCAACTCAATGACTTTTAATGGCAGAAGTGTCTTAAATCACATCATAGAAAAGAGTTCTGGGATGCCCAGTAGTGAGGACCTCCCAGTATTCTGCAGTTAAACTCTATCTCTTGCTATCCTAAGGCTTTCCAGCATAATGTTTTTAAACTTGCCTGTGCATGGGAATAACCTGAAGGGCTTCTTACAACACAGATTCTTGTGCCCCAGCCCAGAGTTTCAGATTCAGCAGGTCCAGGATGGGGCCTGAGAATGTGCATTTCTAACAAGCTCCCTGGTGATGCAGATGCTACTGGTCTGGAGACCACAATTTAAGAGTGTAACACAGCCAGGCGCGGTGGCTAACGCCTGTAATCCCAGCACTTTGGGAGGCTGAGGCAGGCGGATCACGAGGTCAGGAGATCGAGACCATCCTGGCTAACACGGTGAAACCCCGTCTCTACTAAAAATACAAAAAATTAGCTGGGCATGGTGGTGGGCGCCTGTAGTCCCAGCTACTCAGGAGGCTGAGAGAGGAGAATGACATGAACCCGGGAGGCGGAGCTTGCAGTGAGCCAAGATCACGCCACTGCGCTCCAGCCTGGGTGACAGAGTGAGACTCCGTCTCAAAAAAAAAAAAAAAAAAAAAAAAAAGGCTGTAACACTTGGTCATCTTCCAAGTCTAACTCCCCATTACCTGACAGCTAGATTATTTGAAACCTTGATGGTACAAATTGGAGCTCATGGATCAACATTGTTGGCAGTACCTGGGAGCTAGTTAGAAATGCAGAATCTAAGGTCCTGCCCAAACTTACTGAATCAGCACCTTTTAATGAGATCCTCCGGTAATTTGTACATATGTTAACATTTGAAAGGCACTGATTTAAACTCTTTCTAGCTAGCTTTCCTGAGTCTTCTCTCTCCACTCTCCAAACCACTCTGTTAATTGTTGCCAAACTTATCTTCCTGAAACACACTGAGTCATTGCTGCTCAAAGACCAAACAAGGCTCTCTACTCTAATCCCAAGCTCCTCTGTCTGGTCTTTGAGCCTGTCTCCTCCTCCCAACGTTTGATTGCTGTCTATCTATCAAAACCTACATTTGTTTCTTACCAGTGCTTTGCAGAATGCACCTTTCACTGTAGTAAGGGGAGTCACCTGGCTTCATTGCAATGTGTTTTATTATAATGGATAGATAAAAGCTCCTTGATAAATATTTGAGGAAGTAAGCATGCAAAGCCTTAAATACACAGATCAGAGCTGAGCCCAGCACTTGGACCACAGTAATTTGGTCTTTGAGTGCTGCCTTCTCTTCTATAAGAAGAGAAATAACAATAACGTTTGCTATACTTATTTCAGAGTGGCTGCAGATAACCAAAGAAATGGATTTGAAAGGGTTTTGTAGGACTGGGTGCAGTGGCTCACATATGTAATCCCAGCACTTTGGGAGGCCAAGGCGGGTGGATTGCTTGAGGCCAGGAGTTCAATACCAGCCTGGCCAACATGGTGAAACCCCATCTCTACAAAATAAATAAATAAATAAATAAATAAATAAAAGGGTTTTGTATACTGTAAAATGCTATGTAAGGGATAGTAGTAGTTGTTGAGATGAAAATTGGTGAAATTAAATAATTTACTTATAATCAAATCAATTGGAGCAGAGTGTTTAGTGGGCTACTTGAGAGCCAGGGTTTCTTTTAGCCAGCATCACCAGCAACCTACATGTGGGTAATTTGGCTGCTCCTTTAGAAACTCCAAGTTCTGCTACTGGGCAGGTCTGGGAGAAGGAATGTCTGTTGCTTGTGTATAGAACCCTGGGGTGGATTCAGAGATCCTCGAGGCTGCCCCACGGGGTTGATGGGCTTGGGTTGGGAAATCCACACAACAGCTCCTACAGCCAGGAAGGAAGAGCGGGAAGACTGTGAGCCTTGCTGCTCTCTCACCCAGGACCAGAGAAGCCAGCTCTCCCAGAAGAGAAGCCCTAGTTCATCTGGGTCAGGGTCCTCAGGCAGCATTTCCCAAAAGTGTGCCATGGGATGTTAAAAGATGTTAGATCCATAAAGAAGGTCTGTGTTCCTGCACACCTACAACCATCAGATCTTCGACAAACCTGACAAAAACAAGCAATGGCAAAAGGATTCCCTATTTAATAAATGGTGCTGGGAGAACTGGCTAGCCATATGCAAACAATTGAAACTAGACTCCTTCCTTATACCTTATAAAAAATTAACTCAACACAGATTAAAGACTTAAACATAAAATCCAAAACTATAAGAACCCTAGAAGAAAATCTAGCAATATCAGTCAGGACATAGGCATGGGCAAAGATTTTATGACAAAAATGCTAAAAGCAATTGCAACAAAAGCAAAAATTAACAAGTGGGATCTGATTAAACTAAAGAGCTTCTTCCCAGGAAAATAAACTATCATCAGAGTGAAAAGACAACTTATGGAATGGGAGAAAATTTTTGCAATTAGACCTGACACAAGTCTAATATCCTGAGTCTACAAG